>NC_140169.1:16572936-16987936 GCF_963971535.1 Notolepis coatsorum
GGCGGGGGGAAATGAGGCTGGAGCACGGAGCGCTCCTCCTGCATCTCCCTGCAGGTTGAGGTCATCAGCTGCAGTGCCGACCCGAATAGTCCAGCCTCGGAGAGGGGTGCCGTCAGAAGGGGAGTCCTCTTCTTCTCCGGCACACGCGCCTGCTCCAGCCAAAGGTGGCGCTGGATCAGAGTGGCCAGGGCGCGCACTTTCCCAGCGGCTATGGCCACTGCCGACTGGGCGAGCTGATGATGCTGTAAATCAGTCAGCTCCGTGCCGCCCGTCAATATCCCGGACATGAATCTCGCCAGCTGCGCGATGTTGGAAGTGGCAGCTAGAGATTGTGTCCCGGAGATAAATGACTGGTCGCTCCAAAACGCCAACCGCCTCGCCGATTTCCCTTGGGGAACCGGCTTCCGTAACGGCTCCCACACCACCTCAGGACAAAGGAGCGCCGCCATCGGCCTATCAAGCCGTGGCACGCCCTCCTTCATGCCATCTACCAAACCCACCACCCGCGTGACTTGCACGTAGGCAGGAGTAAGGCCCATGATGTGGGAGACCACCTGGCCCTGACGGACGTAGGCCGCCATTGAAGGGAAAAATGGGTAGACAACGTCCACTCCTCTCACCGGGCGACGTTGCCATAGATGACCTATGAGATTGTCAGGGACAGGAACAGGCAGTGGCTGCGGCAGCGGCACGCCGTTTGCGACTGCCGCCGCCGCCATGAGCTCGGGGAACAAAGCACGCAGTTCCCCCTGCATACTTTCCTCCTCCGAGCCCGCGTCCCTCACATACAGCAGGCTACTGGTTAAGGAGCCACATTCTGATGTGGCTGATAGCAGGGCATCCCGCCACCGAGTTGGAGGTTCTAACCCAACATCTGCGGACGAGGAACCCCAAGGAAACATGTCACCCCCCTCCAGTGTTACCTGGACAGGCGGGGGAGATGTCTCCACCGGGCCTTCAAACAAGAACCCGTCCGCCTCTATCATGTAGTCCTCTGTTTCCATCGGGCATGTAGAGACAGACGCATCCTCATCCGGCTCCAGCAACTCACCAAAACCAGGCCGTTCGCGTCTGCAAGCCACCATCTTGCGACGGGAGCGAGCTGACGCAAAAAGTTTGCGTCTCAAATCCCCTGTTACGACCCTGGCTCAAAGGCCCGCAACCTATGTGCAAACCAACACCAAAACCCTGTGCTCAAACTCAAAATGCTACTCTATTAAGGAATTACTGGTGTAAACTAAAGTACAAGGACAGAAGACCGTGATAGCTATCTGTTACCCAACACTTCTCTAACCACAGACCCTGCATGTGTGTTACCAGGGCTGGTTTTAAAGCTGCCAGCAGGTAGCCAATCAGCAGCAATTAGCTAATTGGCAGCCCTCACCTGCATGCCCCGTGACACAGGAGTGATCAGGCCTGCATGCACAGTGACACAGGAGTGATCAGGCTCCTAGTACATAACACCTCCCCCACCAAACTGGTTGCCCAAGAGGCAACCACTACACAACAACCCATAAACAAAACAAAAAAACAACTGTGACACATTAGTTGTCAGGGCCACTACCACAACAGCGACAACGGGTACCACAAACACCGGTACTATGACCGTGAGAGGGCGTCTGCTAGCACGTTGTCCCTCCCACGAATGTGGCGAATATCCAAGTTATACGCTTGGAGGAACAAACTCCATCGCATCAAACGATGGTTCGAGTTCACCATGCTGCGAAGAAAAACCAAAGGGTTATGGTCTGTATACACAACAAGGGGTAAACTGGAGGATCCAACGTAAACATCAAAATGGTTCAAGGCAAGAACCAAAGCGAGCGCCTCCTTCTCTATAGTAGAGTAGTGCAGTTGATGCCTGTCAAACTTTTTAGAAAAGTAGCACACTGGGTGCTCCACCTCTAATGCATCCTCTTGCAGGAGGACGGCTCCAGCACCGAGGTCACTAGCATCCACTGCCAACTTGAATGGCAGTTGAAAATCGGGAGCTGACAGAACGGGAGCGCTAATCAGAATACCCTTGATGCTCTCAAAAGACTGTTGACAAGTCTCAGTCCACACGAAAGGTACCTTAGGACTGAGCAGATTGGTCAAAGGGGCAACAACAGAAGCAAAGTTCCTACAGAAAGTCCTATAGTACCCTGCATACCTAGGAAGCGCTTTAACTCCCGCCTGGTGATGGGAGCAGGGAAGCCCACTATAGCCTCCACCTTAGCTGCAATGGGGCACACATGCCCACGTCCAACCACCTTACCCAGGTAGGTAACCATGGCCTGTCCAAATTCACATTTTGCAAGGTTAACTGTCAAGTTAGCATCACCCAACCGCTTGAACACTTCTGCCAGATGCTCCACATGTTGTGACCAAGAGGAACTGTGGATAACCAGGTCATCCAGATATGCCTCACAGAACACTACCCCGGCCAGGACCTTGTTCACTAGCCGCTGAAACGTCGCTGGGGCATTTCGCATGCCAAAGGCCATCACTGTATACTGGCAGAAACTCTCTGGTGTGACAAAAGCGGATATCTCACGTGCTCGCGGAGTAAGCGGAACCTGCCAGTATCCCTTTAGCAAATCCAATTTACTTACAAAGGCTGCTGAACCCACCCGATCGATACAGTCGTCCATCCGAGGAAGAGGGTACGAGTCCGGCTTGGTTACTGCATTAACTTTACGGAAGTCAGTACAGAACCGATGAGTGCAGTCTGGCTTATCAACAAGCAGGCAGGGGGAGCTCCACGCACTAGAACTGGGCTCCGCAATGCCATGTCTCACCATATAGTCTACTTCCTTACTCAAGATCCGTCGTTTTTCCGGACTCACCCTGTAGGCATGTTGCTTAATTGGCCCTGCACTACCAACATCAATGTCATGCTCGAGTACATTAGTACGACTAGGGACATCAGAAAACAAACGTATATGCTGTCTAAGTAGGCGCACCACATCCATACGCTCAGGAAGTGGCAAGTACGACAGGTGTGAGTCCAAGTCACCTAGTATCTGGGTGTTTGGCAACCTGCCCTGAGAAATCTCCTTCGACACAGAACAGTCGGCTACAATAGGAGATGCAGAAACTGTTAGAACAGCCACAGGCTTGACCCCTGACTGGTCAATCTGAGCCCGATCATTGTACGCCTTCAACATATTGACGTGACATAATCTACTCTTGCGCCTGCGGTCGGGAGTCTTAATCAAGTAGTCGACCTCACCAACTTTGCGCTCAACGGAGTATGGCCCACTATATTTAGCCTGTAATGCAGACCCAAGAATAGGCGAGAGAACCAACACCTTGTCTGCCGGTGAGAACACCCTATGTCGGGCCCGCCTATCATACCACACCTTCATTTTTCTTTGGGCTACCTTTAGGTTATCTTTCGCTAGTTCACATGCTCTACTAAGCTTAAACCTGAAGTCACACACATAGTCCAACAAGTTAGTAGAGGAAGGAGTCTGGTCAGCCAACCACCTTTCCTTCAGCAGTTTCAAAGGACCCCTCACTGTGTGGCCGAACACCAGCTCAGCCGGGCTGAATCCAAGAGACTCCTGGGTTACCTCCCTAGCAGCAAACAGAAGCAAAGGGATTCCATCATCCCAGTCTTTTTCGAACTCCGTACAATATGCCTGCAGCATTGTTTTGATAGTCTGGTGAAATCTCTCCAGCGCCCCCTGGGACTCTGGATGATAGGCAGAGGAAGGGCAATGCTGGATAGACAACTGCTGGAGGACCTGAGCAAAGAGACGGGACATGAAGTTAGACCCTTGATCTGATTGAATAACCTTTGGTAAACCAAACGTCGAAAAAAACCTAACCAGAGCTTTGGATATAGCTGGGGCTGTGATCTTGCGTAAAGGAATGGCTTCAGGAAAACGGGTTGCTGCACACATAATAGTCAAAAGGTACTGGTTCCCTGTCTTAGTTCGAGGGAGGGGACCAACACAGTCAATGAGGATCTGCTCAAAAGGTTCCCCAACGGCAGGAATAGGCTGCAGAGGAGCCTGAGGGATCTTCTGGTTTGGTTTACCAACAACCTGACACACATGGCACGAGCGGCAATATTGTGCCACATCCGACTTCAAACCAGGCCAACAAAAATGTCTCAGCACACGGTCATAAGTCTTCCTGACTCCCATGTGACCAGCAAGATCATGATCATGTGCTAGATGCAGTATATCAGGACGATACACGGCTGGAACAACAATCTGAAACACACTGCCCCAGTCATCCAGACTGGACAGGTTAGGTGGTGTCCACTTTCTAATGAGCACGTCATTGCTAACAAAGTATCCTTGAGACGTATCTATCATTGCATCCTCTAAAACCGCCTCTTCAAACAGGGACGACAAGGAGACATCCTTGTTTTGCTCTAGTACCAACTGCTCATGAGACGGTATCACCTTACCAAAACCCTCATAAGGGCCACTTTTCAACTCAACAAAGAACGTGTCACTAAGTGTCATATCACAATCTGAGTTAACAACATCATGGGTGTCACATTTGACCTTTGACATTGCGCGTGTTACCGCACACACAGGAAACACTCCTGGATGCTTCTGTGCGAGCTCATCAGGAACCTCAGAAACTATAGGGACGGGAATTACAACTGGAGTAGCCAGCACTTTGCCACCGGCCAAATCGTTCCCTAGAATGAAGGACACCCCCTTTATGGGAATGTGAGAACACACTCCTACAACAACATTGCCTGATACTAATGGAGAGTTTAGCGAGACCTCATGCAAAGGAGTATTCACAAAGCCTCCTCCAAAGCCCTGAACAATGGCACCGGAATGCAATGAAGAATCTTTCGAAAATGGCAAAATCCCATCCAGAATGAGAGACTGGAAAGCTCCTGTATCTCTCCATATTGTAATAGCCTGCTTTGATCCAAATGCACCAACCAGTGAAACAAATCCATCCATCATAAACGTTGAGGAGCCCTCTAGCTGAAGACCAAGGAGATGATCATCGATTTCCGCAGGACTGGTGACCTCAGCCACTCTCCACTCCTCATTGGGAATGAGGAGGTGGAGAGGGTTTCAAAATTTAAGTTTCTGGGCGTGACAATGTCTGATGACCTGTCCTGGCGGGTCAGCATTGCCTCTGCTGTGGGCAAAGCACAGCAGCGCCTTTTCTATCTTAGGAAGCTTAAATGGGCTAAACTCCCACAGGGACTGATGGCCAACTTCTACCACTGCGCAGTAGAGAGTGTACTCACGTACGGACTACTGGTGTGGTTTACTGGCTGCACCAGGGCAGAGAAGGAGGCCCTCCACAGAGTGGTCAAGGCTGCGAGGAGGATCACTGGAGCTAGCCTCCCAGATATCTCCACAGTCTTTACCTCCCGCTGCCTACGGCGTATAAATAACATCTTACTAGACCAGTACCACCCAGCAAACCATCTCTTTCAACTGCTGCCCTCTGGTCGAAGGTACACTTCCATCCAGTCCGGAACCAGCAGACTGACCAACAGCCTCTACCCACGGGCTGTCAGGCTGCTCAACGACGAACATCAACTTGCCCCCCCCCGCATCCCACCCCCGGTGATATAACTCCCACTCCCACATTACAACAATAACTGTGAACCGGACTTGCATTGCTGCACTATACAATACTTCATCCTTTGCAAGTCAACGCCCCCCCCCCTCCTTCCATCAACTCACTGGACTGAAATATTTATATTTATTAATTTATTTGCACAAGCACTAAATGCACTTGGGACAATGATGGTATGTTATATATTGGGACATTGGGACATTGATACTTTATTACTTTATTACTATATTACTATTATTATTGACATTATTATTTTGCACATGTTATATCTTATGTTGTATGCCAGTGGTGATGTTCCTAACAAATTTCGTTGTACCAACAATGACAAATAAAGATCTATTCTAGCTCCCTGTCTGCACCTTTGATACTTCGCACCCCACCCTCTAATGTCGGCATAGGTGTCCTGTCCATGATTTCTACCAGAGCCACAGTTTTTAAATGTTTCTGCTTAAGCACAGGGCACCCAGCAACGATATGACCAGGCTCCTTACAGTAAAAACAGATAACCACCTCTGGGAATGCACTAGCAGAGCCACCTTGCCTAGGAGTCGAAGTAAACCGACCAGCAGACACGGGTGCCGGGAACCGGCTCCCCTGAAAAGGATGCCTACTACTCCTGGACTCCACACGGCCCTCCTCTACAAAGACAGATTTGTGTGTTAGCACAAACTCATCAGCCAAGACAGCAGCGTCGCCTATCTTCGATACCTTATGCTCATTTAGATGTGTGGAAACGTTATCAGGAACACACCTTTTAAATTCCTCTAGGAGAACCAACTGTCTAAGCTGCTCCCTTGACTCTGCTTTTTGCGAGGTGCACCACCGGTCAAACAGGTTCTCCTTCTCTTTTCCGAATTCAACATACGACTGTCCCTCCGACCTGCGATAGCCTCTAAAATGCTGACGATAGGCCTCGGGAACCAACTCATAAGCCCTCAAAATGGAAGCTTTAACAAGCTCATAATCAGCGCTTTGTTCAAGGGACAGAGCAGTATAGGCTTCTTGTGCCCTACCAACTAAAACACATTGTAGCAGCAGTGTCCAGGCGGTATCAGGCCACTTCAATGTGGTCGCCACCCGTTCAAAAAGGGGAAAATATCTTTCCACGTCTTTCTCAAAAAATGGAAGCACCATCCTAATATTCCTGCCTACATCAAAACCGGAACGTGACTCTGAATGCAGAGCACCCGCCTGTAAGGCAGCATGCTTAAACTCAAGCTCCTTCTGCGCACGCTCGTGCTCCAGCAACATTTGTCTCTCCTTAAGCTCCCGCTCCTCTTTCCTCTCTTTAAGCTCACGCTCCTCTCTCCTCTCTCTCTCCTTAAGCTCACGCTCCTCTCTCCTCTCCTCACGCTCTCGCTCTAGCTGCCTTTCCTTAAATTCCAACTCCCTAATCCTCCACTCACCCTCTGCACCAGGTAATAGCGGAGACGCGTCAGACAAAGGAGGCTCCTCCACCCTCTCCTCAAGCACCTGCTCTCTAATGAGTAACACCCTTAAAGCACTCAAGGCAGTTGGCTTCAAACGTTTCTCACTTGCAGTAAGCTCTACCCTGTAGTGTACAGCAAGTTCTAGAAGTTGTTCCTTGGAAAATTTCTCCAACATGTCATGAGACGGGCGATCAACAAAGTCCCTGATGGAAGCCATCGTTACTGTACCAGTCACCACAAGCTACCCACTTTACCTTACAGTCACGAAGAACCACTAACGAACCACGAAGAACCACTAAAGAACCACTGAAGACCCCCTAACGAACCACTGAAGAACCACGAAGAACCACTGAAGAACCACTGAAGAATGCTAATGCCAATAATAACAACCAGAAGGGAATGCGGTGGAAATGTGAGCTCTACGGAGCGCACCTTTCTAGTTTGCAAAAAAAAATAAAAATAAAAATAAAAAAACACAACCACCCTGAAATAAATAGATGTGTCATACACGCAGGAGGTCAGGTGCTACCAGGTATGCTCACCAAACACTCAAACAAACAAAAGAAATTCAACCAACAAATCCAAACAGGTGTGCCTTCTAACCTGATATGACTACATCTAAACTGCAGTCAAAACCGGCCCACCACATGTCTACCCTAAGAAACACTAAATCAGGCCCTACCACACTACCTGTGTTTTCTGGCCCCCTAATCTACCTACCCTTAAACAAATGCCCTGTAGACCTAACCATCTTCAACCACACCTGCTACCAGTCAAAGATCATACTTGACCATCCACCCGTCCAGTACATGATACGGTACCAGACAAGTAGATGGTGCTCATCACTTCCCTGACTGCCCCAGGAGTATGTGGTGCACAGGAAGCTAACCAACAACCAGAAAATACTGTCCCTATCTACATGTGGTGCCCACTAAACTATATATTTTAACAGCATAAGTAGTCACATCAAATTACAAACAAATAAGGCATACTCACCTGTTTGATGAAACGGCTCAAGCCCCCACGTTACACAATATGTAACGAACACCACCCAAACCATAACACCATGACACCCCGTGTAACACAAAAAAAAAAACACCAAACAAATTTCTAGGGGTAAATATACCGGACGAGCGCCCAACTGTTACGACCCTGGCTCAAAGGCCCGCAACCTATGTGCAAACCAACACCAAAACCCTGTGCTCAAACTCAAAATGCTACTCTATTAAGGAATTACTGGTGTAAACTAAAGTAGGACAGAAGACCGTGATAGCTATCTGTTACCCAACACTTCTCTAACCACAGACCCTGCATGTGTGTTACCAGGGCTGGTTTTAAAGCTGCCAGCAGGTAGCCAATCAGCAGCAATTAGCTAATTGGCAGCCCTCACCTGCATGCCCCGTGACACAGGAGTGATCAGGCCTGCATGCACAGTGACACAGGAGTGATCAGGCTCCTAGTACATAACATCCCCCTCAACCAAAGGCGCCGGCCGCCCAACAGCGGACGACTCCCCGGAAGCGGAGGAACCAGAGCCGGAACCAGGCCATCGCACAGGAGACGGCACTGGTACACCAGCTCCTTGGAGAGGCAAACTACCCATCGGACGCCTACCGGGCATGGCTGCCGACCACGAGAGAGGCCTCAGCCCCGCTCCAGGACGCACGACAGAGGCGGCGATGGAGAACCGCTGGTGAAGAGTGGCGTTGCGAGCGCGACCCTCCGAAGTAGACATTATGACTTAGCTTTTTTCTTTTGAATATATGAGAGAAGAAAAAAACAAGAAAAAATTTAAACACGTCTCAACTTTTTTCAGCTAACAACCTCGTCAAGTGTGGGATCTACCGAAGGCACTTCCTTGTGGTGAAAGTGAAGAAGGAGGCGAGTAGGTGACCACACACCTGCTTATGAAGGTAAGTGGATAGGGGTGTGGCCAGACGAATGTTGGGATGTAAAGGTACATTGTGGAACTTTTTATTCAGTGCGCGTGCACGAAGTGAAGTGCGTGCAGACTGACGCTGAGCGGAGCCATAATGAAATAGAACATATAATCCTTCTGCCATTTCGCGCGGACTCACTGGTTCATTCATTCATTCATGGTCTGTGTTTTGATTTTTTTTACTTCCTGGAGCTGGAGTGGCATGTCCCGCCCTATCCTGCCTCTGATTGGCCTACCCGTAATGTTTTGGCATAACCTTACCCAATCGTGAGTCGTCATACTCATATCTAAACCACACTGTAAACCCGCATGTTCAAAATAATCAATTAGTTTGAGTAGGGTATACTCAATATTCTATGAAAGTTCTACTAACTTGAATGTCTTGAGTTCGTGTGACGTGTTCTTATGTTTTGAGTAAATAAAACTCATAGTTTTTGATTGACTTGGAACTATTCACTTATTAAGTAAGTATAATGTAAAAGCATAACTTAAGTACAACTTAAGATAATTAAGTAGATACAGACTGTAAACCGCATTATGTTTTGAGTAAATAAAACTCATAGTTTTTGATTGACTTGGAATTATTCACTTATTAAGTAAGTATAATGTAAAAGCATAACTTAAGTACAACTTAAGATAATTAAGTAGATACAGACTGTAAAACGCATTATGTTTTGAGTAAATAAAACTCATAGTTTTTGATTGACTTGGAACTATTCACTTATTAAGTAAGTATAATGTAAAAGCATAACTTAAGTACAACTTAAGATAATTAAGTAGATACAGACTGAAAACCGCATTATGTTTTGAGTAAATAAAACTCATAGTTTTTGATTGACTTGGAATTATTCACTTATTAAGTAAGTATAATGTAAAAGCATAACTTAAGTACAACTTAACCCTTAGAAGTCAACGGGGCCTATTGCTCCCGTGGGCGGAGAACAAAAGAATTAGAATCTCTCACAAATGCTCAGGAAGTCCCGTTTTTCAAAAATCTGTAAAAATAGCACAAAGACAATTTCGAGTGCATAATAGTGTAATCTATATGTATCCTTACTTGCTAAACATAATACGACTTGTAAATATGTTTAATTCTTGCTCAATTGTATAGTTCTAAATATCCCTGTATTCCCCCGAAACTACAACGCGTCACGTACATGCACGCGCGCACACACACACAGCGCATAGGTGTTAATCACTGAGTGATCTAATATGCATATTCTTCAGCGCGAGAGGGGGGGGGGGTTGTGTTTCTCACTGTCTGTCGTTGATAATATAATCTGAAGAGGTCCTGCATTATTATTATTATCATTCTCGAGAATACACGCGGACCCGACGGAACGTTAACTTATGAATAAAAAGTAGTCTAACATGCTTTTCATCCTCGCCCGTGTATATACCCACGTCGCGCTAAAACATCAACTACTGTATGAGTAGAGACAGAGTGCTTGTGTGTACGAGTTATGATGAGTTATCTCGCAGTTTTCTAGAGTAGAAAGGTGCGCCCAGTAGAGCACACACACACACACACACACAGAAGGAATTTCTTGTACAGCGAGTTGGGCGTTTTATTTATTTTATCACTTGTAGGCTACCATAGCGAAGGCTCATGGCAGCAACGTTAGTGGTTGAAACGTGATTCGAGAGTGATACCAAGTGGAAGGAAATATATCCTGTCATCAGTGCGTATAGCAGGTATCCTCGAAATTCTCCGCTCCTGTCTGTCCGCCTGCACTGCTCCAACTGCCTGTGTCTGTCTACTGCTTTGGTCCAATCATATTCAGAGTCCCGTCAGAATCCAGCCCCCCCACCCACAGTCTGCGAATCAGAGGCAGAGTAGGGCGGGTCTTCACGAAATGCGTGTTGTCTCTTTCAACGGGTTGGAGTCAGAGCGAGAGTTGACAGCGCATATACAGGTAGTCTAATCTGCAGGTACTGTAGCGAGTAGCATAGTTTTGCCAGCAGGCAGTTAGTAGAAAAATATGGCATGTTCAAAGATGGCCAGTAAAATAAAAGTCAACAGTGAAAATCGCTGCAATAATAATTCTTTCTTTCTTTCTTTCTTTCTTTCTTTCTTTCTTTCTTTCTTTCTTTCTTTCTTTCTTTCTTTCTTTCTTTCTTTCTTTCTTTCTTTCTTTCTTTCTTTCTTTCTTTCTTTCTTTCTTTCTTTCTTTCTTTCTTTCTTTCTTTCTTTCTTCTCTCTCTCTCTCTCTCTCTCTCTCTCTCTCTCTCTCTCATTCTAGAGAAATACAACCACAAATTGTTATTGGTTTGCTTCTTTTTCTTACAGTACTATATATACTGTACTTTACTGTATATACTGTACCATCCACTGTACTGAAACATCTCAATATAAGTAATCATGGTATGCTGCAAAAGGTGATATGGTATGTGATATGGTACAGTACTGTAAATACCATCTCTCTCTCTCTCTCTCTCTCTGGCTTTATTGAGGAAGAGCACACCTCTATCAGCTGAGTAACAATGTTCATCAAAGTGTTGAGTGCTACAGTGTAGGTTAGTATATTAGGACAAGTGCATACCTACATGTATGACCTATATCTATCTACTACTTTTGGATATGAGCATTTTTTCAATACCCAACTATGTAGTGGCCGCTTGTCGCTAGGCTAGGCCTCCTGCTGGGTCCATTCACTGGAATAACAAAGGAATGACTGGGCCTTTGCTCCAGGTGTGAAATGGTTCTAGTGACAATGATCACATTGAATTCTGGGAGTGTAGTTCTCTCATCAGATAGCTGAATGAACTTGGATCTAGTTCAAAGTCCTACACTGAAAAGGTGTTAGGATTTTACCAGAATGTTTGATAGGACATTGATTGAAAACTATCGTCTCAAATTTGACAATTGATGGCTTATTTTGAAGGTATGAATCTGTAATTTTATATTATGTAACAAAAAAAAAGGGGGAAATTCTCAGGAGGAGGAGCTATTTAGGTTAGACTTCTAAGGGTTAAGATAATTAAGTAGATACAGACTGTAAACCGCATTATGTTTTGAGTAGATAAAAGTCATAGTTTTTGATTGACTTGGAACTATTCACTTATTAAGTAAGTATAATGTAAAAGCATAACTTAAGTACAACTTAAGATAATTAAGTAGATACAGACTGTAAACCGCATTATGTTTTGAGTAAATAAAACTCATAGTTTTTGATTGACTTGGAACTATTCACTTATTAAGTAAGTATAATGTAAAAGCATAACTTAAGTACAACTTAAGATAATTAAGTAGATACAGACTGAAAACCGCATTATGTTTTGAGTAAATAAAACTCATAGTTTTTGATTGACTTGGAACTATTCACTTATTAAGTAAGTATAATGTAAAAGCATAACTTAAGTACAACTTAAGATAATTAAGTAGATACAGAGTGTAAACCGCATTATGTTTTGAGTAAATAAAACTCATAGTTTTTGATTGACTTGGAATTATTCACTTATTAAGTAAGTATAATGTAAAAGCATAACTTAAGTATAACTTAAGATAATTAAGTAGATACAGACTGTAAACCGCATTATGTTTTGAGTAAATAAAACTCATAGTTTTTGATTGACTTGGAACTATTCACTTATTAAGTAAGTATAATGTAAAAGCATAACTTAAGTACAACTTAAGATAATTAAGTAGATACAGAGTGTAAACCGCATTATGTTTTGAGTAAATAAAACTCATAGTTTTTGATTGACTTGGAATTATTCACTTATTAAGTAAGTATAATGTAAAAGCATAACTTAAGTACAACTTAAGATAATTAAGTAGATACAGACTGTAAACCGCATTATGTTTTGAGTAAATAAAACTCATAGTTTTTGATTGACTTGGAACTATTCACTTATTAAGTAAGTATAATGTAAAAGCATAACTTAAGTACAACTTAAGATAATTAAGTAGATACAGAGTGTAAACCGCATTATGTTTTGAGTAAATAAAACTCATAGTTTTTGATTGACTTGGAATTATTCACTTATTAAGTAAGTATAATGTAAAAGCATAACTTAAGTATAACTTAAGATAATTAAGTAGATACAGACTGTAAACCGCATTATGTTTTGAGTAAATAAAACTCATAGTTTTTGATTGACTTGGAACTATTCACTTATTAAGTAAGTATAATGTAAAAGCATAACTTAAGTACAACTTAAGATAATTAAGTAGATACAGAGTGTAAACCGCATTATGTTTTGAGTAAATAAAACTCATAGTTTTTGATTGACTTGGAATTATTCACTTATTAAGTAAGTATAATGTAAAAGCATAACTTAAGTACAACTTAAGATAATTAAGTAGATACAGACTGTAAACCGCATTATGTTTTGAGTAAATAAAACTCATAGTTTTTGATTGACTTGGAACTATTCACTTATTAAGTAAGTATAATGTAAAAGCATAACTTAAGTACAACTTAAGATAATTAAGTAGATACAGAGTGTAAACCGCATTATGTTTTGAGTAAATAAAACTCATAGTTTTTGATTGACTTGGAATTATTCACTTATTAAGTAAGTATAATGTAAAAGCATAACTTAAGTATAACTTAAGATAATTAAGTAGATACAGACTGTAAACCGCATTATGTTTTGAGTAAATAAAACTCATAGTTTTTGATTGACTTGGAACTATTCACTTATTAAGTAAGTATAATGTAAAAGCATAACTTAAGTACAACTTAAGATAATTAAGTAGATACAGAGTGTAAACCGCATTATGTTTTGAGTAAATAAAACTCATCTTTTTTGATTGACTTGGAACTATTCACGTATTAAGTAAGTATAATGTAAAAGCATAACTTAAGTACAACTTAAGATAATTAAGTAGATACAGACTGTAAACCGCATTATGTTTTGAGTAAATAAAACTCATAGTTTTTGATAGACTTGGAATTATTCACTTATTAAGTAAGTATAATGTAAAAGCATAACTTAAGTACAACTTAAGATAATTAAGTAGATACAGACTGTAAACCGCATTATGTTTTGAGTAAATAAAACTCATAGTTTTTGATTGACTTGGAATTATTCACGTATTAAGTAAGTATAATGTAAAAGCATAACTTAAGTACAACTTAAGATAATTAAGTAGATACAGACTGTAAACCGCATTATGTTTTGAGTAAATAAAACTCATAGTTTTTGATTGACTTGGAACTATTCACTTATTAAGTAAGTATAATGTAAAAGCATAAATTAAGTACAACTTAAGATAATTAAGTAGATACAGACTGTAAACCGCATTATGTTTTGAGTAAATAAAACTCATAGTTTTTGATTGACTTGGAACTATTCACTTATTAAGTAAGTATAATGTAAAAGCATAACTTAAGTACAACTTTATTAACAGATTGCAGAATGGGTATAGAGGTGTGATAGGTGTGATATGTGTGAGAGGTGTGATAGGTGTGATAGGTGGGATTGGTGTGAGAGGTGTGAGAGGTGTGAGAGGTGTGATAGGTGTGATAGGTGTGATAGGTGTGAGAGGTGTGAGAGGTGTGATAGGTGTGATAGGTGTGAGAGGTGTGATAGGTGTGATAGGTGTGGTAGGTGTGATAGGTGGGATAGGTGTGAGAGGTGTGAGAGGTGTGATAGGTGTGATATGTGTGAGAGGTGTGATAGGTGTGAGAGGTGTGATAGGTGTGAGAGGTGTGATAGGTGTGATAGGTGTGATAGGTGTGAGAGGTGTGATAGGTGTGATAGGTGTGAGAGGTATGAGAGGTGTGATAGGTGTGATAGGTGTGAGAGGTGTGATAGGTGTGATAGGTGTGATAGGTGTGAGAGGTGTGATAGGTGTGATAGGTGTGATAGGTGTGAGAGGTGTGATAGGTGTGAGAGGTGTGATAGGTGTGAGAGGTGTGAGAGATGTGATAGGTGTGAGAGGTGTGAGAGGTGTGAGAGGTGTGATAGGTGTGATAGGTGTGATAGGTGTGAGAGGTGTGATAGGTGTGAGAGGTGTGAGAGGTGTGATAGGTGTGAGAGGTGTGATAGGTGTGAGAGATGTGATAGGTGTGATAGGTGTGAGAGGTGTGATAGGTGTGAGAGGTGTGATAGGTGTGATAGGTGTGAGAGGTGTGAAAGGTGTGAGAGGTGTGAGAGGTGTGATAGGTGTGAGAGGTGTGATAGGTGTGAGAGGTGTGAGAGGTGTGAGAGGTGTGATAGGTGTGAGAGGTGTGATAGGTGTGATAGGTGTGAGAGGTGTGAGAGGTGTGAGAGGTGTGATAGGTGTGAGAGGTGTGATAGGTGTGATAGGTGTGAGAGGTGTGAGAGGTGTGATAGGTGTGAGAGGTGTGATAGGTGTGAGAGGTGTGATAGGTGTGAGAGGTGTGATATGTGTGATAGGTGGGATCGGTGTGAGAGGTGTGAGAGGTGTGATAGGTGTGAAGGGTGTGATAGGTGTGAGAGGTGTGATAGGTGTGAGAGGTGTGATAGGTGTGATAGGTGTGAGAGGTGTGATAGGTGTGATAGGTGTGATAGGTGTGATAGGTGTGAGAGGTGTCATAGGTGTGATAGGTGTGAGAGGTGTGATAGGTGTGATAGGTGTGATAGGAGTGAGAGGTGTGATAGGTGTGATAGGTGTGAGAGGTGTGGATAGATGTGAGAGGTGTGATAGGGCTGAGAGGTGTGAGAGATGTGATAGGTGTGAGAGGTGTGAGAGGTGTGATAGGTTGAGAGGGTGGAGAGGTGTGATAGGTGTGATAGGTTGGTATCTATGACTGTGTCTGTATGCTAGCATGACACTGTTGGTATCTATGACCTGTGCCTGTATAGCATGACACTGTTGGTATCTATGACCTGTGCCTGTATAGCATGACACTGTTGGTATCTATGACCTGTGCCTGTATAGCATGACACTGTTGGTATCTATGACCTGTGCCTGTATAGCCTGACACTGTTGGTATCTATGACCTGTGCCTGTATAGCATGACACTGTTGGTATCTATGACATGTGCCTGTATAGCATGACACTGTTGGTATCTATGACCTGTGCCTGTATAGCATGACACTGTGGTATCTATGACCTGTGCCTGTATAGCATGACACTGTTGGTATCTATGACCTGTGCCTGTATGCTAGCATGACACTGTTGGTATCTATGACCTATGCTAGCATGACACTGTTGGTATCTATGACCTGTGCCTGTATGCTAGCATGACACTGTTGGTATCTATGACCTGTGCCTGTATGCTAGCATGACACTGTTGGATCTATGACCTGTGCCTGTATGCTAGCATGACACTGTTGGTATCTATGACCTGTGCCTGTATAGCATGACACTGTTGGTATCTATGACCTGTGCCTGTATGCTAGCATGACACTGTTGGTATCTATGACCTGTGCCTGTATAGCATGACACTGTTGGTATCTATGACCTGTGCCTGTATGCTAGCATGACACTGTTGGTATCTATGACCTGTGCCTGTATGCTAGCATGACACTGTTGGATCTATGACCTGTGCCTGTATGCTAGCATGACACTGTTGGTATCTATGACCTGTGCCTGTATAGCATGACATTGTTGGTATCTATGACCTGTGCCTGTATGCTAGCATGACACTGTTGGTATCTATGACCTGTGCCTGTATAGCATGACACTGTTGGTATCTATGACCTGTGCCTGTATGCTAGCATGACACTGTTGGTATCTATGACCTGTGCCTGTATGCTAGCATGACACTGTTGGATCTATGACCTGTGCCTGTATGCTAGCATGACACTGTTGGTATCTATGACCTGTGCCTGTATAGCATGACACTGTTGGTATCTTTGACCTGTGCCTGTATGCTAGCATGACACTGTTGGTATCTATGACCTGTGCCTGTATAGCATGACACTGTTGGTATCTATGACCTGTGCCTGTATAGCATGACACTGTTGGTATCTTTGACCTGTGCCTGTATGCTAGCATGACACTGTTGGTATCTATGACCTGTGCCTGTATAGCATGACACTGTTGGTATCTATGACTGTGCCTGTATGCTATCATGACACAGTTGACCTATGACCTGTGCCTGTATGCTAGCATGACACGGCTGGTATATATGGACTCCACAGTCTCTAGTTTCATACCACTTCTTGCTAGCTTTAAATGAGAGAGAGAGAGAGAGAGAGAGAGAGAGAGAGAGAGAGAGAGAGAGAGAGAGAGAGAGAGAGAGAGAGAGAGAGAGAGTGAGAGAGAGAGAGAGAGAGAGAGATGTTAATAAAGTTATCAATCAATCAATCCGGGCCTGCAGTGACGTCACTGTACCCATTCTGCAATCTGTTATAAAGTTTTCAATCAATCAATCCGGGCCTGTCACAGTCACTGTACCCATGAATTCAATAAAGGAATATCTTAGAGAGAGAGAACGAGAGAGAGAACGAGAGAGAGAGAGAGAGAGAGAGAGAGGAGAGAGAGAGAGAGAGAGAGAGAGAGAGAGAGAGAGAGAGAGAGAGAGAGAGAGAGAGAGAGAGAGGGGGGAGAGAGAGGGAGAGAGAGAGAGAGAGAGAGAGAGAGAGACAGAGAGAGAGAGACAGAGAGAGAGAAACAGACAGACAGAAGAGAGAGAGACAGAGAGAGAGACAGAGACAGAGAGAGAGAGAGAAACAGAGAGACAGAGAGAGAGAACGAGAGAGAGAGAGAGAGAGAGAGAGAGAGAGGAGAGAGAGAGAGAGAGAGAGGAGAGAGAGAAGAGAGAGAGAGAGAGAGAGAGAGAGAGAGAGAGAGAGAGAGAGAGAGGGGGGAGGAGAGAGAGAGAGAGAGAGAGAGAGAGAGAGGGAGAGAGAGAGAGAGAGAGGGAGAGAGAGACAGAGACAGAGAGAGTGAGAGAGATGTTAATAAAGTTATTATATATATATTAAGTCCATTATATTAAAGAATTCGTTTAGAGAATTAGCTCAGCTCTGAGAAGTGAGAAAAAACGGCATGTGAAAATAATATTTCTGCAAGCAAGCAACAGGAAACCACTGTTGTGCGCAGCTGCGGAGGAATTCTGGGATGATACCTGCATACCCCATGTCGTGAGTTGCAGCAGCAGCAGCCGTCAAGTTAGCAGAAGCAGCGCACGTCAAGTTTCTTTCATATAGTGAGTATAAATATTTTTTTTATAAATTTGCCAATTTGCGGTTATCTGTGGTCATTTAATCTGTTCGGATATGCAATTTGTAGATGCAAATTGCGTGAGCGCTAGCGCATCTTTTATAGTTAAGGCTGTTCAGTATAATTAAGCTAACTCGTTCTCCATTGTCTTCTTAAACAACTGCCTGCATGCATGCTGTGTGCAATTAAAATATTATGGCACACCGAAATGATGTTGTTTCATGCAAAATATTAAGTGTTCGATATTGGGTCAGTGCAAGTGTGAGTTATAGTGCAGGTAAAGATGGCGTCGCCCTCATGCGTGCATGCATGCTGTGTGCAATTAAAATATTATGGCACACCGAAATGATGTTGTTTCATGCTAAATATTAAGTGTTCGATATTGGGTCAAGTGCAAGTGTGAGTTATAGTACAGGTAAACATGGCGTCGCCCTCGTGCGTGCATGCATGCTGTGTGCAATTAAAATATTATGGCACACCGAAATGATGTTGTTTCATGCAAAATATTAAGTGTTCGATATTGGGTCAAGTGCAAGTGTGAGTTATAGTGCAGGTAAACATGGCGTCGCCCTCGTGCGTGCATGCATGCTGTGTGCAATTAAAATATTATGGCACACCGAAATTATGCTGTTTCATGCAAAATATTAAGTGTTCGATATTGGGTCAAGTGCAAGTGTGAGTTATAGTGCAGGTAAACATGGCGTCGCCCTCGTGCGTGCATGCATGCATGCATGTCAAGCCGCATCTCCATTTTAGGTTTGTTTGCACATTATGTCCTATTATCGGGTTTGAGGGAGATTAATTTGGTTATATTGGTTGAGTGTCATGCAGGCGTCGCGTCCTCATGGTCGAAGCCACATATCTCCATTTCTTTGAGCTTGTAAATTGATGTTTGTAATAGATATATATTTTTGACAAAAGGAGGTTTGAGAGAGATATTAATTCACGCTCTCATTCATCTCCGCTCTCTCTCTCCCTCCCTCCCCTCTCTCTCTATCTCCTCTCTCTCTCTATCTCCTCTCTCTCGCTCTCTCTCTATCTCCTTCTGATTGATGGTTAAACATTCAAACTGTAAAAATTATGATCATGTTTTTGTAAGCTAATATATAGTATGAACTTGTTATATTGAGTTGTAAGTTATTCTGGTATATGTTTCATGGAGGTCTAAACGTTGTATTTTTTCCCTTGCCTTTCAGGTAGCAAGTGCTGCTGGGAAATATTCAAATGAGCCAAACAGTAAGCTGATTATTTTTAAATATAAAAACATATTTGTGAGATGGGACTGTATCGTTGAGACCAGAACATAGTTTATTAATCTGTTTCCACAGAGCTCAGTTTTTTCTCATAGTTCCAATATGGTAGTCTGGCAGTGTAAATTGTGTGCAGCTTCTTTGACTTCTAGAATACAGTTATTTAAACACTACTGTTGTGAAGGGCCAGATTAAACTGAATATATATATGTATCGTTTGATATACTTTGTATATTATTTATATATATACACGGAATATCCCTTTACCTGCGTACAGACCAGAGTAATATTCGCTCTCCTATTGGACAGCGGCCCCAGGCGCCAACGACCAAGCCCCCAACGGCAAGTTCAAAGGCAACTCCGGGCATGTCAGTACATGCCCAGAGTCTGCATAGTAATACGAGACAAGAACTGAGGTTGGGACTAGATATTCACCTTACGTATAAATACGGCGCAGGTGTAAACAGCAGTAGTCTTACCAAAACCTTAATACCTTCACCACGAGTCAACGTGCAGTGAAGTGAGCAACCTTCAGTGATGTACCTGAACGCGTTCAATGAACGATCGTTCATGAACGCGTTCGTATTTTGGGCGAACGTGAACTGAACGTACTGATTATCCGCTAAATGAACGTAATTGAGAACGCGTTCATTCTCAGCGCTGTGTAACGGAGTTCAAAAGTGCGTTCATTCTCAGCACTGTTATAACGGCGTTCAAAGATGTGCCAGATTTCATATGTATTTCAGCCGAAATCCCTGTTAAAACACACCGTAAACAGGCTTTAAAATTATGTGGAAAACCAACCAATCTGGCAACGCGCCTGTACACCCCCTGCTACGTCATCAGACTCATCACAACAACAGCTGAATCTGCGTCTGCGAGCAGAAGCCCAGAGCTGCGCAACAGCAGGTCGAGAGCAGCACTCGCTCAGAGAACTCTACCTCTAGATGTCGGCGCTTGGGGATTTAAAATAGTTTAACGTTAAAGTCAGTACTGACTCAGACGGAAACAATCTAACGTTTGTCTGTAAACTTTGTCCACCCGGTTTGAAGAAGCAAGTCCCCACATCGACGCGACGACGTCGACAGCAACATTGAGAATATGCAAACGTCCTGTTTTAGTTTTCATAATAAAGACAATTCAAGCAAAGTTGTTCCTCATGTTTTTGAAAATATACTGTAGAGATGAAAGCTGCAGTGTGGACTGAATGCGCGGTGCAAAGCGTTATGGAAATGCCAGTATTCTGATTGCTGTCTGTGTGGTTCAATATTTTTTACAAATAATAGTTTGCAGCAACGTATTGAAAAAAGAACTAACAAAATGGGCCGTTCAATATCTCCTTTATGTTCGAAATGTCAAACAGACCTGGGTACCTACAGGCTACAGTCTATCACTACTTTTGGGAATCTAAGTGTTTATCCAGGTTCTGGGGCCAAGTGATTGATTGATTGATTGAACACTTTATTAACATATTGCAGAATGGGTACAGTATACAGCTCAGTCATGAATTGAAAATGGGGGACCCTGATGTAAACAAGACGAAAGTCTTTCTCTGGTCTGCATCCCCTTAACAATTGTATGTATTGAGCTGTACTGTCTGTATCAGGGTCCCCCATTTTCAATTAATCAGGACATACATGACATACAGATAGACAGTACTGCTACATCTATACATTTATGACATACCAGATTTGCAAATACAGTACTGTTTGTGATACAAAAAGAGTCCAGAAAAGAGAGTAGGCCTATATACATTTGACATAGAAACTGTACATTGGAGGAGGTTGGGTAGGTGGGGGGGACTGTACATTGGAGGTGGTTCGGGGGGGGGGGGGATAAGCCTCAATTTTTACAAATGTGGTATAGAGATGGTTTGCTTTTCCTTTTTGCTTGCTTCTTTTTGTTTTGTTTTTGCTTGCTTATGGTGTGGATGATGGCATAGAGATGAACTGGAGGACCCCCCCCCCTCCATTGTCCCAATGTGTGTTTTTGTAATGTAAGTAACTACGTGAAAAATCTATATAAAAAAAAATATATATATCAAAAAAGAACTAAATTAGTTCATTTTTGAAACCATGAACTTTAGTTCAAAATTTTGAATTATGAACTATGAACTGAACTAGTTCATTTTAAAAATTGTGAACTGTGAACTGAACTAGTTCATGTAGAAAGTGAACTTTCCCAACACTGGCAACCTTGCATCTAAATAGAGCATTGAGAACCGCGTGCGAATAGAATGTTAAAGTGTCAGAGTTTAACGCAGTAACGTTGAGTTCGACTTAATCTAATGTGAAGTAATAGTCGATCATTTATTGTGTATCGTGCGGCTACAGTTCTTCCGTGACCAGCATCCATCGGTTCGTCGTGCTTTAGCTAGTGCACTTATCCAGGCTGTGCGGCCTAAATCCGTGCCCACACCCGAGCAGTCCTAGGCGAGACCCGTTGGATATGTACACAGGAGAATCGACACCGGTGATTGCAGAACCATTTCTGGTTGGATTATATTGCAATCTTTAATACAGTCAGGGTTTTGTAACCCCTCAGTTACAACTACAGACTGCAACACAGCCACTTTTCCAGAGTCAGTCCTCTTCCATGCCTCCATACTGATCTGTAAATTTAAGACGCTAAATGCATTGAGTACTCATTTGTCAAGATATCATACTGCACAACTTAGCAGTAGACCAGAACAGAGTCTGAGCCCTGTGGTAATAAAATGCCCTTTGTGCGCATTTCGGGAACCCTTTTCTGAATCAATTTTCTTAAGTCATCTCAGAAAGCATTTAAAAAATAATGAAACAGTGACATGCCCATATAAGGATTGTAGCTATAGCACAAATGTTTACTCTTCATTCAATTGCCATAAAAGCAGAGAACACCAATTAAGTCTTGCATCAGACTTAAAAGCTGTCGTTGTTGAGGATCCCCAAGACAGGATTTCTGAGGTCACTAGTGATTTGCATGAAGAATGTCCAGGCCAGAGCATAGAAGTGGTGGATGATGATGATCAATGTGACACTGACAATCTAAGAAATCAACTTAAAATGAACGTATCTTCCTTGTTCCTAAAGATGCAGGCTATCCTCCATGTCTCAAACACAGCTAACCCTACTGTCCCTACTGTCCCTACTAACCCTACTAACCCTACTAACCCTACTGTCCCTACTGTCCCTACTGTCCCTACTAACCCTACTAACCCTACTGTCCCTACTAACCCTACTAACCCTACTGTCCCTACTAACCCTACTAACCCTACTGTCCCTACTAACCCTACTGTCCCTACTAACCCTACTAACACTACTGTCCCTACTAACCCTACTGTCCCTACTAACCCTACTAACCCTAACCCTACTAACCCTACTGTCCCTACTAACCCTAACCCTACTAACCCTACTGTCCCTACTAACCCTACTAACCCTACTAACACTACTGTCCCTACTAACCCTACTGTCCCTACTAACCCTACTAACCCTAACCCTACTAACCCTACTGTCCCTACTAACTCTACTAACCCCTGCTGCATGTTTGGACCATGCGATTTGAGGCCAAGCACCGCTTTTTCAAAAGAGTGGTGCATGACACTCAAAACTTCAAAAATATCTTGAAGACGATGGCAATCAGACACCAACACATGATGGCATATCATCTTGCTTCACCATCATATTTCAAGCCAAAAACCCAGGCATCCAGGGTTGACTCTGTTCTGGTTTCATCTCTACCAGCAGTAGCTCAGGTACACATTAGAGGACACACAGTTAGTGACACAATCTACCAGACATCAAAGGTAACCATTGATGGCACAGACTATGTCTGTGGAATGTTTCTCTCCGTCAGAGTCAGTGGTGGACTGTCTACATTTAGCCATATAGAACAGATCTACCTTGTGAATAACGAGGTTTCTTTTCTGTGTCGAGACTATGACTCCTGGTATATAGAACATCTTAGGTCCTATGAGCTGTCAACCACACAACCACATATGTCCATCTACCTACAGTCTGGTCTCAATGATACAGTCCCACTCTCAGCATATATGATCGATGGTCTGCTGCTGCTGCTGACTCCCAAGCGATTCATTCAAGTGAAACGGAAGGTGAATAGTTATTTTATTAATCGATTATTGTGTCTTTATTCACTCGTTGTGTAATTGACCAGTTTATATTCTGTATAAGTTCATATTCTGTATATGTTAATAATGACG
Organism: Notolepis coatsorum; assembly: GCF_963971535.1. Classification (NCBI taxonomy): domain Eukaryota; kingdom Metazoa; phylum Chordata; class Actinopteri; order Aulopiformes; family Paralepididae; genus Notolepis; species Notolepis coatsorum. The sequence continues at coordinate 16,596,398 of NC_140169.1, forward strand.
CTTTCTGTGTTGTGTTTATGACTACTCCTTAGGTCCTTGAGCTGCTGTCTGTTGACCGGACCACATCTGTCCACTGTCCATCTACCTGCAGTCTGGTCACAACGATACAGTCCCACTCAGCATACAAGATCGATGGTCTGCTGCTGCTGCTGACTCCCAAGCGATTCATTCAAGTTTCCATAGCACAATGGCAGCTGCCTCCCCACAACCCATGATCCTTCGTGTTGTTGAGACAGACCGGGCTAGAAAATTAAAACTCAGTTCACGACCCGCCTCTGTTGATGCACTGGTCAAGATTATAAAAGAACAGTTGGAAATAGACCTTGACTTCAGTTTGCTGTATGAAGATCCAGACTTTGATGGGAAACTTACTTCCCTTGATGACATTACGGAATTGCCACAAAAAGCTGTTGTGCACATTTCACTTTCGCTCGACTCCAGCTCTCTCGCATCTACTGATATACTTTCAGATATGTCATCTCCAGAACATCTAAGCAGATGGCCTCCAGGTCCTTTTCCAGTTCCTACATTTGCATTCGATGTTGAGCTGAAACTTAGAGACGGAAACAACGAATTTGAGAAGAACAAGAGACACCTTCTTTCTAATGAGGGGCAGGTTCTTCTCAGTCTTCTTGACTTCTTCAGCAATTGTCTGCCTCAACTGCTCAAGCCTCAAGGAATCCTCTCCTTGGGGATAGTTGGGTAGGAAGTTTACTTCTGCTCGCTTGGGTCTTTTAATGTTGGAATGTGAAGGTTCGCCATCAGGATTGCTTCTACCTCTTTTTCCAGCATTTACAGTGACCTCCTCACATCCTGCCCGTCTCAGCTTGTTCCTGAAATTGCCCATCTTGAATTTGATGCTGTTCTTCCATCCATTGCAGCCGGTCTCAGATCCTGTTTCCTTCAAGCAGGGATGTTTGGCGACAAGAGCCGCAGAAGCCACTGCTATCTCTTTATCACTTGGATAAGCCTTGAAAGCATACATTGTAGATGCAAGCTTTTCTAAGATGTCGTGCTTTAGGTCTCTTGTCAAGCTGATGCAGTCCAGCCCACCAGTGAAAGAGCTCATGGACCTCTGGCCTGCTCTCAAAATGGAGTCTGAGGTAATGTAGATCAGCTCTCTCTTTCCTGTGTTAACATTTGGCACATTCTGTGTGTTTTAAAGTGAAACTTGTGATTCCTAAGCCTGGTTTATATACTCTAGCGGCGCATCTGCGTGTGTGTTCTGTGCGCCCCCGCGAGCTAGTCATCAGCGACCGATTCCGCAAAGCATGTAATGACATGGTTGACCAGAAATCCCGCCGTCATGCTCTGAAGCCCAAACCAAACAAAGTAAGAGATCCACCAAGTTGAAGTGACTAATTGATGTTGATATACTATATTGTCCTGCTGTTTTTAAATATAGGTGTATGCAGAGTTCCAGCTGATTACCAACCAGAACCTGCCCAACACATTCTACGCTGAGCTTGACCGCCATCTTCCTCGACTGATGACGTTATTCAGACAGAAGGCGTCCAAAACTGGGAACACAGCAGATGCTTTGGCTCACATTTTAAAAATCCACGATGAACAGGTGAATAGATTATTATACATGTCATAGGTCGAACCTCTGTAACATTGAACAGGTTCAATGATTCAAATGAGCTTTTGAATTTTACAATTAGTCCACCATTGTGTTTGCCATTTTTCTGATTGCATTAAAGATGTGAACATGTTATTTGTGGACATATCTGATTGGACTGTTTAAAATCCGCTTTGTTCAGTAAACATTTCCATATAATACAATTATTTTTCTTCTTCTTAATCTTACATCTTAATAGGAAATCCATGATGTTCACACCAGGCGTACCACTGTTCTCCATGCCCTGCCTGTGTATCTGCATGAGGAAGTCGCTGGATTTTTCAAAACCTGCACAGTGAGTCCGAGTGAAAATAATTTACAGTACAACTGTATATTAAGTGAACAGTTAATCAAAATGCTAAGTATCAGTCTTCCTTCCTTCCAGGTCTCCCTTGTGAAAGAGATATTTGATCTCGACGGGACTAACCTGGTTAAATAAAAATAACCTTCTCACCAAAAAAATTGTTCTAACTAAAATATAAACAACTTACAAACACAACTCCATATACTTAGCTTTGTGCTGCACTTTGTAGAAACCATGGATTTATTTGTGATTATTATGTCTCTTTCATTCCTTCAGGACACGCCTGATGAGCCAGAGCTTCAGGGTGTTGCAGTGGCCCTCCTTACTGTCATCAGTGACCATGCATGACACAAGTCCAGTTCACTACCAGCCTGTGACAATCTCTGATTGGTGATTCCTTCCTGGTAATGTTTGGACTAATCTATGCACTACACCTCAGCTACCCCAAGGGACTTACCAACACTTTTGAATTCATTCAGAAGATTTTACTAGGTCTAGAAGCTGGTAAACTGTTGCCCAGGTTGCAGACTCTCAAGAATGACTTGATGATGCAATCATTTTTTTTTCTTCTGATTTTTCAATGGATTTTCTCCTACCTGGTGCTGTATGCATGTTCTCCTACGAGTCGGTATAAGGGCGTCCCGAGTCGATCGCACGCTTCCCCCGAGACGTGCGCCGACAGCCAGTGACGTCTTTTCACTTGGCAGCGAGGGCTCTCATTGGTGAAGTGTAACGCGTGGGAGGGCACGCTATCTCCACCAAGTCCTGCCCCGCTTAGCAAGCGCAGAGACCTGACCTGTAGGCGTCGCTGTCCACAGCGCCAGATTCACACCCGCCAGCTTCCCCACCCCCTAATACTGCCGAATTGTATTAGTGTGAATGGCCAGCCAAGCTGGTGACAACGCAGGGAGTTGGATTCGAACACGCAAATCCAGTGTCTCCAGCGTTGGTGACGAACGCAATCTCCGCTACGTCACCTGACCGCTCTTGCATTAAACTTTTGAAGGTATTATTTTGACATGACAAGGAAATTAATACCTCACCCCACATCCTTCTTTCAGATGAGTTTCTATTCCTTACTGTAATCAGTGATCATGACACAAGTCCAGTTCACTACCAGCCTGTGACAATCTCTATTGTCATTGAAAGTCATATCATGATCAGCTTCCCCAGATTTGGTGATTCCTTCCTGTAATGTTTGGACTAATCTATGCACTACCCCAAAGCACTTACCAACACCTCAAAAGTGTGTCTATAGAAACTCATCTGAAATGTCTTGTCATGTCAAAATAATACCTTCAAAAGTTGCTGTACTACTTTGCAGATGTTCAGCCAATAGGTCCAAACTACTCAATGTACCTTGTTCTTTATTTTTTATGTAATATGTTTACATTTGAGAGTTTTACAGTTCGAATTTTCTTAACCGTCTATAGCTGGCATTATTGTAATTTCATCCAAGTAAGTTTTAGAGTTGAAAGAGTTTATCAGAATCTCAAAGGCAACATCCAAGTCCCAAACGTTTGTTTCTCGAGGAACAATAGGAGGCAATGGGCATAAATGCCACTCTGCTCTGACTGCTTCCATTGCTTGTAGGCAGTGGTAGAGTTAGTGTTCTCAGTACAGAGTACAAGGCGATATACCAGGAGCCATAAACGCAACACAGAAGCGTTATTATTAACATATACAGAATATGAACTTATACAGAATATGAACTGGTCAATTACACAACTAGAGTGAATAAAGACACAATAATTGATTAATAAAATAACTATTCACCATTAGCTGGACTCAGTTCCGTTTCACTTGAATGAATCGCTTGGGAGTCAGCAGCAGCAGACCATCGATCTTGTATGCTGAGAGTGGGACTGTATCCTTGAGACCTTGTAGGCAGTAGTATACTGCCCTGTCAAGGGCTAACCGCAGTAACTTGAAAAAAGTAAAAATTTAGTTATGAGTGAAATTGACCTTGTCAATAAATGTTTTATCTTGTGACCAAGTTTCAGATGTTAATGTCGCTCAGTTTTGGAGATATTGGGTTTTAAAAACTGCAGTAACTACAAAATCACACTCAAAACCCAGGCAGACCGCAGTAACTTCCAAACAGTGAAAAATGGCTTTAAAGTGTTTTGACTTGCCATCCAAAATGTGTTATAGGTAAATAGATGATAGTACCCAGATTTAACATGTATTAATGAAGTAATCTTTAGGCATACAAAAATATGACATAATTATTTTAATTAACCCCAAAAAAGCAGATATTGCACTCTGCTGCACGATTTCCTTAAATAATTATACAGGTAATGTACAGGCAAAGTGCAGTAACTTCAAATACAATGTTGTTTTCCCTCCAGCTTTCATAACTTAACCTAGCCATTTTGAAAATGAAATTTAATACCTGAATATATTGGAATGATGATGATCCAAATAAAATGGCTAGGTGAAGTTATGAAAGCTGGAGGGAAAACAACATTGCATTTGAAGTTACTGCACTTTGCCTGTACATTACCTGTATAATTATTTAAGGAAATCGTGCAGCAGAGTGCAGTATCTGCTTTTTTGGGGTTAATTAAAATAACTACGTCATATTTTTGTATGCCTAAAGATTACTTCATTAATACATGTTAAATCTGGGTACTATCATCTATCTACCTATAACACATTTTGGATGGCAAGTCAAAAAACTTTAAAGCCATTTTTCTCAGTTTCACTGTTTGGAAGTTACTGCGGTCTGCCTTGACAGGGCAGTATAGTTAGTGTACTGTATAGTGTTCTTAGTACAGAGTACTGTAGTGTTCTAGTTATCATTCTGCAAACATAGCCTGCTCTAAATGACGGATGGTGCCTCTGACATTCTGACTAACTCTTTCAATGAAAACACCATCTTGTTCCATGATACATCATGGAGCAAATACATGCAGCTGCATTTCCATATGTAGGTATGTGCACTATTAACAGTATTGCCAGCTGTATAGCATGTAATGTGGATTGGTATTTTGGTTCCACATTGGCAGGACCCAATATACAGCACAGCGTTTGTGAATTTTACATGTGCCAAGCGGATTGACAATTTTCAGATAATCTATACATTTTATTCTGTACTGTACATAGATACACTGTGTTATCCCAACGGTCACAATAGTTGCCGTCAACATGTTTGCTCATTCTATGACCACACTATACAAATTTGAGTAATTCAGCCAGGATGTAAACGGCTCTGGTCATGTGCACTGCACATATTGAGACCCTTTATTATTTCAATATTTGCTGGAAATACATTGATACATCATTCAGTAACATTTTCAGAGCCTTATAACAAACATTATTACACTATTGTGACCAGAGGGATTAAATGTGTAATATACATTACATTGTATGTACATGTTATAACATGCATGTATTTATTTTCTATATATATTTTCTATATATATATATATTCAATTTTAACATTGCCATAATGTTGGAGAGGGCAACACAATGTTTTTGTAAGATAAATAGATGTATACTCTTTGAATAGAAATAAATATAAAGAGTTTGAAGTTGTAACACAATGTTTTTGTAAGATAAATAGTTTCGATGAAGAACAAAACCTCCTAAATGCATACAAAAAAAGGGGAAAACTTCATATCTGCACTTTGCAAGGCACTAATACCTGGTCGGTATTGTTAACATATATAGTCCAAAAACAGTGTACGGTGTTTACAGTGTTATTGTACATTGCTAACATACAGATTATATATGTATACTCTTTTATACTCTTTGAATAGAAAAAAATAAAAGAGTTGTTTGAAGTTGATATAATGTGCTTGTGTAGTTATTTTTCTGTTAACTTATTCACATGGATTTTAAAACTGAACCTTAAGTTATAGTAACTGCAAATATTTGAGTTGATTAACTTAAAAATTTGAGTTGATTAACTTCAAAGAAATGAGGCATGGGATGGCCTCAATGTCGTTGAGTTCTGTTAACTTAATCACATGGATTTAAGGTTGAACCTTAAGTCACAGTAACTGAACATATTTGAGTTGCCTCCACTTGAGAACCTTAAGTCACAGTAACTGAACATATTTGAACTGCCTTAACTGAGAACTGTAAGTCACAGTAACTGAACATATTTGAGTTGACACCACTTGAGAACCTTAAGTCACAGTAACTGAACATATTTGAACTGCCTTAACTGAGAACTGTAAGTCACAGTAACTGAACATATTTGAGTTGACACCACTTGAGAACCTTAAGTCACAGTAACTGAATAAATTTGCATTGCCTTAACTGAGAACTGTAAGTCACAGTAACTGAACATATTTGAGGTGACTCCACTAGAGAACCTTAAGTCACAGTAACTGAACATATTTGAACTGCCTTAACTGAGAACTGTAAGTCACAGTAACTGAACATATTTGAGTTGACACCACTTGAGAACCTTAAGTCACAGTAACTGAACATATTTGAACTGCCTTAACTGAGAACTGTAAGTCACAGTAACTGAACATATTTGAGTTGACACCACTTGAGAACCTTAAGTCACAGTAACTGAATATATTTGAATTGCCTTAACTGAGAACTGTAAGTCACAGTAACTGAACATATTTGAGTTGACACCACTTGATAACCTTAAGTCACAGTAACTGAATATATTTGAATTGCCTTAACTGAGAACTGTAAGTCACAGTAACTGAACATATTTGAGTTGACACCACTTGAGAACCTTAAGTCACAGTAACTGAATATATTTGAATTGCCTTAACTGAGAACTGTAAGTCACAGTAACTGAACATATTTGAGTTGACACCACTTGAGAACCTTAAGTCACAGTAACTGAATATATTTGAATTGCCTTAACTGAGAACTGTAAGTCACAGTAACTGAACATATTTGAGTTGACACCACTTGAGAACCTTAAGTCACAGTAACTGAATATATTTGAATTGCCTTAACTGAGAACTGTAAGTCACAGTAACTGAACATATTTGAGTTGACTCCACTTGAGAACTGTAAGTCAGAGTAACTGACCATATTTGATTTGACTTAACTGAGAACCTTAAGTCACAGTAACAGACCATATTTGAGTTGCCTTAACTGAGAATTGTAAGTCTTAGCCAACTGAAAACATTTGAGTTTATCAACTTAAAAAAATTGAGGCATGGGATGGCCTCAATTTTTTTAAGTTCTGGAAACTTATTCGGGTTTACAGTGCAACCATCATAGTGGGTTTTCTCCAATAGTATCCAGCTGCAGGATCGGAGAACACAACACTATCAGCACCTTTTTTTTCTCCGGACAGTAGCGTGTAGCGTTTGATCACGCTACATCACTACTTGATTCTAAAAATAGCTGCACTACAGAGACCGCTACTTGGTCCAAAAATAGCGACGCTACCATCACACTACTGAGAAATGTAGTTAAGCTATGTAGCGTCGCTACTTGTAGCTAGCTACTGCCCATCACAGCGGGACGGCCCGTCACGGTATTCAGACATGGCACGAGATTATGGGTCATTGTAATTACGAGGATTTACTGAAACTGCAAGTAGTGTCAGAGGGCATGCACATTGAAGGGGAGAAGTGTAGACCTGACAAAGATTGTGCAATGTGCAAAACGGGGAAGTTTACCCAACCGAGATGCAGAAATCCCACAGACAGAGTAAGGGTACCACTTGCACTAGTTGACATGGACCTAGCAGGCCCAGTAAGCAACGAGTCCATAGGAGGTTTTAGGTATGTACAGTCTTTTACAGACGTGTGTACAGGGGTAGTGTTTGTTTACTTTATCAAAGAAAAGAGTGACACACTCCAGGCCACAGAAAAATTCCTGGCAGACGTAGCCCCTTATGGTACAGTAAGATGTTTGAGGTCCGACCACAAAACCGAGTTCACAAACACAGAGTTCCAATCACTGTTGAGAAGGTATAAGATAAGACACGAGACGTCACGTCCATATCCCACACACCAGAGCGGGGTGGCAGAGAGGGAATGGCACACCCCTTTCAAAATGGCTAGGTGTAAGCTAGCAGAGAGTAACTTACCAAAAAGCCTGTGGCATTATGCGGTGCAAGAAGCCACTTACACCAGAAACGGGTGCTTTAATAAGCACTCTGGCACCACCCTGTATACAGCGCTTACAGGAAAGAAGTGTAATCTAGCCAGAATGCACCGATTTGGATCAGTGTGTTATGCGTACCTGCAGGACAGGGGAAAACCCAAGTCCAAGGATGTAAAAGGATTTTTCGTAGGACACGACAGAGGAAGTCCTGCTTTCCTAGTTTATCACCCCGGTAACGGGAGAGTGCAGAAACACATGCTAGTCAAGTTTGTCACGAAAACAAGCTGTGAGAGCGAGACACAGACAGAGGAGCCAGAGCTGGACTCCAGAGCAAGGTGTGTAGAAACAGAAACACATCACCCCAGTGTACTTAGTACAGTTGTGCAGGCAGACAGTCAGCAACCCCCAGAGAGCGATGACGAAGAGCACCTGAGGGTGACGTCAAGTGCCCCAAGCAGTGGGAGGTATCCCACAAGGGAACACAAACCCTCAGAATATCTGCCAGACTATGCCAGGAAAGGGAGTGACGAGGAGGACAATACACCTACCCCCGTTGAGTACTACTACAGGGTAGTCAGTGGGGTAAACCCGACCTTTAAAGGGGAACTATCTTATAAATGGCCTTTTTGAGTGTTTAGCATTGTTTCCTAGCTATGTGAACTTATATTAATATGATCTATGTCTCAAAATTCTCATATTGGCGCATTCTTCCAATTCTCCTCTCACAATATTCACCCTCACTGAACTGAGTCGTTTGAAAATGTGCCTATATGTGATGTCATATAGTCACTGCTGCATGTTAATGTTCAGGTGAACACGACGATGCACAGTGGTTTAGGAGCCCAGGCTCAAAACAGCTCGAAATCTTGAGGTAGAAAAATGCTGTTTTTGAGGACTTGATTAGAAATACAAAAGAATGAATAAAAAAAATATATATATTACAGAGGTGTTCCATAGACTCACAGGAATTGTGTAAAAGTGCCCAAATAGTGAAATAAATAGTAAAATAGTTCCCCTTTAAGGAGGCCACATTGTCCCCCGAAGAGGGCAGACATACAGTGGGAGGAAAATGGGTGTATTCAACCAAGTTACCAGAGGGCAGACAGACAGTGGGAGGGAAATGGTTGTATTCGATCCAGGAGGGTATTGAAGACCACGGTAAATACAAAGTATGGTTCATAGAAAATTGATTAAATGCTGAAGAAATGAGCCATATGTTTGGTCCCATGTTTAAGTACAGAGGTGGATGAGTTACCAGGTTTAAAATACTGAAATGGATCTTATGTTTAACCCCATGTTTAAGTATAGAGGTGGGTGGTTTACAATGTTAAAGTACAGAGGTGATTCAATGTTTAAATACAAAAGAGGATCTATGTTTAAAATACAGAAGTGGAGGATTTGATCATCGCTCCAGACGACAAAAGAAAGACCTAGGCAGGTTAAATCATTTTATAGGTATGGACTTCGAACAGTCTGCCAACTGTGTAAACATATCCCAGATGAGATATGTGGGAAAAAGGTCCTGAGATGTTTTTGACTAAAGTAAGAAATGTATAGATAAACTGTGGGTAGCTTCATTCTGTTGGACAACCTGTACTCGCCCTGACCTATGTTCTGTAGTGAGTAAGAGTGTCATAGTATTTTTGTTGACCCCACAGAGAATCATTGAACTACGTCAAAAATATGTTTTTAGTTATCCCAGAGGTGCTGCAGACAGACAGCAGTGTTTCAGAAAAGACAACAAAGGTTTAAGGGCTTAGAGCCTACAGTGATGCTATCAGCCTGTGAAGCTGAGTATATGTTTCTAGCTATGACAATGCTAAATGTGTTTATCTAGAGCAACTGCTCGAAGTGATGAAGATAAGGTTATGAATGTATTGCTCAAAAAGCAGTAGGTAATTGAAATGTATCCTCTATACCGAATATGGTGTTTTTGAAGAATGGGCGTTCTGTCAAAACCGTTTAAAATGATGAACATTGTGTATATATGGAGACTGTTGTTTTATGAGGACAACCAGGGGACCATTGCGATTACTAGGAACCCAATGTGTCAATATAGATGTAAACATGTCATTATAAATAATATCATCTCATCAGGTATGTCATCAGATAAGAAAGAATGACACCGGTTTACTGTCCAATGGACAACAGAGTAATAGATACTATGAGGGAGCCTGTTTCAAATAAAAATTTAAGGGATTTGCAAAGGTCATGTTTAATGTGAAGATATTGACTGTCATACCCTATGGATGTTTTTGGGATTATATTATTTCCTTTGTTAAATGTTTTTCCCAGAAGTCAGCCAGTATGCTAATGCAAACCTAAGTGGGAGTGTTGAGATCAGAGGCTCTGTGTAGGATTGTTAGTAACTGTCTAACTGTACATGTGGCTGTTTACACTAGTAACTGTTTACCTGCATATATAATTGTCTCCACCAGTGACTGTCTAGTTGCATATATATCTGTTCCCACTAGAGGGCGCTCTAGGCGGAGCCACCCAGGTACTCCACCTTGTGGCAAGTATAAAAGAAAAGGTATACTCCCATTTCGTTCTCTCCCCCAATGTCTCTCAGAGAGAGAAGACCATGTATGTTACTGCTGCTCTTTCCATGTGAATAAAAAGAGAAACCACGCCAGTTCAGGCTCAAGATAGAAACCCCTGGGCCCTCATTCATCAACGTGACTTACGCACAGATATGTGCTTAAGCTGTACGTACGACCATTTCTAAGCAAAGAGTGGGATTCATCAATTTCAACTTGAACTTGACTTCGTGCTTATATTTACGCACAGCTCTGAGCATGCTTAGCTGATGCCCAGTGGTAGAATATCGTTACTACGGCATAAGCGCTCCTCAGTACATGCATTCGTTTCAACGCGGAAATAAAGACACTGGCGCGTGTTCTGTATGACCCCCGTAATTCATTATAGTTCATTGTGAAATAGCGACAGTAGTGTAATTATAACGGGCTCACATGCGAACGAACAAGAGGTTGGCCTGCTTGTTTGGCACGGGGGGGCAGACGCAGAACACCAACCTCCAAACGCGATTAAATATTGTTTCAAATAAAAAGCGAATTATTTTGTGTGTCATGTTTCCAAATAAGATTGGTCACGAAATGCTTTCTACTTCAATTTGTTGGTTAGAATAGATGACCTCCGTTGAAACTTCACTGAGACGAACAGTCTATTTGTGAGCTCCCGCACAGATGTGATAATAATAATAATAATAATAATAATAATAATAATAATAATAATAATAATAATAATAATAATAATAATAATAATAATAATAATAATAATAATAATAATAATAATAATAATAATAATAATAATAATAATAATAATAATAATAATAATAATAATAATAATAATAATAATAATAATAATAATGATAATAGCTTCATTTTATATAGCGCCTTTCAAGAGACCCAAGGTCGCTTTACATAGATAGGGGGGGGGGGGGGATAACAAAGTAACAAACATAGTGGACAGACACAACATATAAATATGGTGATGGAATTCATTCAAGTCCTCTCCACCCTCGGGTCTTTGCCACCGGCACGGTCCATCGTGATATTGGAGATGGATCGAGCAATAGACTGTTACTGTAGCTGTCAAAGCTCCATCACAAATGCAGTTATGTGAATAGAAAGGGATTCCACAGTCAATGTTGCGATGCGCATTTGCCTGATACATGTTGTTGCTGCATGCCGGGAGGAAAGGCATGCTGCATGTTTTCAATTCATTAAATAAAACGGATACTTTTTACAAGGGTTTACTGACTGTCATACAAATAATCAACCAACTACATACTGTAACTTTTCAGGGCACGTTCTTATTTACATTGTGACAACAGCCTTGTGAGTTCCCGCAGTGACCCGCACACAGACATGATGGAATTCAAGTTCAAGTTTGTATTGATCACATATAGGCAGGCTACACATGGCGTATCTGCTACATCATACATGGCAGTGAGATTCATTGTTCTTGTATATGCTCTCGTATTATTGTTTATATAGGCTACCCAATACTGACATCAAAATAGATTGTATGCCTCTAGAAATCATATGCAGCAGGTAGAAGATTGACGGAAAATCCGTCGCGATTTGGAATAAAATTGAGGAGAACTTTAATCCCTGGGTATTAATCAAACAAAACGGAAAAAGGCAGTCATATTCCAGCACGGTCTTCATTAGTGTTTGCGCTGCCCAGGCAGCAATGGTTAATAGATATCATATCCGACATCACCGTACGTGTACACGTCTGTCAGCCTGTCTCATAACACGCTTCCCTCGGTTTAGTCCATTCTTCCACGTTTTATGGGGGTGTCCATTACCGTATATGGTTAATCGGCAGACGTTTTGGTATGCAAATACGTGAAAGTGTGCACGAGCCTCGGCGCAGGGCCAAGGTGATATTTATCATGACAGGTGTGCGTAGAACCTGCGTACGCACGTGTGGTAAATCCCGTTTCTTTTGTGCGTGCACTCATTCTAAATTCTGTGCTTACGTGTGGAAATAGAACATTTTCTACGTCACGTTGATGAATGAGGGCCTATCTATCTATCTATCTATCTATCTATCTATCTATCTATCTATCTATCTATCTATCTATCTATCTATCTATCTATCTATCTATCTATCTATCTATCTATCTATCTATCTATCTATCTATCTATCTATCTATCTATCTATCTATCTATCTATCTATCTATCTATCTATCTATCTATCTATCTATCTATCTATCTATCTATCTATCTATCTATCTATCTATCTATCTATCTATCTATCTATCTATCTATCTATCTATCTATCTATCTATCTATCTATCTATCTATCTATCTATCTATCTATCTATCTATCTATCTATCTATCTATCTATCTATCTATCTATCTATCTATCTATCTATCTATCTATCTATCTATCTATCTATCTATCTATCTATCTATCTATCTATCTATCTATCTATCTATCTATCTATCTATCTATCTATCTATCTATCTATCTATCTATCTATCTATCTATCTATCTATCTATCTATCTATCTATCTATCTATCTATCTATCTATCTATCTATCTATCTATCTATCTATCTATCTATCTATCTATCTATCTATCTATCTATCTATCTATCTATCTATCTATCTATCTATCTATCTATCTATCTATCTATCTATCTATCTATCTATCTATCTATCTATCTATCTATCTATCTATCTATCTATCTATCTATCTATCTATCTATCTATCTATCTATCTATCTATCTATCTATCTATCTATCTATCTATCTATCTATCTATCTATCTATCTATCTATCTATCTATCTATCTATCTATCTATCTATCTATCTATCTATCTATCTATCTAACTATATATCTAACTGTGCATCTTGGGTAGAAGGAAGAAAAAACGCAGCTTATTATTATTACAGTTTTTCTCAATTGCTTTGGTGCATTTCTCTGATCAGAATTAAAGTTCTCATAACTGTTAGTGCATTTCTCAAAACAATTAGTACAAACTGCAAAACCTAGGTGATAACCTGCAGAAGCGTGTCACTTGCTCAAAATGGATAATTCATTCCTCAAAAGCAAGTATTCATGTCAATGAAAGTGTCACTGTCATCAAAATGAAAAGTTCTGACACCATTGTTTATGAACAAGATAGTCAAATGGCTTTGCCATGTTTTCGTTATGACAGTTCACTCTGTAAGTGTTTTCCAATGCAAAAAAAGTCAGATCTTGGTGACACTTTCTGAAAATGCTCAAGACAGCACTATACACTATTTGCACAGCCATTTGAAATCTACAGTTACACATTGCTGTATTTAGTGAGGTAAATGAGTACAAGACACGTATGTTTCACATTTTTACTGCATATGCTCTTTGTAATTTTAATTTGTTCACAGCATTGTGCAAAAGAAAAATACAAACTAATTTACAACAAACATAAGAAACACCCTTTGGCCTTTGGGTAGAGCTGTGCACAACTGTAAACAATATTGCAGTACATATTGGAACTGAATTGGAACATACAACATACACAGTACTGTAAATCATTCATTCACATCCAGACGTTCCTGTCTGTCTGGCTATTGGATTCAGGAATGGGGAGTAGGGAGGGAGATATTCCACCAGCATCCTTTCATGTGCTGCAAACCACTGTGTGACCAGAATTGCGTGGTGAAAACGCACATTATCCCATACAACAACGTACTTGGTCAGATGGTCGCCATTTAGACCCCTCTCATTCTCAGGGACTATGTCCCTGTAAAGAGTGTCTAAAAAAGTCAGCAGATGTTGTGTGTTGTATGGACCAATGCAGGCATATGGGTGAGGACGCCGTTTTCTGAGATGGCTGCACACATTGTAATATTCCCTCCTCGTTGGCCTGGGACATCAGTGGTTGCTCTCTGTCCAATGCGATTCCTTCCACACCTTCTACCTTTTGCCAGATTGAAACCCGCCTCATCAACATATTTGAATGTGTGCAGCGATTCCCTGGCATCCAGCTCCATTCAGGGGAAAAATTATAAAGAAATGTATAAAATTAGCTTGACAGATTTTGACAACTAGTTCAACATATTTGTATGTAATGACTCAAGCAATGAAATGAGGACTATTAGTTTTATAGGGAATGACTATTCAGCAGTCATAAGTATAGTTCATTTTGACTGACATGACCTAAGCAAATGATAATGTTATAAAACAGCAGAGAATTGTATGAAAGCAATTGATGCATGTCCAAAAGCACTTGCAATTTGTTCGGAGGAATGAGAAACTGCTACTATGATGTGCACAAATTACAAAATGTTGTGGAGGTTGAACTAACAGTTATGAGAACTTTAATTCTGATCAGAGAAATGCACCAAAGCAATTGAGAAAAACTGTATTACCGAGGCGCGCGGCATTCAATGCAAAACAAGCACACTGTACACATATGGGCAGAAGACCAAATAAAACAGCTACTTGTGGGCACTCATAAAAACAACGCGGTGTACAAGTTGTTTAGCGAGAGGATGGTGGTAATGGGCTTCAATAGAACAATGGATCAATGCCATGTCAAAATAAAAAACTCTGCCTCCGCTGATCTGGAGTCAGACAGGGCTCGCCATATCTATGGGGCTCGCAGTCCAGTCCACACACACAGACACACACATGCGTGCGCGCACACACGGGCTTGCAGCCACACACACACATTTCCACTCTCTATTGTCCAATAGACGAGCGCCATTTGCGACCGCGTGACATTGTTCAGAAAGTTTTGGTGCGCCTGACAAATTGCTGTGTGAATGCAGACGAACCAAATGAAGAATGCAACAATGTTGCAACTTCACCACCAGAACCGCACAGAGTCCACCAAAACTATATGTGAAAGCACCCTAAGTCACATCAAAACTCTGTCAACAGTTTCAGACAGCACCAGCAGATATCATGCTGACTAGTCTGGGTTAGCTAAAGTAGGCTACTCTATGAACCTTGTGGGTCTCACAGAAGGGCCACGTATCGGCCAAAAAAGAGGCATATATGAGGTATGATTTGCACGCTGCCCACAAAAGCTGATTGAATGAATGAAACAAATACCTTCTGTCAGGTGGCCAACCTAATTGTCCTTGAGTTCACCTATCATCTTAGCTGACATATACAAAATAATATCTAAAGATGTGTGATGGAGGAGAAGTTATAGGAAGCATGTCGTTGAGAGAGACAGGGGGCAGAGAGAGGGAGGGAGAAAGAGGGGGGAGAGAGAGGGAGACAAAGATAGGGAGGGAGCAAGAGAGAGAGGGAGGGAGAGAGAGGGAGGGAGAGAGAGAGGGGAGGGAGAGAGAGAGAGAAAGAGAGGGAGGGAGAGAGAGAGGGAGAAAGGGAGGGAGAGAGAGAGAACGAGAGGGAAGGAGAGAGAAAGGTGGGAGAGAGCGGGAGGGAGAGAGCGAGGGAGGGAGAGAGCGAGGGAGGGAGAGAGCGAGGGAGAGAGAAAGAGAAAGAGAGGGAGGGAGAGAGTTTTTGCTGTTTAGGAGGAGGGAGAGAGATAGGGTGGAGGGAGAGAGAGAGGGAGGGAGAGAGGGAGGGAGGGAGAGAGTGAGGGAGAGAGAGAGATGGAGGGAGAGAGAGAGGGAGGGGGAGAGAGTTTTGGCTCTTTAGGAGGATGGAGTTGACAGCTAGGCTTGGTTTTGTGAATAGTAACAAAGTCCAAAAAAAACAGAGAGTATGAATCCTTCTTTCTATTATGAAAACATTTAATTTTATTACAAAGCTACAATTATAATACACAAAAAGAAATAGATGTACAGTATATTGGTATGCGTGATCCCTTTTCTTTTCTTTTTTTTACAATTTTACAATTTAACAATTTAGTAATTTACAGATTCATTTACAGATTGTGAACAACAAGCAGGAGGGGTAGGGGAGAGTGGGGTAAGTAATGCCAATTTTTACTTAAAGTGCCTTTAAAGCAAGGAGATTACAGTAATGCCCCCAACTAAAATATGTACATATAGTTTAGGATGGTGTGCATCCCTGGGGACAATCACTTTGGATCTTAAATAAACTGTTTCAGAAATATAGCTTTAGAAAAAAAAGTGGTTTTGTGGCACAACTTGCCCCTGGTGCAGGGCCGGATTAACGACCGGGCCGACCGGGCCGTGGCCCGTGGGCCTCGAGTGATGAGGGGCCTCCAAAAAAAAGTTTTTTTTTTTTTTTTTTTTTTTGAGGCCCCTCGTCACTAGAGGCCCCAAATTATTATTTTATTTTTTTAACTTTTATTTTTTATTTTTTTGGAGGCCGCTCGTCACTCGAGGCCTTTTGGAGGCCCCTCGTCACTAGAGGCCCCAAATTATTATTATTATTTTTTTTACTTTTATTTTCTTTTCTTTTGGAGGCCCCTCGTCACTAGAGGCCCCAAATATTTGTTTATTTTTTTTTAACTTTTATTTTAAACATTTTTGGCGGCCCCTCGTCACTAGAGGCCCCACATTTTTTTTTATTTTTTTTTCTTATTTTGGAGATCGATGTCATACTGTGACACTGAATGATTGGCACTGACTGACGCTCTCTGATTGGCCACTGACATGTTTGCCCAATCCCGTGACGAGCTGTGTCTTTGCCCATTTCCTCGTCAAACAGCCTGCAAACTACCTAGCGCCATGCTCTAAGACAAACTCTAACCTTAACCAACTTCGAAAGAGTGCCTAAGCTTAACCGTCGAAAGAACTTGCCGTCAGCCCGTCACACTCTAAGACAAACTCTAACCTTAACCAACTTCGAAAGAGTGCCTAAGCTTAACCAGTGTAGAAACAGGCATCGGCCAATCAGAGAGCGTCTTGCCAGAAATGCGGCTAGGTTTAGAAATAACGCGACTAGGGGCCTCCACACTACACACTAGTACTAGTACTAAATACCTATATGTCCCTATGCCATAAATGTCATGTATGTTGTGTATGTCATAAATGTCTATATGAATTGAAAATGGGGGACCCTGATGTAAACAAGACAAACTTCTTTCTCAGGTCTGCATCCCCTGCCTTAACAATTGTGTGTATTGAGCCGTACTGTATTGTACCCATTCTGCAATCTGTTAAATAAAGTTTTCATTCATTCAGTAAAAAAAATAAAAATAAATAAATGAAAAAATGAAATATAGGCCTCTCTCTTATACATGCCTCCTCCTAATACAAGCCTGGTATCCACTACAGTTGAAACAAATACAAGCCGGGGTTACTATTAGAGGAATTACGGTATTCTATATATTTTTTAAAGTGACATATAAAAACGCCACTGTGCGTGCGTGCACGTGTGTGTGGGGGGGCCTCCACAAGAATCTGGCCCAGGGGCCTCTGAAGTCTTAATCTGGCCTTGCCCTGGTGTGCGGTAAGTTGTGACATTGGAGAGAATACACTGCGGTAAATTGTGCCATTGATAATTTTAAGTAAAACAGATAATTTTTATCTCAAAAGCCGTAAAAGCATACTGCAGATCTTCATCTCCTTTCCAACCTGACATATAGTCTTCCCCTGTTGCACCTCTTTCGCTGCTCTTTCCAACTTCTCAAGAGGAGTTGAAACCCTGTCTGTCTTCCGTTTGTATCTGTGTGGCATGATGGATTTTGGTCTAAAATTAAGAATATCACATAGTTTTAGTGATCAAATGTAAGAATACAATGTACAATAACAATAAAATACAATAAAGTAATATATATAGTTAATAATTATAAGTTGGGGCAACTTAACAAACAGAACATCTGGCACAACTTAACCCAGGCCCTTTGGCACAAATCACCCCAAGAGAGAAAAAAATGCATCCCCCAGCTGTTTTGAGCTAGCATCATGCTAACTGTATAGACTCATGGTGTAGCTTACTAAAGCACTAAAACATGTGTGAACTGTTTTCTAAGTTGTCTATAATTTGTCAAACACAGCAATAAAAAAACCTTGATCATACAAATTTTACTTTGGAGGGCAAAACAATGTTTTTTTTTAACTTAAATGTGCTTAAATGTGGGCTGACTTTGGTAGGTTGGAGATCAGGCAGGCCGCTGCATTCTGTATGAGTTGAAGTGGCTTGGTGGTGGTAGCTGGTAAACCAGCTAGCAGTGCATGGCAGCAGTCGAGGCGAGACATTGTTTATGGTTCACAGTCAAGCAATGTTAGACCCTGTGCTCAAATATACTAATACCTTTGATAATGCAGTAGATTAGTAGAACATATGGCTTGTTATACCATGTCATGCATCATGTTGTGTGAATAAATACACATGCAATTAAATCCATCTGTGAGCACCATTAGTGATGTCTCTGCTCTCTGCTAACGTGACTTAATTTGGCACGCTTGATTCTGTGTCCGCTCGGAGGAGAAGAAAAAGGCTGGAAACAAGTGGTTTGTGGAGCAATGGTCCGGGAGTGAAAGTTTGTTTTATTGGCAAACAGCAGCAAGGTAGTTTTCCAAAGCATTCAGATGATATCAAAATCTCTCAATGACACATCCAGCTGGGTCTCCTGACATGTGTGTCTCTTAATGTCAAGACTGCTCGGTATTTAAACACTTTCTCGACCCCCGTACCTAGTACTGGAGTCGACTAGTCCACATAGCATAATTTACATACATTTCTTTGAAAACAAAGGCTGACTTTCGTCCTAGACATTAACATGGTAATTCACTCATTCTGGCGTGGCTCTGGTGTGGAGGGTAATCTTGTTCCACCGGTATGTGGGTCCTCAATTCGTTTTAGTTTCGTTTGTGTGTGTCTGCCAACTTAATCAGGTTTACAAAGGTCAAGCCAAACTGTGGTCTGTTCCCATCTAGCCATTCTGAATAATGCTATAATAATGTTAAATAACCATTACTAATCAATCAAAAATACACTATAATATCAAATCTATTGGCCATATGAACATAAATGTTACTTCATTCCTCTCTTGTGGATGCCACAATGGGATCCACACAAGCAGAATTGTTTATGTTTTAATAAAGTTATTCCTATATTTAGCTTTAACTAAATTAAACCATTAATATTTTAATTGTATACTAAGATAACAATTATATTCAGTTTTCCTAGACATTTTTTTTATGAAAATTAATATTAACCACAAGAGTAATTTATAAATTAATAAAAGAAATAATAATAAAAAGAAGGAACTACCGATCAAGTTAATAATAATAATAATAATAATAATAATAATAATAATAATAATAATAATAATAATAATAATAATAATAATAATAATAATAATAATAATAATAATAATAATAATAATAATAATACTGTGAAAGATAATAAAGAAAAGAAAGAAAGAAAGAAAGAAAGAATGTTAACATTATTAATACAAGAAATAATAATCCAAGAAATTAGTAATACTGGAAAAGATAAGAAAGAAAAGAAAGAAAGAAAGAAAGAAAGAAAGAAAGAATGTTAACATTATTAATACAAGAGATAATAATAAAAGATAATAAAGAAAAGAAATAAAGAAAGAATGTTAACATTATTAATACAAGACATAATAATCCAATGAGTTAGTAAACGAATTATAGTCCATTTGTCATAAAATTGAATTTGTAAAAAAAAAAATAAGAAATTGTGGTCGATCTTTGTCGTTGGTCTTCTGGTCATCCGTCAATCATTTTGTAGTGTTTGTAGTCCATCTGTCCATCTCCACTCTTTAAGAGAAATATAGCATTGTGTTTCTCTTACATTTTTTCGCCATGCAAAGGCAATCAAGCATCGTAAATCTAAATTAAATGTTTTATTTTTTTTTCAGAAACTCTGGGGGGCCGAGACGACACCTGACAGGTGCCCTCTCGCAGTGTTCTCGTTCCAGTTGTTGCAGATCACCTTCTGTGGCCCCTGGTGTCGTCTCGGCCCCCCGGAGTTTCTGATGCGATGTGGTATATAGCTCCACCTCTCTCCACACTGGCTCCACCTCTCTCAACACACTTTTGTCGTCCCCTGCTGGACCTCTGTGCCTGGTTGGCTCCTGGTCGGAGCGCCTTTGTGTAGTTTCCTTGTGGACCCACAACTTGTAGAGACTTCTTGGCCATTAGTTGTTCCCTACTCTATCTATCTACTCTCACTCTATCTTCATAAAAAACAATAATTAACTAACTATAGTACAAATAATTTCATATTCTGATTCCACTTTGTGTGTGTTTTTCCTTAATTTGTTTTTCCTTTCTTAAATATTCAGTTTTATAATTTACCCTTTTTTATTCCAGATTGTTTCTCTTATCCGACAACTAACAGTCTGAGAATTCAGCCCTGGGAGTGTATAATTTCTTGTTTATCTGTTTCACTATTTCTTTGGCTAATTAGTCTATATTTGTAGTTTTTTCTCCATACACTTACAATGTCTCATGTTGTCCATTTGCTTATGGAATAGTTTCTGATGGAACTTTCTTATTTCCTACTTACTGTTTCTAAAATTAATATTACACTTTTTCAACAATACATGGTCCATCTATTAACACACCCATCCTGGACTATATGCTGATCTCACTGTAGTGTTATTTTATTCTAATCTGTATTCTAGTGTCTCTTTGATTACATCAGCTCAGTTGCACAGACCTGGGCCCTGTTTCATGTACGTGGTTCAACTAAGTCGATCAAGATGTCCATTATCCAGCTTCAGTTAACCCGATGTTCGAAGCCGGGATTTTCCTGTTTCACAAAGGTGGATTCAGTCTCGTTAACTCAAGCCAGACTTGCGAGTCAGGCTAAATGCGCGCGGCCGTTTTAGGTGAAAAGCCAGCACGTATCGATGGCAGAGATCCTGATTCTCAACGGCATTGATTGATTAATTGATTTAAGACTTTATTGACAGATTGCAATACGGCTCAATCGCCTCGCCGACAAGTTAAATGCGTTATCTATAGGCTAATTCTAAGTCCCTCATTACCTCAATCAATCAGATTATATTTCTTTAAACTTGCCTGCTGGATTGAATAATCAAATGAGATCTTGCTAGCGAAAATTATTAGTTAACTGTTATACAGAATTACGATACGGCTCTCTTACCCATTGATTGATGTATAGTCAATCTTTTACTTATCGTCTCTGTGGTGTAACGGGTTCTTCTTTTGACTTTCACACGGACGACCGGGGTTCAAGACCCTAGTCTTTTCCTTCTTTTTGCAATATAGGAATAATTCAATTTGGTGCACGTTGAGAGCTATATAAAGAATGACATCCTCAATGCATGTAGATTTATAATATTTTAACTTAAAACCAGGCTACTTTGGCGTATAATCATTAATATTATATTCAAAAAAATCATATTGGAAACACCGGAATTTGAACCCCGGTCGCTGGATTGGCAGGCTTGAGCACTACCGCTGGGCCACTGGGCCAGATGGGATACATTCATTGTTTATACATTAATGAACGAGAGACCCGTGTTTAGAATATCCTTTGTTTTGAATGAAGTTTATCTCTTTATCCTCATTCATTAATGTGACGTCAACGGCTCATTCAATTTCTCAAATCCGTCAAACAGCGCATCTCATCAGACATCTTAATCCCAGTTACAATTAAAATAACCACATCATGTGTACATCGCACGAGCGAGCGCCACCGTCGCCACGGTATATATAACGTGCATTATTTAGGACAAAGTGAATTTAATATCAGCATTTTGGGTCTATTTTACATTTCAAAAGCCCCCTCTGGAAGAATGGATCACAAAAACGTAATTCAGAATGGTATAATGCAGATCGTAGACTGTGGGAATAGTTTCAGGAAACGGGCTGTCACTTCTTTGCGGGGGCGTGGCGATAGTTCAGGCTAACTTGAACTTGAACTCTGCTTTCGAGCAGGCTCAAACTTTTGGATCTGTTGGCATGGTGATCTGGAAAATCCACGGACATGAAACCGGAAAGTCCGGCTAACCCAGTTATCCAGCTAAAGTTATTCGGCTAACTCAGTTATCCAGGTACATGAAACGGGGCCCTGGCCTGTTACTAATCCTATTTTATTTTGAATTGTATACTATGTCTATTGTGCTTATTATTTAATTTAGTTTATATTCCCTAATTTTCTTGACCTTGTCTTTGTCGAGTATTCTTGAAAGAACGTGAGACTACAACTGTGAACTGATCTGGTCATTTATTTAGCATAGCCATAACGTATGTTAACCTCCTGTTACCTTGAACTCCCCCCCTACACATAGCCCCAGGCTCATTCCTATTGGCCGGCCCTAACCTTACTTCCTGTTCGTCATAACAATAGACCCGGCCCACATAGATGGTCTAAACTAGGATAACACCACATCTCCCCTTTCTCGAGAACAAAGGGTAGACTGCCTTTGTCTCATCAAAACTTAGAGGATTATTCTGCCTCTTGTGTAGAAAGGTCTGTCCCCGTTTAACCCTGTAACACAAACAGTATTATTTATAGTGCCTTATACTAGACCCATAGCATTTACATTTTACATACCATATTTACATAACATTACATTTTTCTTGTTAATATACACATTTACTTATTATTATTATTATTATTATTATTATTATTATTATTATTATTATTATTATTATTATTATTATTATTATTATTATTATTATTATTATTATTATTATTATTATTATTATTATTATTATTATTATTATTATTTTTTTTTTTTTTTTTTTTTTTTTTTTTTACAATGTCAGATCACCTTTTCCCCCAGTTCACAGGTCAAGCCTATTAGGTTTCACTACAGTTCTCCCAGACCGGGTTTTGAGAGAGAGAGAGTCCCTTTAGGTGCGGCTTGGGGTACCACACCCGGTGACATGGGAGCCTGCTCAGGAGTTGGCTCAGCCTGCTCAGGATTTGGCTCTGGCGTTTGGTGCTATAGTGGGGAACCTCTGTACTGTTCCGATGTCTGAAGAGGTATCAGGTGCAGGCGGTTACGTCTCACCACCCCCTGAAGTAGATCCACCAAGTATGACCTTGGAGTGGAGTGCTTCTGGAGCACTGTCCCAGACTCTTCAGCATCAGTGACCCATACTTGTTCTCCTGGTGACAAGTCACTGAGAGCTTTGGCACGGTGACGTCTGTTGTAATTTTCTCCTCCTTCCGAGCGAACGCACTGCAGTCCGGCAGCACAGGAACCAGCTGGGAGGGAATGGTTGGCACTGTGGTGCGGAGACGTCGGCCCATGAGAAGTTGAGCCGGGCTGTAACCACTCTGGAGAGGTGTGGCTCTGTAGGCGGGTAGAGCCAGATAAGGATCTCCAGCCTTTTTCAGCAGATTCTTCACTGTCTGGACTGCGCGTTCCGCTTTGCCATTACTTTGAGGAAACCTCGGGCTGCTAGTGACATGCCTGAATCCATATGTAGCTACAAAGGACACGAAGGCCTATCCAGAAAACTGTGGCCCGTTATCTGACATCAGGACCTCTGGGATGCCATGGCGGACGAAGATTGAGCTGAGGTGAACGATGACGTCGGTGGACCTGGTGTGAGATAATAGTGCAATCTCAACATACCTGGAGAAGCAGTCGACAACAAGCAGGTATGTCTTGCTTCCCAAGACAAACAGATCTGCCCCCAACTTCTGCCATGGTCTTTCAGGGCGTTCAGACACCATGAGTGGCTCTTTGTGGTTATGGCGCTCTTGTATGCATGTCCTGCAGTTGAGTACCATGTTATTTATCTGCTGCCCAAGTCCCGGGCCAACACACGGACTGATGAGCGTGCGCTTTACATTTCACCACGCCTTGGTGTCCCTCATGAATTTTGGCCAGCACGTCATTTCGCATTGTTGCTGGTATTACAAGCCGTGCTCCTTTCAACAGTAATCCATTTTCCACTGTGAGTGTATCTCACTCTGGCCAGTCGTTTTTCAACAGCGGTTCTTCATGTACATGCGCTGGCCATCCTTCTGTGCACAGTGTTATAATACGTGAGCAAACACTGTCAGCTTTCAGCTGTTCTTTCAGGTTTTCCATGTATGAGGCACTGACAGGTAGACTCTCTATAACAAAGTCCACGTATATGTTGGTGCTCTCCATCAGCTCTGTATCTCCTGCAGACATGGGTGACTCCACAGGTGCACGCGACAGCATGTCTGCTGTCCATAGTGACTTTTCTGGTACATGCACGATGGAGTATGAGTAGCGCATGAGCCTCATTCTGAAGCACTGGATTCTTGGCGGCAGCAGATCCCGTTCTTGGGCTCCAAGTAGACTGAGTAGGGGTTTGTGGTCGGTCTCCAGGCAGAAATGTTTCCCTATGAGGTAATCCCGGAACCTTTCACAGGCCCATGTGAGGGCTAGCGCCTCCTTCTCTACCTGCGCGTAGCGCTGCTCAGTTGGATTGAGCGAACGCGATGCATATGCCACAGGCTTCCATCCTTCCTCCTCTCTCTGGAGAAGAACGCCTCCCAATCCATATGATGATGCATCAGCTGACACTTTAGTGTCTCTGTTCGGGTCATACATAGCCAGCACAGGAGCAGAACACAGTGCCTTCTTCAGCGTTTCAAACGCCTTAGCCTGGTCCATGTCCCAGACCCAACAGTTTCTCTTTGAGAGGAGGTCACGAAGCGGCTTATCAGTTTTGGCCAGCTGGGGGATGAACTTTCCCAGCTGATTGACCATGCCGAGAAAACTCCTCAACTCAGTAACGTTCGTAGGCTCCACCAACTCTGTGATGGCCTCTGTCTTCCTCGGGTCAGGGCGGATGCCCTCCGATGTGATGTGAACCAGGAAAAGCATTTAACTCTTGGAGAACTCACATTTGTCCACATTCAGGGTGAGGCCAGCTTTTTCCACTCTTTGTAGCACAGCATGGAGTCGAGCATCATGCTCTTCCTGGTCCCGCCCCCACACTAATAGATCATCAATGTGGCAGACCACCCCTTCTAGCCCCTCTATGACCTCCGCCATCATGCACTGGAAGTGTTCGGGTGCTGAGGCGATTCCAATTGGAAGACGGTTAAAGTGGAATCGGCCAAAGGGTGTAATGAACGTGGTGTGGAATCTGCCAGAACCCCATGTTGGCATCCAATTTGCTGAATATTTTCGCTCGAGCAAGTGTCCCGAGATTCTGCTCTACTGACGGTAAAATGTACTTTTCACGGCACACATACTCGTTCAAGCCTGTCAAGTCCACACATAAACGCACCTTCTCGCTCTCTTTCTTGGGCACGACCACCATGCCGGCGCACCAGGCGGTCGGCTCCTTCACGCGGCTGATAACGCCCAGGCTTTCCATGCGTTGGAGCTCTTCCTTGACCTTCCCCACCAACAGCAGTGGAATTCTCCTAGGGGTTTTCAAGGAAATCGGCACAGCATTGGGTGTAAGCTTAATGTGGTATGATCTACCCAGCCCACTGCATAGCTTTGGGTAGCTCGTCTTGAGGGTCCCCTTGTCCACACTGTTGACAGGGATGAGCAGGCCCAGGGCTACTATGGCTGGCAACCCGAGCAATGGCGTACTCAGATTTTTTACCACATAGACTTTCTCCGTGGTGTGTTTGGCTCCCTTTCTCAGCTGCAGTCTGGCAAAACCCGACAGATACAACGGAACCCGTCCTGGACCCAATAAGGGTCTCTCTGCTCTCTGGAGAAGAGCCTGCTGTGCATGGGAAAATATACTGTTAAACATTGTCTGTGACACAGCCGCAACATCCGGTGTCCAATTTGAAACTGATGCGTTTTCCCATTATGCCTATCTCAGCAGTCCATGCCTCTTGCTCAGATGTCACAGAGCCAAGAAAATAGCCCCTTTTCTCTTCTTCATCAATACCATGCACAGCCTTACCTGCACGGCACACACGCTGGTAGTGACCCATTTTTCCACAGGAATGGCACCTGACCTCATTTGCAGGGCACTCGTGTTTAGGGTGGCCCCCACATTTGTAGCACTGTAAGCTGTTTTGATTTTTACTCTGGCTGCTGTGTGGCTGTGCTCCATAACTTTTGTTTTTGGTGAAACTAGGCTTGTCATACTGCTGCCTGCCTTTAAACACTCTGTCCACAGAGCTAACACTATCCATGAGTTTTACACAACTGGCATTGCTCCTCAGTGTGTGTTGCTGTTTTTTAATCTCTTCTGATTGTCTAGCCATGTTAATGGCTTTTTCCAGGTCTAGATTTTTCTCCATCTGCATGCGTTCTGAGAGATGTGTGTTAGCCAGTCCCACTACGATCCTGTCCCTGATTAGCTCATCATGCAACGTCCCATAATTGCAGTGCTCTGCTAATCCCTACAGGGAAGTAACAAATGCATCCACAGTCTTGTTTGCTTCATGTTTGAGCATGTTAAAACGTGCACGTTCATACACAATGTTCTTTTTCACAACAAAGAAAGACTGAAAGCCATCCCGCACTTTACCGTATTCCAGCTGGTCTGTAGCACTGAGATTCAAGCCTCTCAAAACATCATCAGCTTCATCTCCCATACAGTAAATCAATGTGTTTACCTGATTTTCTTCGGAGCTTGCAGTTAAATTGCTTGCCTGACGGAACCTCTTGAATCTCCTGATCCATTTAGTCCACTAGAGCGGCTTGGAAAAATCAAAGGGCTCAGGCGGTTGGATGTTGAAAGTAGCCGCAGGTGCGTTAGCCATGATGCTACCTCCGACTCTACCTGGCTCGTTCTCCTCACCGTCACTAACTCCGACTCTACCTGGCTCCTTCTCCTCACCGTTACTCATGGAACCTCTTTATTCCACCTCTGAGGTAGACCTTTTGATCTGTTTCACAGCACTTCTGACACCATGTCGAGTATTCTTGAAAGAACGTGAGACTACAACTGTGAACTGATCTGGTCATTTATTTAGCATAGCCATAACGTACGTTAACCTCCTGTTACCTTGAACTCACCCCCTACACATAGCCTCAGGCTCATTCCTATTGGCCGGCCCTAACCTTAATTCCTGTTCGTCATAACAATAGAGCCGGCCCACATAGATGATCTAAACTAGGATAACACCACAGTCTTAATTTTCTATTATTTAACCATCGTTGTACTTACCTCTCTTTAATCCTGTTTCAATCAGCTTTAGCCAGGCCAACTTTATTCCATTAACTTATCACTGTGTCATGTTTCTTCACTTATGTGTGTCAAATCTCAAGTGGCCTTACTCTCTGTTTGTTGTGTATTTATTTTTCTCTCCTGCCATTAAACATTTTCAGTCAATATGATTATAGTTAGCCAGTCTGGGTTAACCTAATTGCAGGATGACTTTTTGCATTTTACATCTCACAAGCTCTTTGAATTTGTATTCACTTTGTCTGGTGCATTATTAGTCCAGTGCTATGAGTCTGGAGATGTCATTATTCTGTGTTGATAGTGTCCTCAACGCCCATTGCAATTCCTGTATTTCACTTTCTTCACCTCCCCTTCTCTGTGATCACTCTTTCAGTAAGTCTTTGCTCACTGTGACTTTTACCACTTTGACCCTTTCAACCTCCTTCCAGTTAGAGTACACCTCTTCCATTCAGATGCAATCCTTCCCTTACTTAGATACACCTCCCCCCAATGGTCGAGCTGAATCTACACCGGTATGCCTTGCATCCAGCCGCAGACCCCAGAGATGCAGGTCTCCCATTCCAGGGCAAGGTCTCCTCTATGAACGAGAGGTCCCCTTGTACCTTCGGGTGCAGTTTTAGGCTGAGTCTCTTTCCACTTCTTAGGCATTACCATCCAGATTCCTCTGAATCGACACACCTTAGCCCTCTGCTTCCCAGCATTTTCTTTTCAAAAACACCGATCACAAGAGGCACAACTCGCCTACTAACTCATTCGGTTTCGGCTTATTTTGGCCTGACTGTACATTGAGCCGGACGCATTTATGGTCTCCATGCCATACACTATCCGACCGGCCGGTGACCCAGTCGATCGCAACCTCATAGTCCGTCTTCAAGTCAGGACCCCAAGTGGCTAACTGCCCGTAGTGCCTATCAGCCACTTAGTTTAGAAACCGACAGTCTGATCCCCATCCCACTTGCTCTGGGTATGGAAACTTTTACCGTTTTCACCAGCCTTGCCTGTTTACAAAGGTGCATTGCCCCCCTGGCACATCGCCCCCTCTGCTAGGTGTGGACTATCGTCCACATACCACACGGTGCCCACATTTACTTACATGCGACATCCGTGCCGACTAGACGGTACCACGGTAAGATGTACTCATCTTTCACTAGACACGGAGGCTCTTCAGCATCTCCTCAACGCTATATACAGTCTTTTACATGCCCTCGGAACCTCACGGTTCCACCGCCGCCTGTTGAAGCCAAAACTCCGTCCCACTCTAACCCTGTCAGATGCAGAGAAGCTTGTCCATGCCTTTATCTCCTCAAGACTGGACTACTGTAACGGACTCTTCATCGGGATTTCTGGCAAGAGCATCCAAAAGCTGCAATACATCCAGAACAGCGCTGCCAGGATCCTGATGAGAGTCCGTAAACACGATCACATAACCCCCATCCTCCACTCACTACACTGGCTCCCCGTCTCATCCCGGATCAATTACAAAATCCTGATGCTCACCCATAACTGCATAAACGGACACGCACCCCTCTACCTTCAGGAACTCATCACTCCACAATCCTCCACCCGCACCCTCAGATCTGCAGGTAGCCTGCTCCTTCAGGTCCCCAATACCTGGCTCTGCACCATGGGTGACCGAGCCTTCTGCACGGCTGCACCACGCCTGTGGAACAGCCTCCCCATCCAGCTGAGGGCACCACAGAGCCTGGACTCTTTTAAAGCAGGCCTGAAAACCTACCTGTTCAAAAAGGCCTTTGACTGTTAGCATTTTATTTTTATTTTCTTGTGCTGTTGTTTTTTTCATTCTCTGTTTATACTATGTTTTTAATTAACTATGTTCTATTTTTATCTTATTTTTATTCTGTATTTTATTTGTTTTACTATGTTTTAACACTGTAGTGTAGCACTTTGGGATCCCAGCGAACAAAAAGTGCATTACAAATTCAATCTAATTCATTCATTATCATCCTTCCATACCAGCCTGTTTTCAGCGTACCCGTTGGGACAGCGTCGCTGTTGAGGGGAGGCCTATTTTCGCACTGCCATTGCTGAGTTAATGGCCTGTTTTGTCATTGTCTGAGTTGAGATTTCTCAACATTTTCCTTTTGCTCCAGAACTGTGATGTAGTCGTTAAGTAGGCTTCTCCTATTTTCTTTTCAAATTACTGTTCAGATTGTTTTTCAGAGACTTCATTTGTAATCGGCAGAAGAAAAAATGTACTCTTAATTTGTGTGTGGTGTATGTACGTGTGTATGTATGCATGTTTTTATATTGCTTCTAATATAGTTCTTGTGTCTCTTACACAAGCCTTCAGTTAGGTGACCTTGTCGTTGCCTGTACTCCCTGTCTCTTGATTCGTTATATTTTTACCTTTTTTACTTGATGGACATTTGTCACAGACTCCGTTCTCCCGGCGAGAGGCTGCAAAACAGTGCAAGATCAAAAGAGACATGTTTACTATACACATGTTTTGGTCATTCATAACATTAATTTCATATAGTTGTTTGAATTTGCCTAATATAGTCTCTGCCCCTTTTCCCCCCATGCAATTCTGGGGTAAGACGAGAAACGTGCCAAGGTGAAAGGTATGCAATTTTGTACAACTTCCAAGACCTGCCATACCAAGAGCTGATGAAGCAAGCAGAGGCACTTGTACACACCTTAAACCATGGAGGGCAATCTGATTTGGATGGGAAGGAGCTGGCTCAGGAGTTGGAAAATTTGATGTGATTGATGACTTTGCAGCGAGGAAGGCCAGAAGGATTGCACTGTAAATGGAAACCAGTAGGAGCTACAGGCTAACCTTGAAGTGTGATGATAGGGAGTGGAATATAAATAGTTTTTTAGACAAAGTGAATTTGTATTTTTTATTTATTTGTTTGTTTATTTAGCATATTATATTTTGATTATATATGTGTAACATATTTTACAATACATAATTTTCTTTTAAAGCAAATTTGCATGTTATTTTATTGTTTGTTATTGTTATTATTATTATTGATTGTTAGCTAAGTTGTTTGTTTTAATTCTTTAGTGTGCACTTTACATTTCTTCTTAATTTTCTTTGAAAGCAAATTTGCACATTCTTTTATTGTTTGTTATTGTTATTATTATTATTGTGTGTTAGCTAAGTTGTTTATTTGTTTTAATTATTTTGTGTGCACTTTACATTTATTCTTAGCTCTTGTTCTTGCTTGTTTTTTTGTGAGCGGCGTGACTCTGGCTTGTTTTAGGGAGGTGGGGACCACCCCCGAGTTGAGTGAGGAGGATGGGAGGATGTCTGGTGCTATGGTTTGGAGGAGTGGGGAGGGTAGCCGGTCCAGCTGGCATGTAGTCGGACGGTTCGACGTTACCAGTGTCAGGGTCTCGGCTTCTGTAATGGGAGAGAAAGATGACAGAGTGAAGGATGAGGTTCTCGATTCAGCATTTGGAATGGGTGGGGGTTGGGAGAAGGAGCTGCGGATGTTCTCCACTTTTTCCTCAAAGAAGATCGCGAAGTCTTCGGCAGAGAAAGATGAGGGGGGTGGGAGGGGAGTGAGGAGGGAGGACATGGTAGCATGCAGTTTGCGAAGATTCTTGGCAGAGGCCTCGATCCTATGGTGAAAGAAGGAAGCTTTGGCATTAGTAATGGTTTTGGAGAATGTTAACAAGAGGTTGTGATATGTGTCGATGTCAGCAGTGAGGCGTGACTTTCTATACTTCCTCTCAGCCGCTCTCAGGACCTGTCTTTGTTCTCTCACTGGATCTGTCAGCCATAGACTGGGTGGGGAATGGTGGGCAGGTTTCTCAACGAGGGGACAGAGCTTGTCGAAGGAGGTTGCAAGGGCTGAGAGGAGGCTGGAGGTTGCCATCTCTGTGGGGAGAGCAGAGAAGGTGTCACTCAAAGGTAGAGCGGATAGTATGTCAGAGGAGAGGGTGGAGGGGGATAAGGAGGGCAGGTTGCGTCTGAGTGAGACGGTTTGAGTTGGGGTGAAGACCTTTTGGTTAAGCATGAGAGTTAGTGAAAAGGATATGAAGGAATGGTCAGATACATCTAGGGGAGTTACCGTGGTGTTAATGATGCTGGAGTTACGGGAAAATATGAGATCCAAGGAGTTGCCTGCTTTGTGGGTGGGAGGCATTGCAGTGGGAGTCAGGTCAAACAATTGTAGGAGGGAGACCACTGGGACCGACTGAGATGAGTCAGGCAGGTTGAAGTCGCCCAATAGAAGGAGAGGGGTACCATCTTCCGGTAAGGAGCTTAGAAGCATGTCCAGCTCAACTGTGAAGTGATCGAGGGGACCTGGAGGGCGATAGAGTGTAACAATGGTGAGATTGAAAGGATTAGACACAGATACTGCATGATATTCGAGAGAGGAGAGTGACTTATCTGGGAGTGGTGTTAATTTTGTAGCCCATGAAAGAGATGTCATGAGGCCAGTGCCTCCACCCCGTCTGGAAGGTCGAGGTGTGTGAGTGAAGTTATAGTTTGTAGATAATGCTGCAGGTGTTGATGAGTTATTGGGGGTTATCCAGGTCTCAGTTAGAGCCAGGAGCTGCAGATTTAGACTATGGGCATAGGCAGTAATGAAGTCAGCTTTCTTGACTGCTGATTGACAATTCCATAAGCCTCGCCATACTGTGACAGGTGTATTAGTGGCTGTAGGAGGGTAGGGCCCCGTCGGGCCTGGGCAAGGTTGCAGTGCACTAATGGGCATCACAAATTATTGTAAAAAAAGAAGAAAAAAACACATATTCAATACATTTTCGAATTGTAACCCTTTAAATGCCAGTTTGTGTGATGGCATCACAAATTATTGTAAAAAAAAAACACACACACACACAAAAAGTAAAATATTTTCAATATATCAAATGCAAAGTAAATTTTTCTGGGGGGGATTATTACAGGCTAGGCATATGTCAATGATTAGCAACAACACAGATTTTGATGGATTTTTGTAATGTCAGATTTAACAACAACTCTTTTCAGAAAAGTGGGAGTATTTAATTTTTTATCTGACATTACAAAAAATCTAAAAAGAAAAATGGTTATGATCAGGGCTGAAGTTGAATAAAAGATTTATGACTGTTTAGACTGCATTCAAATCAAAGTAATGTGACATTACTCTCTGTCACAGTGATCTCCTGGTTGTTCCCCACTTAGGTTATATAACTATCGTGCCGCCACAACTAGAAACACTGGCCTGGCCTGCTTCTAAGTTCAGTGGCCTGACTGCACAATTTATTTAAATTTATTATTATAATATATATATTCTTCTTTTTCTTTTAAGTACCACCAGCAGTACCACCAAGTACCACCAGTGATACGCATACCACAGTTTGAGAACCACTGATATAGTGCATTCAATGTCTTCTCGTATCGAGCGCGGTTTTTACACATAACACATTAGTTATGTCGCTGCCTTATTAACTTATTAAGTGCAATTTCATAGTCAAAAGTTTTTTGCAAGACGTCTCTTTCTTCAGTACATATATGTAGGCTCCATGGATTTGTTCTCTCTTTCCTCAGAGCTTGAAAATGCGTCTTATCAAGTATGTCAACGTCATCGTTTCTGGGACTCTGAATATACATATATCTATTTTCTTATAATAACTTGTCTTTGTCCACTTTTTAACAGCACAGGTTCTAGTCAATTCAGCCTATTAGTAATAATTTGTACTTTGTTACCTGTTAATCAGTGCGGGGTCTAGCCAATCAACCTAGGATTATCATTTTTTACAATGCGGGACTTCAATTAAATAATTCTATATTATTTAATATTAGTATTCAGTAACCATAACTTTGAGAACCCCACCTCCTAACAGGCCTTTTTCCGTTCCCCACCCAGGCGCAATCATGGATTTCAAACGATTTGGCAAGTTAGTGGTTTTTTAAACATCTATTCCTAGTGAATCATGCAAATCGCTCTTGATTAAAAAACTCATCGTCCCCAACGCTGAGTTCGCGCATTTCCACCTTTGGCACTATTTTACCACAATGTTCTCTCATTATCAATAGTAAGATTATAATTGTCACATTGATTATTTTTATCCTGTGATTCTCCGTAAACTTTGTTGCGTCTGCCAACATGTTACTTTGTTCCCCGAATCAGTCATTTTCCCCCGGTTCTGACAGTGGCACACAATTTCACGTTTTGTTAACATGTTGCAGTTTACTCACCTCCTTGTTTAGAAGAAAAGAAACTTAGTGAGGTTCTCAGTGTTTGAAGAAAATGTACTTCTGTTCCTAGCGATGTCCTCCTCAGTTGTTTGAAGAAAAGAACTTCTGTTCCTAGCGATGTCCTCCTCAGTTGTTTGAAGAAAATAACTTAGTTCTGCTGGCGAGGTCCAAAAGTTGCTTGATTCTCTGTCGATTCGGTTCCCCTGGTTTGTCGTTCCCTGGTTTTCTGCGCCACTTTAACGTGACTTAATTTGGCACGCTTGATTCTGTGTCCGCTCGGAGGGTAGAAGAGATTAGCCGGGTTGCTAGCAAACTGCCGTGGGTGGGTTGAATCTGTTCTGGAGGAACAGATTGTGGATATAGGTATGAGACACATTTTGGTGTCAAGAGTGGCAAGGAGAAAGGTAAAGGGAGTAGGGAGGGAGCGAGGTAGTAGAGGAATAGCAGAGTGGGAGGGAAAGAAGCAATTTTCAGAGTGGAGGATAGGACTATGGTGTACGTAGCACTAGGTGGATCCCTCAACGGATAACTCCACGACAACTCCTCTCTTCGTTTCTCGACACTTCGCTGACGCTAAGCCAGCAAGCCTTTAAATCTCTATCACTAATTAGTGCTGTCTAGCACCTGGCCCTTAATGTGTCACTTAACTAAACAAAATGGCCGTTTTAAACACGCCCCTTTAATCAAGTCAGCTGGTTTTAAGATTTCACTAACAAACTTAAAATGGCTTACCCTAGGTTTCAGTATAAAGCAATGTTTCTCAGTGAGTGTCCTGTCCTTCCTCAAGAAGATCTTAGTACAGAGTGATTTCAACACAGACTGGACTGCTGCTTTTAAACAGGAGACAAGGCCTTAATGGCTCACTTAACAAAACAGTTGCTGCTGGTAAACAGGAAACAGTCCCTTAATGTGGCACTTAACTAAACAAAATGGCTGTTTTAAACACGCCCCTTTAATCAAGTCAGCTGGTTTTAAGATTTCACTAATAAACTTAAAAAATGTTTCCACCAAATGCATATTTACAGCAGGGAAATTCATACACGTAATAGTCTATATATAGTATAACGAGATATTTGCCATCTTACTGCAACAAACCATCAAAAAACTAAATAGAATATCCAAAGTATTCTGGTATTTTTTTCCAAACTTCTTGTCAATAAAAATACGAAACATTCATTCTGTGCAAACGCTCAAATTCAACTGCTCCATTCACTATAAAGTCCCCCGACGTCCCACCCGGAAGCAACTCCATTTGCAAGCATAACCACGCAGCGCTCATACTGCTCAAATCATACTTTAGTCCCCCCCCCCCACAGGCTATACATACAAAACATTCGTCCAACATTATCCAAACGTGTTTTATCTTCTCTGCTAAGTCAGTACAGCCCAATGTTCCTTAAACAGACTGGCGTTTTTACCGTCAAAGCTACTAGTGCCCTTCTCACGTGGGAACTATTCTGCTGATGTCATCCACTCGTTTAAGCCAATGGGAGTTCACATTGTTCACAGTCATACCACACATAGGCCAATGAGAGACGTCGATATTCAACTCAAACTATCCATTCATTCAAAAGGCAGGAAGTAAAAAACGTTTGTTTTGTGATTTCTTAAAACGCTTTTTTATCACATGAAATCATACGATAACATCCTTATTCTAACGTGAATGGATATAAACTATATTGTACTGTACGTATGTATTCTGTTCTTAAAATGCTCTTTTTGTACCTCTAAGTATAGTTTTGAACGTTTTTGAAAACACGTAGTTCTTCTCAGTAACAAGGACAGCGCCTTTATAATATAGTGCAGTGGTTCTCAAACCTTTTACACCAAGTACCACCTGAGAACGTAGCTGGCTCTCCAAGTACCACGATATGGCCGACGTTAAAATACAGTCTATTCAGCTATACACAGTTCACGCAGGAGGCAAATGTATCCCTAATACCATTATTTATTGTTAACTTTTGTCAGACACAGCCACAATGTACAAAGGGGTAGCACTAGAACTAGCAAACTCTTCCACACAACTCATACAATGCAAGGGGCATTGAGAACATAATAACTAACATTCTCACATAGCAAGTGAGAAAATTAAGAACAACTGTATTTCAGCAAATGTACTTAATTCTCTCTCTCTCTCACACACACACACACACACACACACACACACACACACACACACACACACACACGCACACACACACACACACACACACTCACACACACACACACACACACACACACACACACACACACACACAGCATGTTGTTGTGCCGGACTGGGGAAATAATTCAGGCTGGGAAATATAGTGTGAAATATAGCCCCAGTCAGGCCACTTTCTAAGTGGGGGTCCCCCACCAGGAATTATTTTGTTACAAAGACTTAATTTCCTGCATTCTAGTGCAGGAATCTTTGAAATGTTACCCTTTAAATTCCAGTGTTTGTGATGGGCATCACAAATTATTGTAAAAAAAGAAGAAAAAAACACATATTCAATACATTTTCGAATTGTAACCCTTTAAATGCCAGTTTGTGTGATGGCATCACAAATTATTGTAAAAAAAAACACACACACACAAAAAGTAAAATATTTTCAATATATCAAATGCAAAGTAAATTTTTCTGGGGGGGATTATTACAGGCTAGGCATGTGTCAATGATTAGCAACAACACAGATTTTGATGGATTTTTGTAATGTCAGATTTAACAACAACTCTTTTCAGAAAAGTGGGAGTATTTAATTTTTTATCTGACATTACAAAAAAATCTAAAAAGAAAAATGGTTATGATCAGGGCTGAAGTTGAATAAAAGATTTATGACTGTTTAGACTGCATTCAAATCAAAGTAATGTGACATTACTCTCTGTCACAGTGATCTCCTGGTTGTTCCCCACTTAGGTTATATAACTATCGTGCCGCCACAACTAGAAACACTGGCCTGGCCTGCTTCTAAGTTCAGTGGCCTGACTGCACAATTTATTTAAATTTATTATTATAATATATATATTCTTCTTTTTCTTTTAAGTACCACCAGCAGTACCACCAAGTACCACCAGTGATACGCATACCACAGTTTGAGAACCACTGATATAGTGCATTCAATGTCTTCTCGTATCGAGCGCGGTTTTTACACATAACACATTAGTTATGTCGCTGCCTTATTAACTTATTAAGTGCAATTTCATAGTCAAAAGTTTTTTGCAAGACGTCTCTTTCTTCAGTACATATATGTAGGCTCCATGGATTTGTTCTCTCTTTCCTCAGAGCTTGAAAATGCGTCTTATCAAGTATGTCAACGTCATCGTTTCTGGGACTCTGAATATACATATATCTATTTTCTTATAATAACTTGTCTTTGTCCACTTTTTAACAGCACAGGTTCTAGTCAATTCAGCCTATTAGTAATAATTTGTACTTCGTTACCTGTTAATCAGTGCGGGGTCTAGCCAATCAACCTAGGATTATAATTTTTTACAATGCGGGACTTCAATTAAATAATTCTATATTATTCAGAGTATTCAGTAACCATAACTTTGAGAACCCCACCTCCTAACAGGCCTTTTTCCGTTCCCCACCCAGGCGCAACCATGGATTTCAAACGATTTGGCAAGTTAGTGGTTTTTTAAACATCTATTCCTAGTGAATCATGCAAATCGCTCTTGATAAAAAAACTCATCGTCCCCAACGCTGAGTTCGCGCATTTCCACCTCTGGCACTATTTTACCACAATGTTCTCTCTTTATCAATAGTAAGATTATAATTGTCACATTGATTATTTTTATCCTGTGATTCTCTGTAAACTTTGTTGCGTCTGCCAACATGTTACTTTGTTCCCCGAATCAGTCATTTCCCCCCGGTTCTGACAGTGGCACACAATTTCACGTTTTGTTAACATGTTGCAGTTTACTCACCTCCTTGTTTAGAAG
The DNA here is from genome assembly GCF_963971535.1 of Notolepis coatsorum. Lineage (NCBI taxonomy): Eukaryota > Metazoa > Chordata > Actinopteri > Aulopiformes > Paralepididae > Notolepis > Notolepis coatsorum. Next base: position 16,633,905 of record NC_140169.1, read on the forward strand.
AAAAGAAACTTAGTGAGGTTCTCAGTGTTTGAAGAAAATTTACTTCTGTTCCTAGCGATGTCCTCCTCAGTTGTTTGAAGAAAATAACTTCTGTTCCTAGCGATGTCCTCCTCAGTTGTTTGAAGAAAATAACTTAGTTCTGCTGGCGAGGTCCAAAAGTTGCTTGATTCTCTGTCGATTCGGTTCCCCTGGTTTGTCGTTCCCTGGTTTTCGGCGCCACTTTAACGTGACTTAATTTGGCACGCTTGATTCTGTGTCCGCTCGGAGGAGCAGAAAAAGGCTGGAAACAAGTGGTTTGTGGAGCAATGGTCCGGGAGTGAAAGTTTGTTTTATTGACAAACAGCAGCAAGGTAGTTTTCCAAAGCATTCAGATGATATCAAAATCTCTCAATGACACATCCAGCTGGGTCTCCTGACATGTGTGTCTCTTAATGTCGAGACTGCTCGGTATTTAAACACTTTCTGACTCCGTACCTAGTACTGGAGTCGACTAGTCCACATAGCATAATTACAATACATTTCTTTGAAAACAAAGGCTGACTTTCGTCCTAGACATTAACATGGTAATTCACTCATTCTGGCTCCTGTGTGGAGGGTAATCTTGTTCCACCGGTATGTGGGTCCTCAATTAGTTTTAGTTTCGTGTGTGTGTGTCTGCCAACTTAATCAGGCTTACAACAAAACTGGTTCCTGGGTGGGGGTGAGGTAGAGTGTGTGTGTGTGTGTGTGTGTGTGTGTGTGTGTGTGTGTGTGTGTGTGTGTGTGTGTGTGTGTGTGTGTGTGTGTGTGTGTGTGTGTGTGTGTGTGCGTGCGTGCGTGCGTGCGTGCGTGCGTGCGTGCGTGCGTGCGTGCGTGCGTGCGTGCGTGTGCATCTGACATTCAAATAGCATGTCTTCCCATCTGGCCTGTTGTCTGTCAGTTCTAGGTACATTGCACTCCAGCGTCCTCGTTATGTGAACAGTCGTGAATTCCAACACCGCGCGCGGGGCAGTCGAAGATACTGGTCTCTGTGCCGGTGCATCGTACCTCATCAAGCCAGATTCTTCCAGTCCCTGAAGAAGCACAATTAAATGTATTAAAACATCAAATATGTGTAGCCAACGGTGACTGAGAATGTATTTGGTTTCCTGGTTTCTGGGGGGGGGGGGGTATTGGAGTGTTTGGTAAGAGAGGGGGGAGTGAGTATTGGAGAGTTTGGAGAGTTTAAGCATTCTACCGTAACTGAAGAGTCATAGTTGTCTTGTGATTAAATCCTGTGATGTTTTTAACTGAAGAGTCATAGTTTTCTTGTGATTAAAGCCTGTGATGTTTTTAACTGAAGAGTCATAGTTTTCTTGTGATTAAAGCCTGTGATGTTTTTAACTGAAGAGTCATAGTTTTCTTGTGATTAAAGCCTGTGATGTTTTTAACTAAAGAGTCATAGTTTTCTTGTGATTAAAGCCTGTGATGTTTTTAACTGAAGAGTCATAGTTGTCTTGTGATTAAATCCTGTGATGTTTTTAACTGAAGAGTCATAGTTGTCTTGTGATTAAAGCCTGTGATGTTTTTAACTGAAGAGTCATAGTTGTCTTGTGATTAAAGCCTGTGATGTTTTTAACTGAAGAGTCATAGTTGTCTTGTGATTAAAGCCTGTGATGTTTTTAACTGAAGCGTCATAGTTTTCTTTTGATTAAAGCCTGTGGTGTTTTTAACTGAAGAGTCATAGTTGTCTTGTGATTAAAGCCTGTGATGTTTTTAACTGAAGAGTCATAGTTGTCTTGTGATTAAAGCCTGTGATGTTTTTAACTGAAGAGTCATAGTTGTCTTGTGATTAAAGCCTGTGATGTTTTTAACTGAAGAGTCATAGTTTTCTTGTGATTAAAGCCTGTGGTGTTTTTAACTGAGGGAGTGCATAATGATCCATCAGGTATTAGTTTTGTATCTGTCTGGCTTTTGTAGTGAGAAATGCAGGAACAGTCTTTTAATATGTTTAAAAAGTAATATGTTGAATTAAAATTATGTTTATAAAATTTTATACAACAGGTAGGTCCGACCACACATTGTGATTGGTCGAGAGCATTCTAAGCCGTGAGTACACTCACGGTTAAATCACCATGAATATACCACTGCGCTGGCTTTAGAATGTTTTAGAATGTTTCAACTGCCATTCATCAAACGGAAACTGTAAACATTACATGACCTACTCCGCGGACAACGTTACGTTTGATTTAACGTACCTGTAGGAGCTATTTGAATCTCAAACAAGCCTCTTGTTAAATGAGACGGTCTGTTCTACGGAGGAGATTGGGGAATCCCCCGCGTCACAGCATGCATTATGCCCATATATGGACCAAGAGCGGTTCAAAATGTCTGTTAGAGTCATCTGAATCAGATGGATAAAAGCGATGGCTTTGTCCAGACTATTTGATTATTGACACTTTCACTAAATATATTAATCTAGCTACTAACTGGGCAGACTGATCAATTACGGATAAAGGAATATAGCGGGACGATCAATTACGATAGTTAACCTTAGTAGTTCATTCTTGATGAATTGAAAATGGAGGACCCTTATGTAAACAAGACGAAGGTCTTTTTCTGGTCTTCATCCTCTTAGCAGTTGTTTGTATTGAGCTGTGCTGTATTGTACCCATTCTGCAATCTGTTAATAAAGTTTTCAATCAATCAATCAAACCTCACATTGTTAAACTGGGCATGCATCAACCAGTCCTGTCGCAGCCGCCCAATCTCCGAAAACGTTGGAGCAAATTCTCATTTAGACGAACTGACTACATATTTGGAATCTAAATGGGTACATTCTCGCTTGATTTTTATAATAATAATAAAAATAATGGTCCTAGGTCGTACATTAAAACAGCGTTCCACCTCGGTAAATAGGTGGTCGGACCTACCTGTTGTATAAATTAGAATAATACGTAAGTTGTTTGCGTTGCCAAGCTGGTTGATAGCCTACTCCATTTGAAATTCCATAGCAACGATACATCTTTAGGAAAAAATTTTCTACGCCAAGTTCACTGAAACCAATATAAAAGACCCTAGAATTGTCTGTATTCATCCTATATTTTTCCTGACGGTGTAACTTGCTGTATAAAAGCAATAATACACTCTGTGATTCCTACGCCACTCGAGCATCGCTCTCGTGGCTGCGGGCGCATCACAGCTGGGGCAATATTCTCTAAACAATATTCTCTCTTGCTAATGAATATTTGTTTTCCAGCAGTCAGTAGAGGGTCAGTAGAGAGCTCAGTAGAGAGTCAGTAGAGGGTCAGTAGAGGGTCAGTAGAGAGTCAGTAGAGGGTCAGTAGAGGGTCAGTAGAGAGTCAGTAGAGAGTCAGTAGAGAGAGTCAGTAGAGGGTCAGTAGAGAGTCAGTAGAGGGTCAGTAGAGAGTCAGTAGAGGGTCAGTAGAGAGTCAGTAGAGGGTCAGTAGAGGGTCAGTAGAGAGTCAGTAGAGAGTCAGTAGAGGGTCAGTAGAGAGTCAGTAGAGGGTCAGCAGAGGGTCAGTAGAGAGTCAGTAGAGGGTCAGTAGAGGGTCAGTAGAGAGTCAGTAGAGAGTCAGTAGAGGGTCAGTAGAGAGTCAGTAGAGTGTCAGTAGAGAGTCAGCAGAGGGTCAGTAGAGAGTCAGTAGAGGGTCAGTAGAGGGTCAGTAGAGAGTCAGTAGAGAGTCAGTAGAGGGTCAGTAAAGGGTCAGTAGAGTCAGTAGAGGGTCAGTAGAGAGTCAGTAGAGAGTCAGTAAAGGGTCAGTAGAGAGTCAGTAGAGAGTCAGTAGAGGGTCAGTAGAGGATCAGCAGAGAGTCAGTAGAGAGTCAGTAGAGGGTCAGTAGAGAGTCAGTAGAGGGTCAGTAGAGAGTCAGTAGAGTCAGTAGAGAGTCAGTAGAGAGTCAGTAGAGTCAGTAGAGAGTCAGTAGAGAGTCAGTAGAGGGTCAGTAGAGGATCAGTAGAGAGTCAGTAGAGAACAGTAGAGAGTCAGTAGAGTCAGTAGAGAGTCAGTAGAGAGTCAGTAGAGGGTCAGTAGAGAGTCAGTAGAGAGTCAGTAGAGGGTCAGTAGAGAGTCAGCAGAGAGTCAGCAGAGTCAGTAGAGAGTCAGTAGAGAGTCAGTAGAGAGTCAGTAGAGAGTCAGTAGAGAGTCAGCAGAGAGTCAGTAGAGAGTCAGTAGAGAGTCAGTAGAGAGTCAGTAGAGAGTCAGTAGAGGGTCAGTAGAGAGTCAGTAGAGAGTCAGTAGAGGGTCAGTAGAGAGTCAGTAGAGAGTCAGTAGAGGGTCAGTAGAGAGTCAGCAGAGAGTCAGTAGAGAGTCAGCAGAGAGTCAGCAGAGAGTCAGTAGAGAGTCAGTAGAGAGTCAGCAGAGAGTCAGTAAAGGGTCAGTAGAGAGTCAGTAGAGGGTCAGTAGAGAGTCAGCAGAGTGTCAGCAGAGAGTCAGTAGAGAGTCAGTAGAGAGTCAGTAGAGAGTCAGTAGAGAGTCAGTAGAGAGTCAGTAGAGAGTCAGCAGAGAGTCAGCAGAGAGTCAGTAGAGAGTCAGTAGAGAGTCAGTAGAGAGTCAGTAGAGAGTCAGTAGAGAGTCAGTAGAGAGTCAGTAGAGAGTCAGCAGAGAGTCAGTAAAGGGTCAGTAGAGAGTCAGTAGAGAGTCAGCAGAGGGTCAGTAGAGAGTCAGAAGAGGGTCAGTAGAGAGTCAGTAGAGAGTCAGTAGAGAGTCAGTAGAGAGTCAGCAGAGGGTCAGTAGAGAGTCAGCAGAGAGTCAGCAGAGAGTCAGCAGAGGGTCAGTAGAGAGTCAGTAGACGGTCAGTAGAGAGTCAGTAGAGAGTCAGTAAAGGGTCAGTAGAGAGTCAGTTGAGCTCAGTAGAGTGTGTGTTCAATCTGTAACATCCATGCATGTGTGTTGTTGCTGTTGTTGTATGTGTGTGTGTGTGTGTGTGTGTGTGTGTGTGTGTGTGTGTGTGTGTGTGTGTGTGTGTGTGTGTGTGTGTGTGTGTGTGTGTGTGTGTGTGTGTGTGTGTGTGTGTGTGTGTGTGTGTGTGTGTGTGTGTGTGCTGGTATCATAGTGTGTATTGTTATCACGGTTGACAGGTTAATCTCCAGTACATTACACTCAGAATACAGACAGGAATATAGCAATTGAATAAGGGTTGGAATTGTACCTTTTACATCTATTGCAATAAACCTTGCCATTCATTTTGTAAATCGGTTTTCAGGATATGTATTAATGTCTTATAATAGACTGGATATCAATAAATAGGGGTCGTCATAAAACGCCATAGTTAACATTTTAGCAGTTGGTAGGATCCCCATCTTCCATCTGGTGCCAAGGTTGGATTAATAAGGTTGACACATGAAGGAGAGGGTGCAGATCTCTCTCTTTTCTTTGTTATATTAGAGCAGCCGGGGGAAACATGGACAAGAAGGAGTGCGAGACGGAACAACATAAAGACCTGGGCCCTCGACAGGGAGACCTGGGCCCTTAACAGGGAGACCTGGGCCCTCAACAGGGAGACCTGGGCCCTCGACAGGGAGACCTGGGCCCTCGACAGGGAGACCAGGGCCCTCAACAGGGAGACCTCTGCCCTCGACAGGGAGACCTGGGCCCTTAACAGGGAGACCAGGGCCCTTGACAGGGAGACCAGGGCCCTCCACAGGGAGACCTGGGCCTTCGACAGGGAGACCAGGGCCTTCGACAGGGAGACCAGGGCCCTCAACAGGGAGACCAGGGCCCTCCACAGGGAGACCAGGGCCCTCCACAGGGAGACCTGGGCCTTCGACAGGGAGACCAGGGCCCTCAACAGGGAGACCAGGGCCCTCCACAGGGAGACCAGGGCCCTCAACAGGGAGACCAGGGCCCTTGGCAGGGAGACCAGGGTCCTCCACAGGGAGACCTGGGCCCTCAACAGGGGGGACGGGAGAGAGGGGTGTCGGCCAGTGGCGTCGTTAGCCCTGGGCTTCCAGTGCTTTAGCCCCGGATGTTTTTCTCCTAGCCCCGGACATTAAAAAAACAATTTTTTTTTTTTTACATTTTCTCCCTTTTTTCCTTTTTTTTTTTTTTTTTTAGATGTCATCATCCCCATTGTCTGTGCTGAATGTTTGTTAGTGTTTGGTATTTTTTGTTGGTTTTTAGTACTTTTAAATTTACCAATTTGTGGACTTTTTTTTTAGTGTCCTGAAAGGCACCTTATAAATCAAATGCATTATTATTATTATTATTATTATTATTATTATTATTATTATTATTATTATTATTATTATTATTATTATTATTATTATTATTATTATTATTATTATTATTATTATTATTATTTTATTTTATTTTATTTTATTATTTTATTATTATTATTATTATTATTATTATTATTATTATTATTATTATTATTATTATTATTATTATTATTATTATTATTATTATTATTATTATTAATATTAATATTAATATTAATATTATTATTATTATTATTATTATTATTATTATTATTATTATTATTATTATTATTATTATTATTATTATTATTATTATTATTATTATTATTATTATTATTATTATTATTATTATTATTGTTGTGAAGGATCAGATTAAACCGAATATATATATTTATTTATGGATATATATTTAATAGTATTTGTATATCGTTTGATATCCCCTGTATATTCCTTGTACAATATGCACTGAATATCCCTTTAGTCTACTAAACAGCCCATAATAGTTTCATTCTACCATTGGACGAGAACCTGGCGCCAGCAGCCATACCCCTAGGTTCAAGTTCAATCGTGCCGACCAACATGTCGTGGCAAGCCCGGTTCCGCGTAGGAATACGTCTGGCGAAATACGAATGGTACTATTTGTTCACAGCGCATATATATATGGCGCAAGTAAAGTAGAACTTTCTTTTAGTCCATTAGTTCTTTACCCTCCAACCTAGTAACAGACGCAAAGCCTCACCCACGACGCACGTGTGGTGCAGTATGGCCTACTTGGCTTCAGAATAGGCATTGAGATATCGTGTGGATTAATAGTTGAATTGTCATAGTTTGGCACTATACCGTCGAGTTGGACGTATTTCTATTAAGCTAATAATAGTCTATTATGTATGGTGCATCGTTCGGTTAGAGTTATAAAGTGAGCAGCACCCCCATCGTTCCTGACGTTATCTGGAGTCTTAACCAGGCTGGGCAGACCACTTGTGGTGCTTGCATCCGAGGAGCTCCGGGCCAGGACGAGTGGACCTGTACATTGGATTACTTTACCCGGACGACGGCGAGCCTTCCACGGCTTGGATTATCTACATGCTTTGGGTGCTTTGATTATTCCATGGATAACGGCCAACACTGCTGAGTGTTGGAACTACCCCCCGGAGAGGAGTCCAGGTGAGACGGCGCTCTACACCAGTGAGGTCGCCTCACGTCTCTCCGTTGTGGACCGGCAGCTACCGTCCACCAGAGGGTCCAGCTGTATTCATCTGCGGACCGAGGTTCTGTGGGCATCGTGTTCAGGACTCTGAATTCTCCCAAGAAATCGTCGGCCAGATGGGATACCGCCAGCGGCTCTTCTAACCCCCCCTCCTACTGTCTTACAACCAGCGGGACCCCCCCCCCCCCCCTTAGTGTATCCAGCTATAATCATTTAAGTACCATCGCTATAGTTCCCTAAAGAACCGGGTTGTATACTTACTCCCTGCGTAACCAGAGATTGGACATTCAATGTTGATTTACCTACGAATACTCATTTGCCATACAAGTGCATTTCAAATCATAAATGTCATCAAGTGAACGTTGTATATACCCTTTGCTATATAAAATATTCGATTTGTACATTTGTGTGGACTTCGTTTCATCAGGTGGGAAAGTGTTCATCATATCTATATCATGTACTGGATGGCCAGAAGTTAAAGTACAAGAGGTAGTGGTTTAATAATACCATACTTATCAATACAGTCAGGGAATTGTACCCCTCAGTTACAATTGGTCCTTCGAGCCGGATGGTAACTAGTGTAATATTAATATAGTGTTATTAATATTAAAATGGCCTATGATGAACACTCCACGAAACGGTCCTCCTAACGTAGAACGCCCGCAGCGCAGACGACAGCCACCTCAGTACTTAGAGGATTACGCTGTCAGTCAACTACCTAGCCTTCGACAAACGGTAAACGCGGTAAAAGTAGAAAGTAAAATTATGTCTGACCTTAACGACCAGGTTTCCCCGACCACAGAGGCCCTAGTAGGTTCTAATGTAACTGACCAAGCTCACGGTGGGGACCAGGAGGGAGCTGACATGCCTTTACCCCCCGCCAATACCAAAGAAGTAGTCCCCGACCAGCCCCGGGAGGAAGACAACCCTACAGAGAGAGAACTCTGCACGGAAGAAGAGGAGGAGACCGCAGAGGAAATAGAGCTCCAGGACTCCCCAACGAGTACACCCAGGAGCGGCTCACCCAGGAGCGGCTCACCTCCACAACCGCCTTCCCCCAGCGAAGCGGAGATGATGCTACAACAGGCGTTCCTCGTCAGCCTGACAGCCTCTACCGAACGCGATCGACTTCAGGGTGAACGCGATCGACTCCAAGCACAGACGCTTAGCGAGCGCGAACAACTCCAAGCGCAACAACGGAGCGAAGAAGAGCGCATACGCCTGGAGATGAGACGCCTCCAGACGGAAGAGAATATGGCAAGAGGCCGAGCAGACACCCAGCGTGCCGCTGCCGGTGCCCAAAGAGACGCAGAGCGCGAACTCGCTCTCATCCAGCGCGAAGCCGAGCGCGACAGACTACAAGCCGAGCGCGACAAGTTACAAGCGCAGCTAATGGAGCAGCTGATCCTCAAGGCAACACCCTCTCCCTCCGCCAGGGGTTCAAGGAACTCGTCGAGACAACAGTCAAGGGCAGCGTCTCCTAATCGAGCAAGCGACCCTGAACTTGACCAACAGACCAAGCCTATACCCCCCGCAGACCCCCTTCCCAGACCGGTCCAAGCGAGACCCAGCTACAAGGAAGGAGCGGCATACACTGCGGAGAAGCTAAATAAACGACTACAGGATCTGGAAGACCTGATAGAGGAAGAAGAGGGAGAGGAGGAGAACCAAGCCCGACGACAGCACAGTACTCCACCGGACCAGGAGGTCCAGTACAGCCCAGGCTATACCCCCACGGCGCTGCGCTACAGACCCCCGACTCTATTCACGGGTGAGCACGACGCACGACCAGCCCCGAAGAATAGCACCTGGACCAGCGGGCCATGGTACCCTGTCTGTACCAGCCCACAGAGAGGCGCAAGAGGGGACTCGCCTAGGAGGTCTCTCCCCCAACGCTCGCCGATGTATCAGCCATCCACGGCGTCATACATTGCCACGCCGTCGTTTCCAGACTTCACCTATGAGAATCGAGCACAGTACACGGAGCTCCGGATGTGCTTAGAGACAATGATGGTGGATGTCGCTGATGAACGCCACAAGTATGCAATATTACTGAAGCACCTGAAAGTACCGCGAGCGCACAATATAGCGCTAGCCTATGCCACCTCTACGACCCCATACACCGCGGCCCTAGCAGCGCTGGACCAGAGATATGGACGTATATGGGATTACGTAATCCAAGAGATAAGGCATATTGATCGCCTACCCCCAGCAACAGACAATCGCTCATTAGACGACCTGTCAATCAAAGTGCAGTCCCTGGTAGGGATGCTGGGAGCGCAACGGGAAAAGGGCATGCATGAGCTATACGCCAACTCTAACGTCGAGAGGATTTTGGAGAAGCTGCCACCCGCAAGACAAGAGCGTTTTAGGCGGCAGAGGGACTACCGGGATCCTAACGGCCCCGAACCATCCCTCCTTGATCTAGCCGACTTCCTGGCGAGAGAAGTCAGCAGCTTACGACTGGATACGTTCGGGCGGAGCACGCCAAGCTCCAGAGAGGGACCCAGGAGAATAAATGATGGAAGAAGATCGGTGACTGTCATGCACCAATCAGAGTCAGTACCGAGCAGTAAGAGCCACAGTACCCCCTCGAGAAAAGAGAAGTGGAAGATGGTGTGCCCCTACTGTGAGAAAGAACACTGGCTGTCACAATGTGACCTGTTCACAGAGATGAATGCAGAAGAAGTGAGTCAATGGATAAAGTCCAACAGGCGCTGTTACCGATGTGCGCGCAGTCACATGGCAGCCGAATGCCGCCTAAAGAAAAGGTGCAGTCGGTGCGACGGAGCCCATCTAGATATACTACACGACAATAACAGAAGACGGCCTTCACCTGCACCATCGAGCGGCACCAAGGCAAGTGTCATGTACATTGACCCCGCCAGCAGCAGCGGCGCCCAAGTGCTCTTAAAGGTAGTCCGTGTGACATTGAGCTACCAAGATAAAGTCATGGACACTTACGCCGTCCTTGATGACGGGTCAGAGAAGACCCTTCTGCTCGCGTCCGCTGCGGCCCAGCTGGGACTGCGGGGGAGCGAGAACCAAATGACGATTCGGACAATAAGAAGAGATTTAAAGACGATAAAGGGCGAGAATGTCTCCTTCACTATCGCAGCAAACGGGCAGCCAGAGCGACGGTATAGGATTACAAATGCTTTCACCAGCCAAGAAATAGGACTATCGCAGTACACCTACCCTATCGCCAAGTTGATGGATAAATATGTGCACCTGCGTCAACTACCTATCCCGCTCATAGACGGCGCTACCCCGACCCTGCTGATAGGCTCCGACCATGCAGAACTCATAGTCCCGATTGACCGGGTCCATACAGGACCCCGAGGCTGTCCTGCAGCAGTCGAGACCCGCCTAGGGTGGACACTACAAGGCCCCCTCGCTAAATCTCTCAACCGAACAGCAGCCACTAGCTGCCTCCACTCCAGAACGACAGAAGAAGACACCACTCTCCTGCAGCATGTCGAGAGGCTATGGACACTAGAGACAATGCCCTTTAAGAACGAAAAGAAAGATATTCGTTCTAAAGAAGACATTTACGCCATCAACCTACTCGAGCAAGGGACAAAGAGAGTCACAGTCGGCGGAGTGATGAGATACGCAACTCCACTCCTGAGGCGAGAGGGAATGCCCACCTTTCACGCAAAGAAAGACGCCACGTAGCGCTATCTATTGAACACGGAGCGGCGCCTAGCCAAAGACCCCGCTCAAGAGGGTGTGTACCGCGCTGAGATTGAGAAGCTAATCACAGCGGGACACGTGACAAAGATTGACATTAAAGAGGTACGTGCCGCATCACAAGGTCCACCACAACGGCAAGGATCGCATTGTGTTTAACTGCAGCTACCAGATCGGATCCCAAAATCTGAATAAAGAGCTCTTGCCCGGCCCCACACTCGGCCCCTCCCTACTAGGCGTGCTACTGCGCTTCCGCCAGGACAAGGTGGCTATCAGCGGGGATATCAAAGGGATGTTCCTGCAGGTGAGACTAGTGGAGGAGGACAAGCCCCTGCTGCGGTTCCTATGGAGAGAGAGGATCGGAGATGAGAACCCAGCCATCTACCAGTGGGAAGTACTCCCCTTCGGAACCACATGCAGCCCGTGCTGTGCTACATTTGCACTACAGAAACACGTCGCAGAGGACCCAGCAGCAGATGAAGAGGTCCGACACAGTGTGAAGAACAGTTTCTACGTGGACAACTGTTTACAAAGCGTTTCGACTCAAGAAGAAGCCGAGGCTCTCCTAATCAAGCTACGCGCCTCCCTGATCAAAGGCGGCTTTGATCTCAGGCAGTGGGCCAGCAGTGACCCGCACGTATTGCGCAGCCTCTCCCCCGCGGACAAGGCTGCCAGCAGCGAGACCTGGATGGCGACCATCCCAGGAGAAGCCCAAGAAATGACACTAGGACTAGTCTGGCGCTTCAAAACAGACTCGCTCCACTATAGACACAAACCCCTGACTCCAGAGCAGGGAAGGTCGACGGCGACACCGACCACCAGACGGAGTGTGTACAGAACACTCGCCAGACAATATGACCCGTTGGGATGTATTCTACCTTACACCACCAGGGCAAAGATGATTGTACGAGCACTATGGGACAAGGACCAGGGCTGGGACGACCCCATACCCGCACACCTTGCCTCAACATGGAGAGAGTGGGAGACGGAACTCCGCTCACTCCCAGGCGTCAATATACGCCGCAGCTACTTCCCATCCACAGTGAGGCCAGAGACATGCAAGATTGATCTACACGTCTTCAGCGACGCCTCCGAAGTAGCCTATGGATCGGTGGCCTACTTGCGTGCCCAAGAGAAGGGAGGAAAGATACACACTGCTTTCATCCTGGCTCGCTCAAGAATAGCCCCACGAAAGCAACAATCTATCCCGCGTCTAGAGCTCTGCGCAGCCCTAGCAGGAGCGCATCTAGCCACGTTAATCCAACGTGAACTCACCATTCCGGTGCACAGAACAATCTTGTGGTCAGATTCCACGACAGTACTCACATGGATCAAGTCTGATTCATGCAGATACAAAGTCTTCGTGGGAGTCAGAGTCACCGAGATTCAAGAGTTAACAGAAGCAGCGAGCTGGCGGTATGTGGACACCAAACACAACCCAGCTGATGTCATCACCCGGGGAATGTCTCTGGATGACCTCACCCGTCGCAACATCTACAGTGACGGACCAGAATTCCTCAAGCTCCCGGAAGAAGAGTGGCCTACGCCCACCCCACGGGAAGCAAGTAACGAGGAGGCTGAGAACAAGAAACCTATGTTCTGTGGACTGAGCACAGTCGCCTCCACAGACCCCAACATAGATGACTGCATTACCCTAGAGAGTGCGCAGCAAAAGACATTCCTGTGGCACCACCCAGAGATTCAGTCCACCACTGACATTTCAGCAGCTGACTACGAAGAAGCAGAACTTCTTCTACTACAACGAGCCCAGAGAGACTCGTTCCCCGATGAGCTAGACTGTCTACAGGGAGGAAAGCCCGTCCCATCAGACAGCAGACTGCTCCACCTGGCACCCGAGAGTGACGCCCATAATCTCATCAGAGTGGGTGGTCGCCTGCGGAGAGCCCCCGATCTACCGGATGACATTAAGTACCCGATGGTCTTGAACAGCCGACACAAGGTCACAGAGCTGATCATAAAGAAATACGACGAGGATGTACACCACGCAGGAGCAGAGAGAGTCTTCGCGGAGATCAGACGTCGCTATTGGATACTTCAAGGAAGAGAAGCGGTGCGACGCTTCCAGCGAACCTGTCTAGACTGCCGAAAGTGGCGCGCGCAGCCCAGCATACCACGGATGGCTGACTTACCCCCCTGTCGCCTCCGACTCGGCGACAAGCCATTCCACTCCACAGGCATGGACTGTTTTGGCCCGTTGTATATAAAGAGAGGAAGAGGAACCGAGAAGCGGTGGGGTATTGTATTCAAATGCATGACCACCAGAGCGATACATATCGAGCTCCTTCCGACCATGAGCACAGACTCATTCCTTATGGCCTTCCGAAGATTCACATCACGGAAAGGAAAACCGTCTACATTGTTGTCTGATCACGGGACAAACTTCAAAGGCGGAGAAAGAGAGCTGAGAGAGAGCTTCCAAGCTATGGGCCCAGAACTTAAGACCCACCTAGCTCCATCCCAGATTGACTTCCAGTTTAATCCCCCGAACGCACCCCACTTCGGTGGAACCTGGGAACGAGAAGTACGTTCTATAAAGACAGCCCTGTACGCCGTGCTTGGGGCCCAGACTGTGGCGGAGGAAGTCCTAATGACAGTCCTCACGGAGATCGAGGGAGTATTGAACTCAAAACCCCTCGGTTACGTCTCCAGTGATGTAGCAGATGTCGACCCAGTCACCCCCAACACACTCTTAATGGGGCGGCTGGACCCCGCGCTACCCCAGACAATGTACAGGCCTGAAGAAGCGAACGGCCGAAGAATGTGGAGGTACAGTCAAGTACTAGCTGACAAGTTTTGGAGCAGCTTCCTACTCCACTACCTACCGTCTCTACAGACCCGCCAGAAGTGGGTAAAAGAGAGAGACAATTTGACAGAAGGAACAGTCGTCATGATTATCGACCAGTCACTACCCAGAGCTATGTGGCCGGCTGGCCGCGTAAGCAAAGTGATCACCGGTGCCGATGGCAAGGTCCGAGCAGCTGAAGTACTCGTCCAAGGGCGAACTTACACACGACCCGTGGCGAGGCTAATAGAACTGCCCCGACTCCCAGATACTATCGATGATGACCATGACCCCATGACTTTGTGAGTTGACTGACCTTACAGCGGACCTTGAGTGGTAGACAGTGCGGTTAATCTGTCTCTGCTTAACTAATTAGGTGGGACTAATTAGGGGGCGGCTGTTGTGAAGGATCAGATTAAACCGAATATATATTCTACACCAGTGAGGTCGCCTCACGTCTCTCCGTTGTGGACCGGCAGCTACCGTCCACCAGAGGGTCCAGCTGTATTCATCTGCGGACCGAGGTTCTGTGGGCATCGTGTTCAGGACTCTGAATTCTCCCAAGAAATCGTCGGCCAGATGGGATACCGCCAGCGGCTCTTCTAACCCCCCCTCCTACTGTCTTACAACCAGCGGGACCCCCCCCCCCCCCCCCTTAGTGTATCCAGCTATAATCATTTAAGTACCATCGCTATAGTTCCCTAAAGAACCGGGTTGTATACTTACTCCCTGCGTAACCAGAGATTGGACATTCAATGTTGATTTACCTACGAATACTCATTTGCCATACAAGTGCATTTCAAATCATAAATGTCATCAAGTGAACGTTGTATATACCCTTTGCTATATAAAATATTCGATTTGTACATTTGTGTGGACTTCGTTTCATCAGGTGGGAAAGTGTTCATCATATCTATATCATGTACTGGATGGCCAGAAGTTAAAGTACAAGAGGTAGTGGTTTAATAATACCATACTTATCAATACAGTCAGGGAATTGTACCCCTCAGTTACAATTATTATTATTATTATTATTATTATTATTATTATTATTATTATTATTATTATTATTATTATTATTATTATTATTATTATTATTATTATTATTATTATTATTATTATTATTATTATTATTATTATTATTATTATTATTATTATTATTATTATTATTATTATTATTATTATTATTATCATCCAGGAGGGAAAAGACACTTAGTAGGATAGTATGGACTGCATCTCTGCCTGTCCTGACCAGGAAACACTTTGCAACTGTGATCTCCTCTGGCAATAGTTGGATATTGTAATGTGTGGCGAGGGGTTGCAGCAATTCCACTGAGAGAAACTGGTCTGAGGCTGGATAACATGCCTGTATGCCTCTCATAAGTTATTCTCCAACTCATGAGAACCTGCTCTCAAGCTCTTGCAGCATTCTGTCGACGACTGGGAATATGTATATAATGAAACACACAATACAGTTTTTTTTCGATTGCTTAAGCATGATTTTGAAAACGAGGCCCGGTGTTTCAAAACACACAATTAGCACAACCACACACAATTATCAGAACACCTCAGACCCTTTGCTAAATTAAACACTTGTCAAAACCATACACTAATTTATAAAAACTACATTTTGTTACCATATGAAACACACGTTTCATATGACTTAATTCTGTTTGAACCAGTTACACACACTGCTGTGCTTAACCTAAAACACATTTAGCAATTCTACTTCTCAGTGATTAGAGTACTGTAAGTGAAGTACGCAGAGAATGTGCCAATGCTGTAGAGACTGATGAAAATATGCAAAAAGTGTGAGGCTGACATTGTGCTTATAGGGGTGCAAATCTGGGCCTATGTTTTGCTCCTTGAGTGTAAGGTTTTGATAATTGTGTAATACTTTTGATTTGCGTGTTTATGCATTTGAAGAAAACTGTAAAGACTAGAGATTAACTGTTTATTTCTTTTGTACATAGGCTGTGCATATGTTTGTTTGTTTGTTTATTTGCTTATGTGTATGATTCTTGACTGTGTTTTTATTTTGTTATTGGTATATATGTGTGTATGTATGTACAGTATATGTATATATATTATATATATATGTGTATATATGTATATTTGTACTCCTGTTGGGGCCTCTTGGACCAGATCAATGTTTTATCTGGTTAAATAAAGGTTAAATAAATAAATAAGAAACTGATGATTTGGTCCTGTTAACTTTGAATTCTCTATGGGGACTGCCCAGATCCCTCTCATGGACATGGACGGACCTCACTTTGAGAACCTCTAATGATTCTAGTTATTCAGTATTCATCTCTAATTACTCTAAAATTGCGTATTTCTGTGTTTAAAAAAAGAAAAAAAAGGGGGGGGGGGCCCTCCACCCCCCCCGGGCTGAAGCCCCCAATGTTTTCTAACCCAAAAAACGCCCCTGGTTACCACCTGACAGAGAGGTGTACATGTGGGCAGACCGTAAGACTTCCGCGCTCTCAGGGATATTAACCGGACTCACCGACTGTTGGTGAATGGATTGAAGAGATGAGAGACTGAACTTTTCATGTTTTAAAAAAGGCATATGGTTGGTTAAATTTTCATATCTCTTTACTACGTAGGTTTTTCAGCTGTAAACAATAAGAGGTTGAGACTAAATATGTTCAAAAGTAAGCTAAAAACGTAGCTCTTCACTGTAGCCGTTTAATACACTCTGCTGGTTGGACTCATTGCATCCAGACTGTGTGTGACTGTAGATGAGATTTTTTTTATTGCAGTGCACTATTGCACTATTTTACTATTTCTATTTTATGCTAATATTATGCTCATGTAAGTTTATTTTATTGTCTATTTTTATACTCATTCCATGTCTGCACTGTATGCACTGCTTTTATATTGCTGCACCTAATACAAGTGGGGCCTCAGACCTTGGAGGTGGATGGGACCTGTTCAGGACATTTGAACAGACTTTTTTTAATAACTTTTTCATGTGTGTGTGTGTGTGTGTGTGTGTGTGTGTGTGTGTGTGTGTGTGTGTGTGTGTGTGTGTGTGTGTGTGTGTGTGTGTGTGTGTGCGTGCGTGCGTGCGTGCGTGCGTGCGTGCGTGCGTGCGTGCGTGCGTGCGTGCGTGCGTGCGTGCGTGCGTGCGTGCGTGTGTGTGCAGTGAAGACTGAAGTGGCTTGTTGGAGCCCCTGATCTAAAGTATCCTTACCTGGGGGTGCAGTGAAGACTGAAGCGGCTTGTTGGAACCCCAACATCCTACAGATGACCTTGCCGTCATTAGCGTCAAAGTTATCATCACACACGGTTCCCCAGGCGCCCTCTTGCTTCACTTCCACTCTACCCCTAGATCTCGTCCCTCCGGCTAGACGCACAATACCTGTGACATGAGATTGAATGGTTGAATGAATGATTTTGATTATTTTCATTCCATAAATGTGAAATACGGAGACCAAACTGATGAATGGATGAAGAGGGAGCATAACTCTGACTGTAGGATACTGTGGGCGGGATCCACAAAGGTTTGCGCGGCTTTTTCTGACGGAAAGCCAGTGCATATCGCTCTAAAACTCTGTTTGGTATCCACAGAGAACGCGCAACGGGTGAAATGAGGTGGCTCATGCGTTCCGTCAGCATTGCATCCGGTGCAATTGGCGCGTATTTAAATGAGGTAATATGGGCGGAACATGTCCCCTTTCTATGCAAATGAGCCTCGTCGGAATCTGCTTGGTAGAAAGGCCGGCGTCAATTGCACCGACCAGTTAACGCGACGCACCAACCGTCTTCACAGACATGGTGGTAAATAAGAACCGATCCCTAATCACTATAAAGAGGCATCATGCCAGTGTCACTGCCAGCGTCACAGGTGATCATGGCAGCAGTAATTGTTGCCAGACGCAGGCGTGCCTGTGAAAGAATATTTCGAAGGAGAATATCACCTTTTTTATTTAATTGAGACCGAAATCATCCGGAGACATTGAGGAGTATAGACCCTGGAAGCAGGCCAATGAAATGTTTATTCTGGAGGATAATGCTGAGGTTATATTATCCTAACTAAACATTAAATGCAACTTGCTCCCTCAAAATATTCGTCAATTATAAAATATCTTCACTGGCACAGTGCCTAAATTGTCAAGAGGGGTGTTGCGGGACAAGTTACAGTAGTAGTACAGTAATTATGCAATAAGGACGCTCCCTTACATTTCGTCCTGTACAGCCAGAATCTATGGACGGATTTAGTTGATTGAGGTTTCGTTGGAACACTAGAGAATAGATCTTATAACAGTATATGATTGGTTCGAGAAATATAAAGCTACAGGCCGAGATAGCCTTCGCAACATGGCGTGATTTGCTCCATGTCTGGCTGTGAAAAATATGGCTATATAAGTGACTGACTATGCCACCTTACATTTCGTCCTGTACAGCCAGAATCTATGGACGGATTTTGTTGATTGAGGTTTCGTTGGAACACTAGAGAATAGATCTTATAAACAGTATATGATTTGTTCGAGAAATAGAAAGCCACAGGCCGAGATAGCCTTCGCAAAGTGGCGTATAAATTAGTGCTGTCAGGCGATTAAAAAAATGTATCTAATTAATTACAGGATTTGTAATGAATTAATCTAATTAATCGCATTTTAATCGCATAACCATTTTATGCCTGATATTCTATAATCATATATAAAATTGCATGTGTCCGGATGGCAGAATTCAGTACTGTACTGTAATCTACAAACCTTCTGTTTAATCATCTTCCATCTATTAATTTGCTTAGATTTGTCAGGTCTGGTCAATTTGAGCATGGTGTTATTCACAGTCAAAGATAAAAAAAAATGTATTTATATTCTCATTTGGTTCATTACAATTTACTCAAAATAAAATGTTCATTCAATCAATCACCGCCCAGATTGATTGATTGAATGAAAATGTTATTAACAGATTGCAGAATGGGTACAATACAGTACGGCTCAATACACACAATTGTTAAGGGGATGCAGACCAGAGAAAGACTTTCGTCTTGTTTACATCAGGGTCCTCCATTTTCAATTCATAGTGAATTGTAAGGGTGCAACTTGCACCGTGCAATCCATTCTTTGTGGATCTAGCCCACAGTATTTCTGACACTGGGAATACATTCCCTGAGATTCATAGATTCATAGACCATATTAAAAAAAAAGTCTGTAAATGTGTATTCTACATGTATATGGAATGAATGAGATACAAAAAAAAGATTATAAAAAAAAGAAAAAAAAATGGAAATACATTTTGAGTTAATTTTCATAACGCGATAATTAGCTGTGTAATTAATTAATCTAATTAACGCGATAAACTGACAGCCCTAGTATAAATATAATATAATTATGAAATCAAATATAGGCCAGGGCTTTACAACTTAAAGGGGAACTATTTTACTATTTATTTCACTATTTGGGCACTTTTACACAATTCCTGTGAGTCTATGGAACACCTCTGTAATTTTTATTTTTTATTCATTGTTTTGTATTTCTAATCAAGTACTCAAAAACAGCATTCTTCTACCTCAAGATCTTAAGCCGTTTTGAGGCTGGGCTCCAACCACTGTAACCCTAACCCTAACCCTGCCACATCAACTGCCACATTATTATGCAGCTGAGACATCTCTGACATCACAGATCAGCACATGTTCAGATGACTCAGTTCAGTGAGGGTGAATATTGTGAGAGGAGAATTGGAAGAATGCGCCAATATGAGAATTAGAGACATAGATCCTATTAATATAAGTCCACATAGCTAGGAAACAATGCTAAACACTGAAAAAGGCCATTTATAAGATAGTTCCCTTTAATAAAGAGATTGAATACAATTAAATGGGATATAAACGAAATTAAATATAGCACAATTGAATACAATTATAAGTGACAAATGTAATTGGAATAGAGATCAGATCAGGGGAAAACTCCACACATAATGGGCGTGTCTGCGCTGGTATCTCATCCGTGCAATGTCCTTAGTGGATAGCTCGCAAAGACGGAGCAGAACCTGTGTGCAAACCCAGCGCAGTTAAGGGTGCAATTCCCACAGCGCAATCCATTGTTAGTGGATCCCGCCCTGTGTGTTTGGGTGTGGTTGAAATGCAGCGACATGACATGATGAGCAAACTCACTCTCTTGGCTTGCCATCGCTCCCTTCGGACCCTCAGGGCCAACATCACCTTTGGGTCCGGGGGCCCCACTGGGACCTTGGGGGGGAAAGAAACATAAATTAAACAAGGGACAACTAGTCTGAGAGAGAGAGAGAGAGAGAGAGAGAGAGAGAGAGAGAGAGAGAGAGAGAGAGAGAGAGAGAGAGAGAGAGAGAGAGAGAGAGAGAGATGCAAACATCAACAACAACAATAATCATTATTACACGCTAACCTGTAGTACCGTTGAAACCAGGAAGTCCTTTTGGTCCTGAAAAAGATAAAATGGTACGAAATCCACAGTTCATTCACATTTGCTTTATATAAAAGCATATTGGAACAGTATTGGCTTTCTCTGAAACCTACACTTAGTTGTATAGATGTATCTAATAAAGTGAGTGTAACGCCTCGCTATCTTTTTTTTGCAACAATTATTGTACACAACAAGATGGGAACATATATATATATATATATATATATACACAATATTAATATCTGTGTAATAAAGATATTTGTGTCCATCCCATTGTCTGTGCTTTCCCTAGCTGAGACTGACCTTGGATTCCGATGCCATCATGACTGAAACCATCGCTTGTTCCATTCTGACCTGGAGCACCACTTGGTCCTGGAAATGTGGCAACAATGGAACAATAATGTCACGCATAAGGATATGAGCAACACAGACGTACATTAGGGCTGTCCTTTACGACGTGTAGTACCCCTCAGTCAAGAGTTAAAGTGGGATTTGACACACATTGGAACAGTATGGGTGCTTTGGCTGAAACCTATATTCAGCCAATACCTAGTTGGGGGGGGGGGGGGGGGGGGGGCAATTATTGTACACAACAAGATGGGAACATATGTAATCAAATTAACAAATTAACATTAGAGGAAGTCACGTTAATCCAGCAAATGTATTTTCTAACCTAATATTCATTGGGAATGCAATTGTTACTGTCACGTTCATGGACTAATCTCCCCTACTCTGCCTCTCCCCGTCCCTGTGTGTTTGTTCCTGATATCCCTGTCCAAATTTTTTTATCGAGTCCCACCACTAGTTATTTCATATTTCCCAACCTTTGAAAGACTATCAACTGAACCTTTTTGGGGGCGACTCAGAACAGCCACCTGGTCATCATCTGTGTAAAGAGGACACCCTGCTGTAGAGATCATCTGTGTAAAGAGTGAATGTTATGTGATATGTGATATGTTATGTGAAACAAACTGACTTACCACCTCGCCTGGATAAAATATCTTATTTTATTCATTTCTTTGGCCAATCGAAGGTGCCGGAACCCAGTTCCAGATCGTTCCGGCCCACTTTAACCCCTGCCCTCAGTCGACTAAGAGTCATAGGACTTTGTAAACTAATCGATGAGTTGATTTAATTGACAAACCTCCAATATTGGTTTCCTCTTTAAATTACCATGGTTATGCCCTTTTCTTGTCTCACGTGTGAGGACATTTGATCCTGGTAGGACACAAGGATACACACACACACATACACACACACACACACACACACACACACACACACACACACACACACACACACACACACACACACGCACACGCACACGCACACACACACACACACACACACGTAGGGTGTGTTTTATGAAGTGAGACATGAATGCATACCTGTCATCCCAGCGTCCCCAGTGTCCCCCTTGTCTCCCTTCAGTCCCTCCCTGCCTGTGACTCCCGGAGGACCTGTGACGAAGTCATACAGGGTTAGAGGTCACAGAATATGTCACACTCTCATTGATAATCCTTTACACATGCATTTGTGCAAATACCTGCAACACTTCCTTGTATGTATAATTTTGTAAACTGTTTCTTTTTAACTGTTAAAAAAAACAATATATATGATTCTATTTGTGTTGTTTTTGTGGTTTTTGTCTTATTTTTGGGGACAACAATGAACCAAGACAAGAATATAAAAGATAAGAACTTGACTCCTCACTATGCAGAGGAGCCTCCCTATCTATCTATTTATTAACAGAATAAGATAAATAAACTAAAATGATTATCGTATTTCTTTTTTTCTAGAAATAGCTGCTGGACTTTTCAAGATTGAGATTCTTGAGAATATATGACAGAATATGATATTTTAATTTGTATTTGTATGATTTTAAAATCTCTGAGTATTAGCCATATTCTCCTGACCGCCATGATGTTTGACTTTGATGCGCTGGGGCTGCAAATGTTGACGTGTCCGTTCACCTCAATGTTAGAACTTTAAAAACGCCAGATCGAGAAACAAAATAATCACAACAACAGGCAGAATACACTATTGGAATTACAAACAGATTGCCTGACACAGGTTTTTCTCCACTGCCATACTTTTCATGTTTTAATATTTAATATTTTTTATGAAGTGAATTAGTCGCTTGCTCATTGAAGCGCCTTCCTAGTGATCTGAGAAGATAAAGATGGCGGCAAAGTCGATAAGGCGAATTGACCTATCAGGGAAGCGACAGTTGTGACAGGAGGATCAAGAAAGGTGTTTGACGCTATAGATAGGTAATGTTACAGGATGCTATAGGTATGTAATGTTACAGGACGCTATAGGTGTGTAATGTTACAGGACACTATAGGTGTGTAATGTTACAGGTCACTATAGGTATGTAATGTTACAGGCCGCTATAGGTGTGTAATGTTACAGGACGCTATAGGTATGTAATGTTACAGGACGCTATAGGTGTGTAATGTTACAGGACGCTATAGGTATGTAATGTTACAGGACACTATAGGTATGTAATGTTACAGGACACTATAGGTGTGTAATGTTACAGGACACTATAGGTATGTAATGTTACAGGACACTATAGGTGTGTAATGTTACAGGACGCTATAGGTATGTAATGTTACAGGACGCTATAGGTGTGTAATGTTACAGGACGCTATAGGTGTGTAATGTTACAGGATACTATAGGTATGTAACGTTACAGGATGCTATAGGTGTGTAATGTTACAGGACACTATAGGTATGTAATGTTACAGGACACTATAGGTATGTAATGTTACAGGACGCTATAGGTGTGTAATGTTACAGGACACTATAGGTATGTAATGTTACAGGACACTATAGGTGTGTAATGTTACAGGACGCTATAGGTGTGTAATGTTACAGGACGCTATAGGTATGTAATGTTACAGGACACTATAGGTGTGTAATGTTACAGGACTCTATAGGTATGTAATGTTACAGGATGCTATAGGTGTGTAATGTTATAGGACACTATAGGTGTGTAATGTTACAGGACGCTATAGGTATGTAATGTTACAGGACACTATAGGTGTGTAATGTTACAGGACGCTATAGGTATGTAATGTTACAGGACGCTATAGGTGTGTAATGTTACAGGACACTATAGGTATGTAATGTTACAGGACGCTATAGGTATGTAATGTTACAGGACGCTATAGGTGTGTAATGTTACAGGACGCTATAGGTATGTAATGTTACAGGACACTATAGGTGTGTAATGTTACAGGACTCTATAGGTATGTAATGTTACAGGATGCTATAGGTGTGTAATGTTATAGGACACTATAGGTGTGTAATGTTACAGGACGCTATAGGTATGTAATGTTACAGGACACTATAGGTGTGTAATGTTACAGGACGCTATAGGTATGTAATGTTACAGGACGCTATAGGTGTGTAATGTTACAGGACGCTATAGGTGTGTAATGTTACAGGACACTATAGGTATGTAATGTTACAGGACACTATAGGTATGTAATGTTACAGGACGTTATAGGTGTGTAATGTTACAGGACACTATAGGTGTGTAATGTTACAGGACGCTATAGGTATGTAATGTTACAGGACACTATATGTATGTAATGTTACATGACGCTATAGGTATGTAATGTTACAGGACGTTATAGGTATGTAATGTTACAGGACACTATAGGTGTGTAATGTTACAGGATGCTATAGGTGTGTAATGTTACAGGATGCTATAGGTGTGTAATGTTACAGGACACTATAGGTGTGTAATGTTACAGGACACTATAGGTGTGTAATGTTACAGGATGCTATAGGTGTGTAATGTTACAGGACACTATAGGTATGTAATGTTACAGGACACTATAGGTGTGTAATGTTACAGGACGCTATAGGTATGTAATATTACAGGATGCTATAGGTGTGTAATGTTACAGGATGCTATAGGTATGTAATGTTACAGGACGCTATAGGTATGTAATGTTACAGAACACTATGGGTATGTAATGTTACAGAACACTATAGGTATGTAATGTTACAGGACACTATAGGTGTGTAATGTTACAGGACGCTATAGGTATGTAATGTTACAGGACGCTATAGGTATGTAATGTTACAGGACGCTATAGGTGTGTAATGTTACAGGACGCTATAGGTATGTAATGTTACAGGACGCTATAGGTGTGTAATGTTACAGGATGCTATAGGTGTGTAATGTTACAGGACGCTATAGGTATGTAATGTTACAGGACGCTATAGGTGTGTAATGTTACAGGACACTATAGGTGTGTAATGTTACAGGACACTATAGGTATGTAATGTTACAGGACACTATAGGTGTGTAATGTTACAGGACGCTATAGGTGTGTAATGTTACAGGACGCTATAGGTATGTAATGTTACAGGACGCTATAGGTGTGTAATGTTACAGGATGCTATAGGTGTGTAATGTTACAGGATGCTATAGGTGTGTAATGTTATGGGACGCTATAGGTGTGTAATGTTACAGGACGCTATAGGTGTGTAATGTTACAGGATGCTATAGGTGTGTAATGTTACAGGATGCTATAGGTATGTAATGTTACAGGACACTATAGGTATGTAATGTTACAGGACACTATAGGTATGCAATGTTACAGGACACTATAGGTGTGTAATGTTACAGGACACTATAGGTGTGTAATGTTACAGGACACTATAAGTGTGTAATGTTACAGGACGCTATAGGTATATAATGTTACAGGACGCTATAGGTGTGTAATGTTACAGGACACTATAGGTATGTAATGTTACAGGACGCTATAGGTGTGTAATGTTACAGGACGCTATAGGTGTGTAATGTTACAGGATGCTATAGGTGTGTAATGTTACAGGATGCTATAGGTGTGTAATGTTACAGGACGCTATAGGTGTGTAATGTTACAGGACGCTATAGGAATGTAATGTTACAGGACACTATAGGTGTGTAATGTTACAGGACTCTATAGGTGTATAATGTTACAGGACGCTATAGGTGTGTAATGTTACAGGACACTATAGGTGTGTAATGTTACAGGACACTATAGGTATGTAATGTTACAGGACAATATAGGTGTGTAATGTTACAGGATGCTATAGGTGTGTAATGTTACAGGACATTATAGGTGTGTAATGTTACAGGATGCTATAGGTATGTAATGTTACAGGACGCTATATGTGTGTAATGTTACAGGATGATATAGGTGTGTAATGTTACAGGACACTATAGATAGGTAATGTTACAGGATGATATAGGTGTGTAATGTTACAGGACACTATAGTTGTGTAATGTTACAGGACACTATAGGTGTGTAATATTACAGGACACTATAGGTATGTAATGTTACAGGACGCTATAGGTGTGTAATGTTACAGGACAATATAGGTATGTAATGTTACATGATGCTATAGGTGTGTAATGTTACAGGACACTATAGGTATGTAATGTTACAGGATGCTATAGGTGTGTAATGTTACAGGACACTATAGGTGTGTAATGTTACAGGATGCTATAGGTGTGTAATGTTACAGGACGCTATAGGTGTGTAACGTTACAGGACGATATAGGTATGTAATGTTACAGGACTCTATAGGTGTGTAATGTTACAGGACGCTATAGGTGTGTAATGTTACAGCATGCTATAGGTGTGTAATGTTACAGGACGCTATAGATAGGTAATGTTACAGGACGCTATAGGTGTGTAATGTTACAGGATGCTATAGGTGTGTAATGTTACAGGATGCTATAGGTATGTAATGTTACAGGATGCTATAGGTGTGTAATGTTACAGGATACTATAGGTGTGTAATGTTACAGGACACTATAGGTATGCAATGTTACAGGACACTATAGGTATGCAATGTTACAGGACACTATATGTGTGTAATGTTATAGGACACTATAGGTGTGTAATGTTACAGGACACTATAGGTGTGTAATGTTACAGGACACTATAAGTGTGTAATGTTACAGGACGCTATAGGTATATAATGTTACAGGATGCTATAGATAGGTAATGTTACAGGACACTATAGGTGTGTAATGTTACAGGACACTATAGGTATGTAATGTTACAGGACGCTATAGGTATGTAATGTTACAGGACGCTATAGATAGGTAATGTTACAGGATGCTATAGGTGTGTAATGTTACAGGATGCTATAGGTGTGTAATGTTACAGGACACTATAGGTGTGTAATGTTACATGACGCTATAGGTATGTAATGTTACAGGATGCTATAGGTGTGTAATTTTACAGGACACTATAGGTGTGTAATGTTACAGGACTCTATAGGTGTGTAATGTTACAGGACGCTATATGTGTGTAATGTTACAGGACACTATAGGTGTGTAATGTTACAGGACACTATAGGTATGTAATGTTACAGGACACTATAGGTGTGTAATGTTACAGGATGCTATAGGTATGTAATGTTACAGGGCGCTATAGGTGTGTAATGTTACAGGATGCTATAGGTGTGTAATGTTACAGGACACTATAGATATGTAATGTTACAGGACACTATAGGTGTGTAATGTTACAGGACTCTATAAGTGTGTAATGTTACAGGACACTATAGGTGTGTAATGTTACATGACTCTATAGGTGTGTAATGTTACAGGACGCTATAGGTATGCAATGTTACAGGATGCTATAGGTGTGTAATGTTACAGGACACTATAGGTATGTAATGTTACAGGATGCTATATGTGTGTAATGTTACAGGACACTATAGGTGTGTAATGTTACAGGATGCTATAGGTGTGTAATGTTACAGGACGCTATAGGTGTGTAATGTTACAGGGCGATATAGGTATGTAATGTTACAGGACTCTATAGGTGTGTAATGTTACAGGACGCTATAGGTGTGTAATGTTACAGCATGCTATAGGTGTGTAATGTTAAAGGACACTATAGGTATGTAATGTTACAGGACGCTATAGGTATGTAATGTTACAGGACGCTATAGATAGGTAATGTTACAGGACGCTATAGGTGTGTAATGTTACAGGATGCTATAGGTGTGTAATGTTACAGGATGCTATAGGTATGTAATGTTACAGGACGCTATAGGTGTGTAATGTTACAGGATACTATAGGTGTGTAATGTTACAGGACACTATAGGTATGCAATGTTACAGGACACTATAGGTGTGTAATGTTACAGGACACTATAGGTATGTAATGTTACAGGACGCTATAGGTATGTAATGTTACAGGACGCTATAGGTGTGTAATGTTACAGGACGCTATAGATAGGTAATGTTACAGGATGCTATAGGTGTGTAATGTTACAGGATGCTATAGGTGTGTAATGTTACAGGACACTATAGGTGTGTAATGTTACATGACGCTATATGTATGTAATGTTACAGGATGCTATAGGTGTGTAATTTTACAGGACACTATAGGTATGTAATGTTACAGGACGCTATAGGTGTGTAATGTTACATGACGCTATAGGTGTGTAATGTTACAGGACTCTATAGGTGTGTAATGTTACAGGACTCTATAGGTGTGTAATGTTACAGGACGCTATAGGTGTGTAATGTTACAGGACACTATAGGTGTGTAATGTTACAGGACACTATAGGTATGTAATGTTACAGGACACTATAGGTGTGTAATGTTACAGGATGATATAGGTGTGTAATGTTACAGGACACTATAGGTGTGTAATGTTACAGGATGCTATAGGTATGTAATGTTACAGGACGCTATAGGTGTGTAATGTTACAGGATGCTATAGGTGTGTAATGTTACAGGACACTATAGATATGTAATGTTACAGGACACTATAGGTGTGTAATGTTACAGGACTCTATAAGTGTGTAATGTTACAGGACACTATATGTGTGTAATGTTACATGACTCTATAGGTGTGTAATGTTACAGGACGCTATAGGTATGTAATGTTATAGGACACTATAGGTGTGTAATGTTACAGGACGCTATAGGTATGCAATGTTACAGGACGCTATAGGTGTGTAATGTTACAGGACGATATAGGTATGTAATGTTACAGGATGCTATAGGTGTGTAATGTTACAGGACACTATAGGTATGTAATGTTACAGGATGCTATAGGTGTGTAATGTTACAGGACACTATAGGTGTGTAATGTTACAGGATGCTATAGGTGTGTAATGTTACAGGACGCTATAGGTGTGTAATGTTACAGGACGATATAGGTATGTAATGTTACAGGACTCTATAGGTGTGTAATGTTACAGGACGCTATAGGTGTGTAATGTTACAGCAGGCTATAGGTGTGTAATGTTAAAGGACACTATAGGTATGTAATGTTACAGGACGCTATAGGTATGTAATGTTACAGGACGCTATAGATAGGTAATGTTACAGGACGCTATAGGTGTGTAATGTTACAGGATGCTATAGGTGTGTAATGTTACAGGATGCTATAGGTATGTAATGTTACAGGACGCTATAGGTGTGTAATGTTACAGGATACTATAGGTGTGTAATGTTACAGAACACTATAGGTATGCAATGTTACAGGACGCTATAGGTATATAATGTTACAGGATGCTATAGATAGGTAATGTTACAGGACACTATAGGTGTGTAATGTTACAGGACACTATAGGTATGTAATGTTACAGGACGCTATAGGTATGTAATGTTATAGGACGCTATAGGTGTGTAATGTTACAGGACGCTATAGATAGGTAATGTTACAGGATGCTATAGGTGTGTAATGTTACAGGATGCTATAGGTGTGTAATGTTACAGGATGCTATAGGTGTGTAATGTTACAGGACACTATAGGTGTGTAATGTTACAGGACACTATAGGTGTGTAATGTTACATGACGCTATATGTATGTAATGTTACAGGATGCTATAGGTGTGTAATTTTACAGGACACTATAGGTATGTAATGTTACAGGACGCTATAGGTGTGTAATGTTACAGGATACTATAGGTGTGTAATGTTACAGGACACTATAGGTATGCAATGTTACAGGACACTATAGGTGTGTAATGTTACAGGACACTATAGGTGTGTAATGTTGCAGGACACTATAGGTGTGTAATGTTACAGGACACTATAAGTGTGTAATGTTACAGGACGCTATAGATATATAATGTTACAGGACACTATAAGTGTGTAATGTTACAGGACGCTATAGATATATAATGTTACAGGACACTATAAGTGTGTAATGTTACAGGACGCTATAGATAGGTAATGTTACAGGACACTATAGGTGTGTAATGTTACAGGACACTATAGGTATGTAATGTTACAGGACGCTATAGGTATGTAATGTTACAGGACGCTATAGGTGTGTAATGTTACAGGACGCTATAGATAGGTAATGTTACATGATGCTATAGGTGTGTAATGTTACAGGATGCTATAGGTGTGTAATGTTACAGGACACTATAGGTGTGTAATGTTACATGACACTATATGTATGTAATGTTACAGGATGCTATAGGTGTGTAATTTTACAGGACACTATAGGTGTGTAATGTTACAGGACTCTATAGGTGTGAAATGTTACAGGACGCTATAGGTGTGTAATGTTACAGGACACTATAGGTATGTAATGTTACAGGACTCTATAGGTATGTAATGTTACAGGATTATATAGGTGTGTAATATTACAGGACACTATAGGTGTGTAATGTTACAGGATGCTATAGGTATGTAATGTTACAGGACGCTATAGGTGTGTAATGTTACAGGATGCTATAGGTGTGTAATGTTACAGGACACTATAGATATGTAATGTTACAGGATGCTATAGGTGTGTAATGTTACAGGACACTATAGGTGTGTAATGTTACAGGACGCTATAGGTGTGTAATGTTACAGGACACTATAGGTATGTAATGTTACAGGACGCTATAGGTGTGTAATGTTACAGGACACTATAGGTATGTAATGTTACAGGACACTATAGGTATGTAATGTTACAGGACGCTATAGGTATGTAATGTTACAGGACGCTATATGTGTGTAATGTTACATGACGCTATAGGTGTGTAATGTTACAGGACTCTATAGGTGTGTAATGTTACAGGACGCTATAGGTATGTAATGTTACAGGACGCTATAGGTGTGTAATGTTACAGGACGCTATAGGTGTGTAATGTTACAGGACACTATATGTATGTAATGTTACAGGACGCTATAGGTGTGTAATGTTACAGGACGCTATAGGTGTGTAATGTTACAGGACGCTATAGGTATGTAATGTTACAGGACTCTATAGGTGTGTAATGTTACAGGACGCTATAGGTATGTAATGTTACAGGATGCTATAGGTGTGTAATGTTACAGGACACTATAGGTGTGTAATGTTACAGGACACTATAGGTGTGTAATGTTACAGGACTCTATAAGTGTGTAATGTTACAGGACACTATAGGTGTGTAATGTTAAATGACACTATAGGTATGTAATGTTACAGGACACTATACGTGTGTAATGTTACAGGACTCTATAGGTGTGTAATGTTACAGGATGCTATAGTTGTGTAATGTTACAGGACACTATAGGTTTGTAATGTTACAGGATGCTATAGGTGTGTAATGTTACAGTACACTATAGGTTTGTAATGTTACAGGATGCTATAGGTGTGTAATGTTACAGGACACTATAGATATGTAATGTTACAGGATGCTATAGGTGTGTAATGTTACAGGACGCTATATGTGTGTAATGTTACAGGACGCTATATGTGTGTAATGTTACAGGACGCTATAGGTATGTAATGTTACAGGACACTATAGGTATGTAATGTTACAGGACGCTATAGGTATGTAATGTTACAGGATGTTATAGGTGTGTAATGTTACAGGATGCTATAGGTGTGTAATGTTACAGGACACTATATGTATGTAATGTTACAGGACGCTATAGGTGTGTAATGTTACAGGACGCTATAGGTGTGTAATGTTACAGGACGCTATAGGTATGTAATGTTACAGGACTCTATAGGTGTGTAATGTTACAGGACGCTATAGGTATGTAATGTTACAGGATGCTATAGGTGTGTAATGTTACAGGACACTATAGGTGTGTAATGTTACAGGACACTATAGGTGTGTAATGTTACAGGACTCTATAAGTGTGTAATGTTACAGGACACTATAGGTGTGTAATGTTACATGACACTATAGGTATGTAATGTTACAGGACACTATAGGTGTGTAATGTTACAGGACTCTATAGGTGTGAAATGTTACAGGATGCTATAGTTGTGTAATGTTACAGGACACTATAGGTGTGTAATGTTACAGGACTCTATAGGTGTGTAATGTTACAGGACGCTATAGGTGTGTAATGTTACAGGACACTATAGGTATGTAATGTTACAGGATGCTATAGGTGTGTAATGTTACAGGACACTATAGGTATGTAATGTTACAGGACGCTATAGGTATGTAATGTTACAGGACGCTATATGTGTGTAATGTTACATGACGCTATAGGTGTGTAATGTTACAGGACTCTATAGGTGTGTAATGTTACAGGACGCTATAGGTATGTAATGTTACAGGACGCTATAGGTGTGTAATGTTACAGGACACTATAGGTATGTAATGTTACAGGACGCTATAGGTATGTAATGTTACAGGACGCTATATGTGTGTAATGTTACATGACGCTATAGTTGTGTAATGTTACAGGACTCTATAGGTGTGTAATGTTACAGGACGCTATAGGTATGTAATGTTACAGGATGCTATAGGTGTGTAATGTTACAGGACGCTATAGGTGTGTAATGTTACAGGACGCTATAGGTGTGTAATGTTACAGGACGCTATAGGTGTGTAATGTTACAGGACGCTATAGGTATGTAATGTTACAGGACTCTATAGGTGTGTAATGTTACAGGACGCTATTGGCATGTAATGTTACAGGATGCTATAGGTGTGTAATGTTACAGGACACTATAGGTATGTAATGTTACAGGACACTATAGGTGTGTAATGTTACAGGACTCTATAGGTGTGTAATGTTACAGGATGCTATAGGTGTGTAATGTTACAGGACACTATAGGTTTGTAATGTTACAGGACGCTATAGGTGTGTAATGTTACAGGACTCTATAGGTGTGTAATGTTACAGGACGCTATAGGTGTGTAATGTTACAGGACACTATAGGTATGTAATGTTACAGGATGCTATAGGTGTGTAATGTTACAGGACACTAGGTATGTAATGTTACAGGACACTATAGGTATGTAATGTTACAGGACGCTATATGTGTGTAATGTTACATGACGCTATAGGTGTGTAATGTTACAGGACTCTATAGGTGTGTAATGTTACAGGACACTATAGGTATGCAATGTTACAGGACACTACAGGTGTGTAATGTTACAGGACACTATAGGTGTGTAATGTTACAGGACACTATAGGTGTGTAATGTTACAGGACACTATAAGTGTGTAATGTTACAGGACGCTATAGATATATAATGTTACAGGATGCTATAGATAGGTAATGTTACAGGACACTATAGGTGTGTAATGTTACAGGACGCTATAGGTGTGTAATGTTACAGGACGCTATATGTATGTATTGTTACAGGACTCTATAGGTGTGTAATGTTACAGGACGCTATAGGTATGTAATGTTACAGGATGCTATAGGTGTGTAATGTTACAGGACACTATAGGTATGTAATGTTACAGGACACTATAGGTGTGTAATGTTACAGGACTCTATAGGTGTGTAATGTTACAGGATGCTATAGGTGTGTAATGTTACAGGACACTATATGTTTGTAATGTTACAGGACGCTATAGGTGTGTAATGTTACAGGACTCTATAGGTGTGTAATGTTACAGGACGCTATAGGTGTGTAATGTTACAGGACACTATAGGTATGTAATGTTACAGGATGCTATAGGTGTGTAATGTTACAGGACACTATAGGTATGTAATGTTACAGGACACTATAGGTATGTAATGTTACAGGACGCTATATGTGTGTAATGTTACATGGCGCTATAGGTGTGTAATGTTACAGGACTCTATAGGTGTGTAATGTTACAGGACGCTATAGGTATGTAATGTTACAGGACGCTATAGGTGTGTAATGTTACAGGACGCTATAGGTGTGTAATGTTACAGGACACTATAGGTATGTAATGTTACAGGACGCTATAGGTGTGTAATGTTACAGGACGCTATAGGTATGTAATGTTACAGGACGCTATAGGTGTGTAATGTTACAGGATGCTATAGGTATGTAATGTTACAGGACGCTATAGGTGTGTAATGTTACAGGACGCTATAGGTGTGTAATGTTACAGGACGCTATAGGTATGTAATGTTACAGGACTCTATAGGTGTGTAATGTTACAGGACGCTATATGTATGTAATGTTACAGGATGCTATAGGTGTGTAATGTTACAGGACTCTATAGGTGTGTAATGTTACAGGATGCTATAGGTGTGTAATGTTACAGTACACTATAGGTTTGTAATGTTACAGGACTCTATAGGTGTGTAATGTTACAGGACGCTATAGGTGTGTAATGTTACAGGACACTATAGGTGTGTAATGTTACAGGACTCTATAGGTGTGTAATGTTACAGGATGCTATAGGTGTGTAATGTTACAGGACACTATAGGTATGTAATGTTACAGGACGCTATAGGTGTGTAATGTTACAGGACTCTATAGGTGTGTAATGTTACAGGACGCTATAGGTATGTAATGTTACAGGACGCTATAGGTATGTAATGTTACAGGACGCTATAGGTGTGTAATGTTACAGGACACTATAGGTGTGTAATGTTACAGGATGCTATAGGTTTGTAATGTTACAGGACTCTATAGGTGTGTAATGTTACAGGACGCTATAGGTGTGTAATGTTACAGGACTCTATAGGTGTTTAATGTTACAGGACGCTATAGGTATGTAATGATACAGGATGCTATAGGTATGTAATGTTACAGGACGCTATAGGTGTGTAATGTTACAGGACGCTATAGGTGTGTAATGTTACAGGACTCTATAGGTGTGTAATATTACAGGACACTATAGGTATGTAATGTTACAGGACGCCGCTCAAAGTTTTACATGGATGGATTGTTTACCCGCAATTCCAGGGTCTCCCTTTTCACCCCGTGCACCTGGTCCTTCGTCACCGGGGGCTCCAGGGGGTCCAGACCGGCCCTTGGCACCTTCACACACACACACACACACACACACACACACGCACACACGCACGCACACACACACACACACACACACACACACACACACACACACACACACACACACACACACACACACACACACACACACACACACACACACAAGCATGTATTTATATATATATTTATATGCATATATACCATGTGGGCAACAGTGGCTCAGGAAATAGATCAGTCGTCTGGTAATCAGAAGGTTCCTGGTTCAATTGGGTCTGAAAATGCTCCTTTTTTCAGCTGAGGCTCTTGGCAAAGGTAAAGCCCTACCTCTCTCCCAATGACCTGCGAGGGTCATTCTCCATGCTTTTATATCATCTAGGCTGGACTATTGTAATGCCCTGTATGTGGGTCTAGACCAGCTCTCCCTGCGACACCTGCAGCTAGTGCAGAACGCTGCTGCACGCCTCTTGACTGGCACTAAGAGGCATCCCAGTAATAATCCAGTCTTTTTCCAGCGAGATAAGACGCGTTATATGCAATAAGCCCAAATCGTTCTGGTTGATCCCCTGAAACCCCAAATACTCCCAAATCAAAGGTATATACCATGTACACATGTGCCTTCACAAATTCGGGGTAGTCTTACCCCGAAAATGTGACTGTTAGAAAAAGCTTGGTTTAGGTCCGGTAACATAAGACACTGTGATTACAGAAACATGTTTCAGGTTCGGTAAAATAGACATAGGGGGTCCTTACCTTAGCCAGAAGGTACTCCAAAAAGAATAATTCCAATGATCCCATAGGCGATCACGATTACTAGTTTATATGTAATTACTCGTGTTTACGGGAAGCTATAGGTTTTGAGGCGAGCAGATCTCCTAATGATTGCTCTGCAAGAGCTCCTCCCCCTCAGAGCGAGTCTTGACAATCCAGTTCAGACATTGTCTCTACTGATCCCTTTCTATCAGAGTTCAAAAGGTAGGCGACACACCTATAGCGTCCTTTGATTGTCCCGATACTGCCACCTGGTGAGATTCGATCGGCATTGCAATTCCAACATAGGCAAATGAGCCAGGGATATCTAGAATGATCCGGATGACCGTTTAGAACGGGGATCAAAGGAAAAAGATCAAAGGATCTAAAAACGTATTATTACGTTTTTGGCGCTCAAACGTTGGCGGTGAAACACGTAATATTACGTGTTTGGCCGTCAAAGAGTTAAATGGTCTGGCCCCTCCTCCATCTGTGTACCTCTGCTAGAGCACTGAGGTCACCAAATAAACTACTCTTAGATGTCCCGAGGTCTAGGCTAAAGACTAAAGGCGATCGAGCTTTTGCGGTGGCTGCCCCTAAATTATGGAACAGTCTTCCACTGCAAATTAGGTCTGCCTTGACCCTACAGAGTTTTAAAACACAGCTGAAGACCTTGACCTTCAATTCCAGCTCCTCCCGGCAGTGTATCAAAGCATCCTTGAGCAAGACACTTAACCCCTAACTGCTCTCGATGAGCAGGTTGGTACTTTGGTCGCCTCTACCGTCGGTGTGTGAATGTGTGAGTGAATGGGTGAATGTGAGGCATAAGTTGTAAAGCGCTTTGGATAAAAGTGCTATAATGCAGTCCATTTACTCTAGATCTGAAATCTTCGTATAGACTTAAAGCTTCACAAAAAAACTAAATCCATCCAAATCAGTGTTGTTGCTAATCATTGACACATGCTACTGATGAATTGAAAATGGGGGACCCTGATGTAAACAAGACGAAAGTCTTTCTCTGGTCTGCATCCCCTTAACAATTGTGTGTATTGAGCCGTACTGTATTGTACCCATTCTGCAATCTGTTAATAAAGTTGTCAATCAATCAATCAATCAATCAATCAATCAATCAATCAATCAATCAATCAATCAATCAATCAATCAATCTAGCCTGTAATAATCCCCCCCAGAAAAATCTACTTTGCATTTGATATATTGATGAAAATATGTTGCCATGTGTGACTGCCTCATGTAAAAGAAAATACATGGCCGATGAGAGAAAACAGCAATGAAAAATACATTCCTTTACTTAGGTACGGAGAAATTAAAGGTACTTTGGGCCTGTTGCTAAATGTGTGTCGTTCACATTTTATGATCTAGAAAGGAAATTCTAG
This sequence comes from Notolepis coatsorum, assembly GCF_963971535.1. Taxonomy (NCBI): domain Eukaryota; kingdom Metazoa; phylum Chordata; class Actinopteri; order Aulopiformes; family Paralepididae; genus Notolepis; species Notolepis coatsorum. Next base: position 16,670,483 of record NC_140169.1, read on the forward strand.
CCTTTTATTGCAAAATTGTGGATTTTATTGTGGATCTTTTGTGATGTTTACTTGTTGATCTGTGAAGCCCATTGAGGCAATTTGTTGTGATTTCGGCCTATACAAATACATTTGATTTGATTTGATTTGATTATGGATTTCGCAGCATTGGTCGTACCCAACCAGAAGAGCTATTATTGGGAATTTCACTGTATTCCATGCATTGTTGTTGGGAGTGTTTTCTATTGTCTACTAACTCAGCCCAACTCTATGATTTATAGCTAAATAAACGTAAACAAATTTCATGGTGCAGCTTTAAACTCACAATGCATTTCACCAACTGCTTCCCTTTACTGCACTTTTTCCTGCCCAAATAAAGAATTGGTGCTTAAAATAAAAGGTAACAGACGATTTTAAATGGCAAAAATGTAATTCGGTTGAATCAAGTGTGCATCTGGTATATATTCAATCTTTATAAAACAAAACAAAAAATGTTATTTGGTTATTCAATCGGGCATATAAACATTGTAATTATTGTGCGTCATCAGCAATACTGACAGTGACTTGATGGAAATGAAACAGACTCATTTCACAATTATGATCTGCTGATGCTTTTGAAGCAGCAAGGAAGTGCATCAGAATTAGCATTTTCCAACACTGTGACGTTTGCCAAAGGAAGTGAAACAAGAAACTATTTCACAACTCAGTTACAGTTAGTGTCATTTGACCCACGTGAGTTTCTGGGTTCATTCTGTGTCTACTCTAGATGCAAAATAGATCACTCACAGCTCTGTCTCTGGAGGGTCCGCACTTGGCAAGACTAACAGTTTTGATTGTCCCAGAGTCATGCAAAATTATTCCTTTTAGGGTCATGTGTGTGCTGGAAAGGTTTAACTGGTGCACGACAGGTACATAATACTAGAATAGAAAGTGTAACTCCATAGCCTTGCTCTGTGGTTTATATTGTCAGTAAGTGTAAGTGGTAGGGATGTCCGATATTATCAGCCTACCGATATTATCGGCCGATATTGGCATACAAATTTGATATCGAAAAATATCGGTATCGGTTTAAATCTTTTTAATTTTATTTTTTTATTTTAATTTTTTTTATTTAACCTTTATTTACCCAGGCAAGCAAGTAAGAACAAATTATTATTTTATTTATTGTCAAAGTATGCATAATGTTGTGTTAATTACACAACAAGATATATGTAATGTTGTTCCACCCCCCGGGGTCGGTACCGACCCCTAAATGACATTATGATCATAGATCCATATTTTTCAGAGTGATGCAAAAAATTTGCGATTTTAAAATCAAACGTTTTCAAGTATTAACATCACTAACATGTCACAAAAGCATGTAGAATGTATATTATCATCAATACGTTAGTTTAGCAATAGGTTAAAAGTGTTAAAAGATAGTTTTAAGTTTTCGATTTTCGATCGTCTATTCCAAGCCTGAAACGAAAATGGACATTTTGAACCATGGGAATTGTAGTCTTTTTGTGGCCATTTTGTAGAGGACATGCATAGCTGTCGACCAGCGTTGGAATTCTTCCGAACTACACTTCCTGTCAGAGACTGGGGGGGTTCAAAGTTCAGCGTTCTGAATGAATCATATCAATAATTGTTATGATTCGCAATAATAAGCCACAAAAGGTAACGTTTTTGACAAATATTGAAACGCAGTTAGTTTCTCCTCCCTATTGTTAGCATGTAGGAACAATTAGATCTGAAATTAGTTTCAAAACGGTTGCACTGTGGGGAAAATAAAAAAGTACACTAGATTACAGTAGATATCATTCATTATCTGTTCTTATGCACGCCTGGTGATACTAAATCCAAATTGAATTCGGGCATTTGAAAGATAATATATGTATATATATATATAAATGTGCGAATTGGCTATAATAAGGTAATGTATGCATCATATTCTATGTTCTATAATAATATTTCAAATTGCATTGGTCCGGATGGTATCTACAGAACCTTCGGTTTTATCATCTTCCCTTTATTAATTTCCTTAGATTCTTTGTACACATGATCTCAAGAAGGTACTGAACGAGATCAGTGGCAGTTTTTTAAGTTTGGTCATTATTATCATGGTGTTATTCACTGTCAAATATGCAAAGAAAATCATAATTCATATTCTCCTTTGTTTCATCACAATTTAAGCAAGCATAGTAATAGACACAATATTTCTGACACTGTGAATACATTCCCTGAGGTCCATAGATGTACCTAGATACCAAGAATATGCAAATAGCCCTTAAGTGGAGCAATATTCCATTTACCTAGGTATATATTTTATGAAGATTTTCACATCGTGTGGAACAGGTTACCTGAAATTATTCCTTTTTTTTGGGGGGGGGGGGGGGGGGGGGGACCCTGCATATATCGGTATCGGTTGATATCGGTTAAATATCGGTCTACATGTTAAAATAATAGCTCTACATTCCAACAGCAATGGTATAGAGTGTCTGGTCAGTAACATGGGTCTCCCAGTCCCTCCGCTCTGCAGTAAACACAAAATAAATGTTATAGAATCCCGTTCAAACTTTATCCAACCAGTGAGAACTCTCACTGCAAAAATGGTCTGACAAAAGTAAGAAATAAGAAAATGTTAAGCAAATGTGTCCTTGAAACAAGTAAAATAATCTACCAGTGCAGTAAGCTAATTTGGCTTGGTAAGATAAGTAAAAATGTGTGCTGTCAGGCGATTAAAACAATTAATCTAATTAATTACAGGATTTGTAATTAATTAATCTAATTAATCGCATTTTAATCGAATAACCATTTTAGGCCTGATATTCTATATTCTATAATCATATTTCAAATGGCATGTGTCCGGATGGCAAAATTCAGTACTGTATCTACAAAACCTTCTGTTTAATCATCTTCCATTTATTCATTTGCTTGGATTTTTCAGGTCTGGTCAATTTGAGCATGGTGTTATTCACAGTCAAAAAAAAAATTAATTGATATTCTCATTTGGTTCATTACAATTTACTCAAGCCTAGTAACAGACACAGTATTTCTGACACTGGGAATACATTCCCTGAGATCCATAGATGTCCCTAGAATCAGATACCAAGAACATGCAAATGGACATTTAAAAAAAGTCTGTAAATGTGTATTCTACGTTCTTATGGAATGAATGCGATTAAAAAATATTTTCTTTTTTTTTAAATTAATTTTGAGTTAATTTTCATAACGCGATAATTTGCTGTCTAATTAATTAATCTAATTAACGCGATAAACTGACAGCCCTAGTAAGAATATATACAGTTTTCTCATCTGATTGGATGAAGTGGGAACGGAATACTAGAAAAAGTATATCAGTGATGGCTGTCAGAATGTAGAACTATTTAACACATATTTTAACACAGTTACCAGCACCTTTAAATGTGACATTCAGCCTTGGGGGGGGGGGGGGGGGGGGGGGCTCCAGCATAGCTCTTTAATGGTAGAAGTATTGGGGTAAATGAATTAATTTCACTTCATGGCGAAAAGACGGGATATCTAACAAGCGAAGCAGCAGGAAGTAGCAGCTTTACAACGTATCACAGAGATCTTAAGGAGCACCAAGCTGCGTAGACCCACGGCTCTGCCTGTGCAAGCGGCTGGCAAAGCATCCCTGTTGGATCGTCCGTGACTGTGAGTCAGTGAGTGAGTCAATCGATGAGCGACAACAATTTAGCTGTGCGTACTTGGCCTGCGGTAAATCTGCACGCTGTGGGGGAATAAACTGTCTATTCTAGAGTCTATTCAAGGAGTCGGTGCTCGTTTTCTTCTAGCAGTGAAAAATGCTAAGTTTGGTAGCAGGTCCAGCAGCCATCAAATATGAAGCAAGGGCATATTTTATCCTGTTGTGGCAGGGGCAAGCCAGATGTACCTTCTGTAAAGGACCAGGTGAAAGTGGTGTATATATATATTCGGAATGAAAGGAAACCAATATTCAATGTCCTTCACACTTAATAGCCTGTCTCCGCTTGTAAAACTGGCTTCTGTGACTTGACTGTGTCCTTAATAGAAGCAGTGTCTGACAGTGTCTGTCACAGATGAAGAGGCAACACACAGACATGATGTGGCCAAGCCATTCATTGAATATCTTCTTTTGAAAAAATAAATACATTAAAAAATAATATGTTTAAAGCCAGAAACCAGACAAGTGAGGTATATTTGAATCTGTTTATAAGGAATTATAAGTTAATACAGTGAGAATGTTAATGTCAGAGTTACTTTAATGGTTAATATACTACAGTATGCAATAGAGATAGTGTGTCTGTGTCAGTGAGAAAGGGCCATGTGGAGACAAAAGAACACAGCTGAGAGTCCATCTTGTTATTTTAGTGTCAGGACAAGAATGTATGGGCCTCAGCTCTTTCCTTTTAAGGTAGCAGGGAGCCATAAACCTAAGTTTAGAGACAATTGATTGATTGATTGATTGAAAACTTTATTAACAGATTGCAGAATGGGTACAATACAGTACAGCTCAATACACACAATTGTTAAGGGGATGCAGACCAGAGAAAGACTTTCGTCTTGTTTACATCAGGGTCCCCCATTTTCAATTCATCAGGACATATATGACATACATGACATACAGATAGTCAGTACTGCTACATCTATACATTTATGACATACCAGATTTGCAAATACAGTACTGTTTGTGATACAGAAGGAGTCAAGAAAAGGGAGTATATACATTTGACGTAGAAACTGTACATTGGAGGAGGTTGGGTGGGGGGGGGTTGGGTACGTTGGGATATTGACAACCATACTGGGTAATTTACATTGGAGGTGGTTGGGGGGGGGGGGGGGGGGCACACTGTATAAACAAGCAAAACTGTACATTGAGGGGGGGGGGGGGAGACACTGTACAAACAAACAAAATTGTACATTGGACTATTGACAAAACCATACTAGGTAAATGACTGTACATTGGAGGGGGTTGGGTTAGGATATTTACAGGGGCCAGTGTTGAATTGCAGTCTCCCGTAGGTGTCCCTTGAGAGAGGTGTTGAAAGTGGGTAGTGATCCACATTACTTTACAGCTTTGGGTAGGGCGTTCCACATTGATGTGGCATAATTGCGAAACGTGTTTAGTCCCTTATTTGAGCCGAATCTGGGTTTAACATGATTTGTGGAGCTCCCTCTGGTGTTGTGATCATGGTATTCACTGACCTTTGGGAAGTATTTTGACATGTACATGGGTACCTTGGTCGTGTAGTGTATCTTGTAGACCAGGCCCATTGCAAGTTGCTGTACTCTGTCGTCTACTCTAAGCCATCCTAGGTTGTCAAAGTGGGCAGGGGTGAGGTGGGTTCTAGGAGTAAGGTCAAGCAGTAGTCTGACCAGTTTGTTTTGAGATGTTTGTAATTTTGTTTTTAGCGCCTTTGAGGTGCTTTGGTACCATGAGGTGCAAGCATAGTCGTAGTACCCCTGAATGAGTGCTCCTGCCAGAGTCTTCAGGGTATTCTTGAGAGAGGAGATCCGGTACAAGAATCGAGTTCGTTGGTTGACTTTTTTTATTACATTGGATGCCATTTTGTCACAGGAGAGATTAGCCTCTAGGATGGAACCCAGGTAGGTAATTTCATCTTTCCTTGTTACAATATTGTCACCCACTGTAACTGAGAAGCCGTCGGTCTTGCTGAGTTTGTTATTTGAACCGAAGAGAATGGACTCTGTTTTGCCCATGTGTAATGATAGTTTGTTATCAGCGAGCCATATGCAGATTCTGCCTAGTTCCGAGCTGAGGTAAGTTACCTTAACAAGAGGTAAGTTAGCTCAGTATAGTTCTGTTCCGTTAGGGGCTCTGCTTGGCATCACTACTGCACTCCCTCGCGTACGTGCACGCGTACTGAATAAACTTCCACAAATATACCTTTAATACCAGTATTAGTCTGAACACACCCCTCATCAGCTTACCTTCATAAGCAGGTGTGTGGTCACCTGCTCTCCTCCTTCTCGCTTTCACCACAAGGAAGTGCCTCGGTAGTACCCCACTTGACGTGTTGTTAGTTGAAAAGAGTTGTGACTGGTTTACATTGTGCTTAATCTTTTCTTCTCTCACATTCGTTGTACAAGAAAAGGTTTGGGTCATAATGTATTCCGCGGAGAGTAGACCCGCTAGACCTACTCTTCACCACCGGTTCTCCATTCCCACCTCCGTTGTGCGCCTCGGTGCTGGGCTGTTGCCACTCTCGTGGTTGCCGACCCAGCCCGGGAGACTGCCGGTGGATAGTTTTCCTCACCGAAGAGCCGAGGGGTCGGTGCCGTCGCTCCGGCGATGGCCTGATCTCGACTCTGGTTCCTCTGGTTCTGGGGAATCGCCCGTTGGTGAACGGGGGGTTGTTCTGGAGCCGGAGGATTTGCGACGCAAACTTTTCGCGTCTGCTCGCTCGCGTCGCAAGATGGTGGCGTGCAGACGCGAACGGCCTGGGTTTGGGGAGCTGCTGGAGACCAGCGAAGATGCGTCCGGCTCGGGATTTCCGATGGAGACTGAGGACTTCATGGACGAGGCGGACGGATTTTTGTTTGAAGGCCCCGTGGAGGAGAGTATCCCTCCTCAGGAGACCCCGGAGGGGGGGGAAATGGCTCCATGGGGCGCCCTGTTCGGGGATGTCGAGGAACCACCTTGGCCTCAGCGGCAGGATGCCCTATTGTCGGCCGCATCGGATTGTGGCTCCTTGACCAGTCGCAGCCTGCTGTATGTGAGGGATGCGGGGTCGGTGGAGGAAGGTTCGCAGGGGGAACTGCGGGCCTTGTTTCCCGAGCTCATGGCGGTAGCCGCCGCCGCAAACGGTGTGCCGCTGCCGCTGCCATTGCCTGCACCTGTCCCTGATGACCTCATAGGCCATCCCTGGCAGCGTCCCCCAGTGAGAGGGGTGGACATTGTCTACCCATTTTTCCCATCGATGGGGGCCTATGTTCGTCGGGGTCAGGCGGTGGCCAACATCATGGGACTAACTCCTACCTACGTACCAGTTACGCAGGTAGCAGGGTTGGTCAAAGGTATGGGGGAGGGCGTGCCTCGGCTTGACAGTCCGATGGCCGCGCTCCTCTGTCCGGATATGGTGTGGGAGCCACTGTGCAAGCCGGTCCTCCAGGGGAAATCGGCTAGGCGATTGGCTTATTGGGGTGACCAGTCATTTATCGCTGGTACACAATCGCTGGCTGCGGCGTCTAACATCGCCCACCTGGCTAGATTTGTATCGGGGATAATGACGGGCGGCACGGATCTGACCGAGGTGAAATGCGATCAGATCACCCAGGCTGCGGGAGCTGTCCTGCATCTTTCCCAGGTGCTGGCCATAGCCATGGGGAAAGTGCGCGCCCTGGCCACCCTGGGCCAGCGTCACATTTGGCTGGAGCAGGCCCGTGTGCCAGAGAGGAAGAGAGCTCCTCTTCTGACGGCCGCCCTCTCCGACGCTGGCCTGTTCGGGAAGGCCCTGCGGTTGATGACCTCAACGTGCAGAGAGATGGCAGAGGAGAGATCCATCCTCCAACCCCATTTTCCGCCTCCCGTCCTTGCCGGTGGAGGCAGAAGGCTTCCGCGACGTCGAGCTGTCTCCGTCGCTGCTACCACTGCCTCCGCCGCCGCTGCTGGCCCTGCCAAGAGGGCCAGGGGACGAAACGGCGCTTCTGCCACTGCCGGCCCATCCCAGACCGGAGGAGACGGTAGGGAACGTTGTGTCCAGCAGACTGTAACCTACCGTCCCTCCGGGGCTCCCCGGGGTGGCAAGACTCGAGCGGCGCGAGGTGGCAGACGCCGTTAGGAGTGACTTTTTCCCCTCTGTGTCCCCTCTCCTACACCCTCCCCGGCCCCTCTGTGATTTTGTGCCTTGACATTATTTAATTAGTAATAATAAAAAAAGTTCCCCGACGGAGGGGGACTGTGTTTTGGCCGAACAAACTGTGTGTTTCTTCAAACAAATCATATGGTGGGGCTGTGTATATATGAATCTGCCCTTTTTTACGTTGTGGGGTGAGTTGTGTTGTGATTACGAGGTTAAGCAAGGTCTGCAACGTACACTCGGTAATAGGTTCTATTTAGCTTGATGCTCCACATGCAGCTAGAACTGGTGTTATTCCATTGCTTTGACTAAGTATATGTGTTTTCACAATGCTGTGTTGTTTAGTTGCAGTAATACTCGTACGCACACATTTCACGGCATAGCCGCTTACTCTCGTTCAGCGTTTTTTCCTATGTATGACATAGGCAACGGGTATAGGATTCACGCACAGGCGACTTGTGTTTTGTTGTAAAACCTTTTACACTTTTTGTGGGTAGCGGGCATTGTATTAGCTTCGCTATGCTTTGTTTTTCAAGATGGCTACGGTTGTTTTTCTGTGTGTAGGGATAAAGGGTGTGTTTTCGGGAGGGGGTGTCGAATAAACCCCTCCTTCCCCACTTGATTGGTTTAGGGGATTTTTGATCTTTTCTGCTGAGCCAGTCAGGGCCAAGCCAGTGCTTGACAGGGGGGGGGGGGGGGGGGGGGGGGGAGGGGTATTCTACCGACTCCTGTTACATGACAGGATCCGGTAGGTTTTCCCCGCCCGTTGTAGCATTGTTGCTATGGCGACGCCTTCCATGGGCTGGTGTCTTAAAGATGTCGAGGTTGGGCGCAGGGCTCACAGGCCTGCTGCGCCCGGTTTATACGGGTGATGCCGTGCCGACCTGTACGCGTCCGATCTCGTCGGATCTCGGCCGCTGTGCGGGTTGGTCTTGGTTGGTACTTGGTTGGGTGACCTCCTGGGAATACCGAGTGCGGGGTGCTGGGGCTGGTCTTCCATTTTTACGCTCTTCTCTTGCGTTTGGCGCTGAGGGGCCTGTTGGGGTGGTTTTTACCTCCTCGGGGGACCCTGTGCTCCCCGTATCACCGGGCCCGGTCCGGGGTGATGCTCGTTGACCCGTAGGCCCGGGATAGCCCTGTTGGAAACCAGAACGCGGGCTGCGGCGGTGCCGCAGATGTGTTTTGGGGTTTCTTTCCTGAGGGGTTATGGGACCAACCATTGCATGGGGTAATGCCTGGGTGGTTGGTTCTCTGGTGTGTTGCTGCAGTGTCAACTCCCGGTTCTCCGGTTGAGGGTGCCCCTGCACGTTCATGACGTCTGCCGATCGTATGGGTTTTTTCTGTGGGCAGCTGTCAGGGGTCGAGTGGTCTAAGGATCCCACTTCTGACATGCTGTTTAAAGGCTTAGTTATGCGACAACGCCAGTTTACGCCCCTTCCGCCGGGGCGGCTGTTTTCAGCTGTCCTTTCTGGCGCCTGCCTCGTCCGCAGTTTCCAGGCTTGGGTTGACAGCCTGTTGCCTGGTCTTTTTCCCTGGTGCGCTGCCTGCTTCCTTGGTTAACTCTTGTGTGTTATGACCATGCTGTCTGCCTGTTGCAGGGCCTGTGTTTCAGGCGGTGTGCTGTTGGGGAGGACAGGGCCCGCTCGGCTGAGGGGCCTTTGTCCGAATGCGCTGGCGATGTGGGGGGCGGGGTCACTAGGTGCCCACCTGGTGGGGTCTTGATGCTGGCATCATGGACTTCTCCGGGCCCCCATTCCAGGGAGTCCAGTCCTTTTGGTGGGTCTGGGTCTTCCTTCGCGCTCCGCTGCTACGGCCTTGCCACGGGGTTGGGTTTGCCCTTGACCCCGTGATTCTGGGGCCAGTGACGAGGTTGTTTCCTACGTTCGTTCCCGGGTGGCATGCGGGTTGTGCGTGGGTGTAGTCGTGGGGTCAAGCCACGGTCTGCTCACCCTGTGCGTTGGGCTGCTTGAGTGCCTCTTCGCACGGTCGGGTCCGTCGCCCTCCCGTGAAGCCCCTAATAGGGGGGATGCCCTCCATTAGGGGGGGTCGGGGGGGCTCGGCCCTCCCTGTTCTGATGGTTGTGGGGGGCTGTCAGCGGGGTGTATTTGTCAGCCAGCGGCTCCGCTTGGCCTCCCTTTGTGCAGTAGTGATGCCAAGCAGAGCCCCTAACGGAACAGAACGTTAGGTTATGGCTATAACCAAGTTCTGTTAGTTAGGGGTGACGCTTGGCATCAGACGGCCGCTGCAGCCCTTGACCTCACCTTGTGGTGAAAGCTTGGGTAGGAGGAGAGCAGGTGACCACACACCTGCTTATGAAGGTAAGCTGATGAGGGGTGTGGTCAGACTAATACTGGTATTAAAGGTATATTTGTGGAAGTTTATTCAGTACGCGTGCACGTACGCGAGGGAGTGCAGTAGTAGGGCGGGCCATACTTTTATTTTTTTGGAAAATCAATCGAGTGGGGTGTCTAAAATATGTGTTTTTTTGTGGGGAATTCAAATATGGGATTCTTTTTCTAATCGGATAACTCCTACCTACATTGTTTTGGATTTCAAAATGGCCGATTTGACCATTTTTCACCCCTTGGCCATGCATGGATGCCAACATGAATCTGAAGGAAATCCTAACATGCAAGGTATCTAAATGATGTGTTTCTTAATGGGGAATTCAAATGTGAGTTCATTTTTGGGATAGGATAACTCTAACCTACATCATTTTGGATTTCAAAATGGCCGATTTTACCATTTTTCACCCCTTGGCCATACATGGATGCCAACATGAATCTGAAGGAAATCCTAACATGCAAGGTGTCTAAATGATGTGTTTCTTAATGGGGAATTCAAATATGAGGTAATCTTTGGGATAGGATAAATATAACCTGCATAATTTTGGATTTCAAAATGGCTGATTTTACCATTTGAACCCATTGGTATTGTATTACAAAATTGCAAAGACAAAAAATATATGGGAAATCATTTATAATGACAAAGCCATCAAATGTATTAACAAGTGAACTGTATATAACTGGATACAACTCCAAAGATCAATAATAATAATACTAACAATAATAAATTGTATTTGTAATGCACACAAACACCTAAGTGCTAAATCTCGATCTCCTGACTTCTTGAACTTTGCCAGGTTCCAATATCTTGATTGGACTCATTCTTGGATGGCAAGATCTCCTACTGTACTGCTTTAGCCACCAACCTACAAACACAAACTTAAAGTCAACGTCAGCCATAAATAGGTGAGCTCTTTCCAGAACTACTCAACAGAAACCTCTGTAACCATTTAAACAAACGTCTCAATGTATTGAGAAAATCCATGGGGCTCCATCCCCTGCCTTTCCAATGTTTTAAGAAGATAGAGGATTGATGGAGCCCCATGGATTTTCTCAATACATTGAGACGTTTGTTAAAATGGTTACAGAGGTTTCTGCTGAGTAGTTCTGGAAAGAGCTCACCTATTTATGGCTGACGTTGACTTTAAGTTTGTGTTTGTAGGTTGGTGGCTAAAGCAGTACAGTAGGAGATCTTGCCATCCAAGAATGAGTCCAATCAAGATATTGGAACCTGGCAAAGTTCAAGAAGTCAGGAGATCGAGATTTAGCACTTAGGTGTTTGTGTGCATTACAAATACAATTTATTATTGTTAGTATTATTATTATTGATCTTTGGAGTTGTATCCAGTTATATACAGTTCAATTGTTAATACATTTGATGGCTTTGTCATTATAAATGATATCCCATATATTTTTTATCTTTGCAATTTTGTAATACAATACCAATGGGTTCAAATGGTAAAATCAGCCATTTTGAAATCCAAAATTATGCAGGTTATATTTATCCTATCCCAAAAATGACCTCATATTTGAATTCCCCATTAAGAAACACATCATTTAGACACCTTGCATGTTAGGATTTCCTTCAGATACATGTTGGCATCCATGTATGGCCAAGGGGTGAAAAATGGTCAAATCGGCCATTTTGAAATCCAAAATGATGTAGGTAGGTGTTATCCGATTAGAAAAATAATCCCATATTTGAATTCCCCACAAAAAAACACATATTTTAGACACCCCACTCGATTGATTTTTCAAAAAAAAAAAAGTATGGCCCGCCCTAGTGCAGTAGTGATGCCAAGCGTCACCCCTAACTAACAGAACTTGGTTATAGCCATAACCTAACGTTAGTTGGTTCAAATGTAATTAGATGCAAATTAGAGAAGGCTGGACGTGAGCCCTGAGTGGACAAAAATACAGGGAAGTATTAGTAATTAGACCAATCAGTAGAGAATAGGAGTGGTTATATTCTAGTTAGTATATAAGAACAGTTATTTCAGAGAGAGGGCCTCTCTTTGCTCCTGCTCTTGCTTTTGCTCTTCTACTTGATGAACTGACATTGTGTGTGTGTTAGAAGGACTGGAGCCAAGCGTGACTTAACTTTTGTCAACTGAACCTATTTTGAAATAAAGCATCATCTGAAATTATAGAAGTATACAGAACTCTCTTTTCTCTTTTCATCGACTGAACACAAGTATTTGGTATCAGGTATAAAGTGGAGCTGCTACACTGACGATGAACTAGCAAGTGGTGATTTTTCAGACCTACAGAATGTTTAAGTTTTTATATCTAATGATATATAATATATAGTGCTTTATTCTAGACAGTGTTATCAGTTCTGAAACAGGAAATGCACCCATGTACTCAAAATATTCCTCTGGGTGCTCTCTGTGTCATTTCAACCCTAGCCTCGCATTGCCATACCTCTCTCCACACTATGTTAGTGCTGGAGAGAGGTCTGGCTGAACCTATTATCATTCCTCTATAGGGGAAAAAAACACTCTGACTTGTTTGTATTTCTTTAAACCAATTTCACATACTGTGTGGCTCTGATATAGTAGCCTTCTCACAGTCCTAAAGTAAGTATAGTGCAGTGCCCATGACGTGTCTGTTTGGAACGGGCCCTAGAACTCAGACCATGGTACTCGGTAAGTAAGCTAATGTTTATGCATCGACTACACTACAGGCAAGTATTTCATATGACTTAAGGAAAAAATATAAAATAAACGATCCCTTTAATGTTAAATGTGAGCAGTGTATGTTCCTTGTTCTCTAAATGTATGCACACACGCACTCACACACACACACAGGCAAGCACACACACACTCACACACACAGGCAAGCACACATATGCACGTGTACGCACACGCACTCACGCATGCACGCACGCACACACACACAATTACTAGGACTTACCAGCCGGTCCAGGATGGCCCATAGTTCCGTTGGCCCCAGATGGACCTGAAACATTGAAACCGTTTTAAACCAAAGTCTCTCTCAAGAGAAGCCATCTTGATAACGGCAGCCAGTAAGACTCACGAGACCTCACCCTTTCTACACACACTTCCACTAGTTTCTGCCAGGACATAGTCCTTAGTTACCATGGCAACCACTTACCTGCAGACATCATTATTAGCTTTAAACAGGAGGCAGAGCGGTCGTCTGGTTAAATCTAGTTTGGTTAAGGCTGCTCCCAACTTCACACCTAACCCCTAACTGCAAAGAGGTGTTTGTGTGTGTTTTTAGTTTTGTTTCATTTGTCACATAAGGTACATGTACATTATAGTGAAGTACATGGTTGTGTTTGACCCTCCTGAGATTGAGATCACAACTACACATTCACACACTGGTTGGACTAGATCACCCCCTACACCGAGCCAGACTGATTGAATTACCATGTTAATGTCTGGGACGAAAGTCATTATTTTGTTATCAAAGAAATGTATTGTGATTATGTTACAGTATGTGGGCCAGTCGACTCCGGTACTAGGTACGGGGGTCGAGAAAATGCTTATATACCGAACTGTCTCGACATTAGGACACATACGACAGGAGATCGAGCTGTGTGTGTCACTGAGAGATTCTTTATATCCTGTGAACCGATTCTACCACGACTGCTATGCTGAATAAATCAACTGGAGAAATCTGAAAACCATTACATTTCAACCTGTATCCAGCGTACCTACTTTCTTGCCGTGAATTGGTAATTTGCCTTTGTCGTTTACAAAGTCACAGACTATTTGTAACTTCACTAGCATGCAGATGGAGGCAGAGCGGAGGGTGGAGTTGAACAATGTCCGGCAGCGTGGGTACATGAATAGAGCTCCGGACTCATGATCGGAAGATCACCGGTTCGAGCCCCGGTCAAGGCCGTTGTCCAAAAGTGGTGTTGTTGTCCAGCAGGGAGCACTGGACTTGTCAGTAACATTGCCCCTGTTACGGTGATAGGGACACCATACAGCTGCGAGTGCCGTCCTTCGGATGAGATGCTAAAGTGAGGTCCTGACTGAATTTGGTCGTTAAAAAACCCAGGGTGCCTATCGCAAAGAGTAGGGGGTTCCCCGACGGGTTCCCAATCAGGTCTCTGACATCAAGGCCACCTAATCATCCCTTCCCCTTAATTGGCTGATATCAATCCCTGTCTCCTGAGCTGTTCAGCCATTGTGTAGTGTGATGTGTGCCTGGTGCCAGTGTATGGCAGCCATTGAGCCTGTGTAGCCAAAGGTTGGGTGCTACCAGTGGTGGTGAAGGAGGCAATTTCCACCATACATTGTGGGGAGCGCTTTGAGTCTGAGAAAAGCGCTATATAAATGTAATGAATTTTTATTATTATTATTATTATTATTATTATTATTATTATTATTATTATTATTATTATTATTATTATTATTATTATTATTATTATTATTATTATTATTATTATTATTATTATTATTATTATTATTATTAACAATTAATGAGAGTGAGCGAGTGAGCCAGTGACTAAGTGAACCAGTGAGTGGGTGAGTGAGTGAGTGAGTGAGTGAGTGAGTGAGTGAGTGAGTGAGTGAGTGAGTGAGTGAGTGAGTGAGTGAGTGAGTGAGTGAGTGAGTGAGTGAGTGAGTGAGTGAGTGAGTAATATTGCTTGTCTATGAGGTGCTTCACATCTTAAAAACAACTAGTATAATAATCATAATAATAATCCTACCTGAGAGACCAGGTGGTCCTTGCTCTCCAGGGGGTCCCTGGGTGCCTGTGTCCCCCTTCTCTCCCATGGGGCCCTCGGCCCCGGCAGGCCCCGTCTGACCAATGACACCTGGAATGAAACATGATGATACAGTTGGATTGTGTCATCTACTGCTCAACACATAGATACACTTACACAAGTACATACACAACTACTACTACTACTATCATGAGTCGCTAAAGTTAAAAGGATGTGTATTAGTGATAATCAAGCAAGAGGCCCAATAAGATGTTAGATCATAATATGAAAAACAATGTTTATTTGTTTGTTTATTTATCCCCATTAGTGTTATGGTTTGACACCGACCCCAAACGCAACGACACAAGAGAGTTGATTCAGAGTTGCCAAAAACAAGGGCTTGTTTATTTACACTAAATAAACAGCATAAACTTGGTAGAGAACAAACAAAGACTGGGATACAAGCATAGATGAATGTTGCTGCTCTGCAGCTTCTCCCGGGATGGTTCGTCTGGGGAAGCAGATGGTGACGTCAGAGCCGCTCTGCAGATTTCTCTCGGCAGATCTCCGAGGTGGTAAACGGGACCGAGAGGGAGAGAGGGAGCGGGTTAGCTCAGAGTACAGTTGGGAACAAAGCAGGTGACATGAGAAGTGACTTGTCCCAAAAACAGAGTAATCCAAGTGACTGAATCTTCGGTGTATATACACACTGTGAGTAACGTCCCAAACACAAATCCACGTGATTGAATCTTCGGTGCAAATAAACACTGTGAGCGAAGTCCCAATAATTATCCAAGTGACAATATCTTCGGTGTGAATACACACAGTGAGCGAAGTCCCAATACAATTCCAAGTGATAATATCTTCGGTGTGAATACACACAGAGAGCGATGTTAAGGCCAAATATTATCCCAATGAACAATCCAAAAAAGCTGACACTGGGTGAGTGACAGTCTGATAAAAAGCAGGATATCTTCAGTGTCTTTAAACACACGAAAAACGAATAGGAGCAAAGACAGTCATAAAACTCACCCAGGCGCTGTGCGTAAAGAGAGTAGGATCAAAAGGGGCGAGCGCGTCGCCACGGGGAACTGGTTGTCCAAGCGGAATACTGCTTGAATATCCTGGAGGCAAAGCACAGGGAAAAACAGCAGGCAAGGAAGGAACGGCGAATGCTAATGAAATATCAAAACGATCCAACAAAACTTGAATGGGGAAACGGGGTATAAATAATCAAAGGAATGCTTAATTGACAAGCTGTGACAGCTACGGGATGAGATTGACAAGCGTGTGGTTGGGGAAGCACCAATCAAACAGCGTCTATGGGAAGAAGCGTGTGAATAGGGGAATGCAATTGATTACCAGAAAATTAAAAGAACAGAGCGAGTAGGCTTAAAGGAACAGAGCGAGTAGGTGAGCAACGGACAAAAACGTCACAGTACCCCCCCCTCCACGGGAGCCACCCGGCGACCAGGCCGACCCGGCTCGTCAGGATGGGCACGATGGAAGTCAGTGATCAAGCCGGGATCCACGATGAGCTGTCGGGAGACCCAGCTCCGCTCCTCAGGGCCGTAACCCTCCCAGTCCACTAGGTACTGGAACCCCCGACCCCGCCGTCGAACGCCCATCAACCGGCGGACCTGCCACTGGGGGTGACCATCCACCATCTCGGGAGGCGGAGGATCAGGAGCTGGAGGCATCAGGGGACTGAGGGAGACGGGCTTAACCCGGGAGACATGGAAAACGGGGTGAATGTGCATGGACGCAGGAAGTTTCAGACGCAGGGCCGCCGGACTGAGTACCTTCAGGACCTCGAAAGGTCAGACGAAACGGGGGTTAAGCTTCTTGGCCGAGGACCGAAGCGGGAGGTCCTTCGCGGAGAGCCACACCCTCTGCCCAGGGTGGTAAATCGGCGCAGGAACCCGGAGCAGCGCGGTCCTGGTGATCTCCCAGACCCGTCGGCAGCGGTCGAGGTGGACCTGCACGGAGGGAACTGCCACTTCCGTCTCCTGTGCGTGGAAAAGAGGGGGTTGGTAGCCCAGGGAAACTTCAAATGGTGAGAGGCCGGTGGCGGAACTGACCATGGAATTGATGGAGTACTCAACCCAGGGAAGGAAACGGCTCCAGGAAGCTGGTCTCTCGGCTGCCACAAACCGAAGAGCAGACTCCACGCTCTGGTTCATCCTCTCCGTTTGTCCGTTAGTCTGGGGATGATAACCAGAGGAAAGACTGACCGTCGCCCCCAATCCCTTGCAAAAAGCCCGCCATACCTGGGAGGTGAACTGGGGCCCCCGGTCAGAGACGATGTCCTGGGGAAAACCATGAAGGCGGAACACGTGGTGAGTCATGAGGTCCGCCGTCTCGGCCGCCGAGGGAAGCTTGGAAAGGG
The DNA here is from genome assembly GCF_963971535.1 of Notolepis coatsorum. Classification (NCBI taxonomy): domain Eukaryota; kingdom Metazoa; phylum Chordata; class Actinopteri; order Aulopiformes; family Paralepididae; genus Notolepis; species Notolepis coatsorum. The sequence goes on from NC_140169.1 coordinate 16,687,682, forward strand.
CCACGAGGTGAACCCCCTTGCTGAATCGATCCACCACGGTCAGAAGGCAAGTGTTCCCCTGGGAGGAGGGAAGACCTGTGACGAAGTCTAGCGCCACATGTGACCAAGGACGGCTAGGAACGGGAAGTGGCTGTAAAAGCCCGGAGGGTGCCTGGTGCGAGGCCTTACTGCGGGCACAGACCGCGCAGGCCAATACGAACTCCTTGACGTCGTTCCGCATGGTGGGCCACCAGAAACGACGAGCCAGGAAGGAGAACGTGCGATGGACGCCCGGGTGGCAGGCGAACCGGCTGGTATGGCCCCATAGCAGCACCCGGGACCGGACAGAGTCGGGGACGAAGAGACGATGAATCGGAACGTTGCTTGGAGCACGCTGGAAGCGTAGGGCACGTCTAACCACCCCCTCGATGCCCAAGGTGATGGCTCCAACCACCCTGGCCTCCGGGAGGATGGGAGTCGGGTCCTCAGAGGGTGGAGCCCCCTTGGAGTGTAACCGGGACAGGGAGTCGGCCTTCGTGTTGCGGGAACCAGGACGGAAAGTCAGCGAGAAGTCGAACCGGCTGAGGAAACTGGCCCATCTCGCCTGCCGACCGTTGAGGTGCTTGGAAGCCCGGATGAACATCAGGTTCTTGTGGTCCGTCCAGATGGTAAAAGGCACCTCGGCCCCCTCAAGCCAATGACGCCACTCCTCCAACGCAGCCACGACCGCCAGCAGCTCCCGATTGCCGGTGTCGTAGTTCCTCTCGGCAGGGAGGAACCGACGCGAGTAGAAGGCGCAAGGATGTACCTTCTGGTCCGTAGGCGAACGCTGGGATAAGACAGCCCCCAGTCCAGTATCCGAGGCGTCCACCTCTACAATGAACTGTCTCTTGGGGTCAGGGTGGAGCAAGATAGGGGCGGAAGTGAACCTCTTCTTGAGGGAGCGGAACGCAGCACATGCCGCTGGGGACCAGTCGAACGGCAGAGCGGGAGAGGTCAGTCTGGTAAGTGGCTCCGCCACCTGACTGTAGTTCCGGATGAACCTTTGGTAGAAGTTGGCGAACCCGAGGAAACTCTGTAACTCCTTCCGAGTGGTGGGTTCAGGCCAATCCTCCACAGCTTGGATCTTGCGAGGATCCGCTTGGGTCAAGCCCTTCTCAACGATGAAGCCCAGGTAGTCGACGGAGTCGGAGTGGAAACGGCACTTCTCCGCCTTGACGAAGAGCCGATTGTGGAGGAGGCGCTCCAGCACACGGCGGACATGCTGGATGTGCTCCTTGAGGGTCCTGGAGAAGATGAGGATGTCGTCCAGGTACACCACCACGAACACCTCCAGCATGTCACGAAGGACGTCGTTCATGAGTGCCTGGAATACCGCCGGGGCGTTGGTGAGGCCGAACGGCATCACCAGGTACTCGTAGTGGCCCCTGGGGGTCTTGAAGGCGGTCTTCCATTCATCGCCCTCACGGATACGGACAAGATGGTAGGCACTCCGGAGGTCCAGTTTGGTAAAGACGGTAGCCTGGGTGAGTGGCTCGAAGGTGGAGTTCATCAGAGGAAGAGGGTACTTGTTCTTGATGGTGATCTCGTTGAGCTGGCGATAGTCGATGCAGGGTCGAAGGTCCCCGTCCTTCTTCCCAACAAAGAAGAACCCGGCCGCCACCAGGGAGGAGGAAGGCCGAATGAGTCCTGCTTCCAATGACTCAGAGATGTACTGATCCATCGCCTTCTTCTCCGGAACGGTCAGACTGTAAAGGCGGCTGCCGGGAAGGGGAGCCCCTTGGCGGAGGTCGATGGCGCAGTCGTAAGGGCGATGGGGTGGAAGGGCCTGAGCCCTGGACTTACTAAAAATCTCCAAGAGGTCGTGGTACTCGGGAGGTATGGATGAAGAGTCCGGAGGCGACTCACCAGCGGGCCTCCGGGGCGGGGGACAGGACGCCGCCTGCAGACACAGGGCGTGACAGGAGGAGCTCCAGCCCTTGATGGTACCGGAGGACCAGGCGATGTGGGGCTTGTGCAGCGCGAGCCAGGGTCTACCCAGGACCACCGGGACCAGAGGGGATCGGGTGATAAGGAACTGGATTCTCTCAACGTGGTTCCCAGCGATGGTCAGCACGACTGGGCAGGTGCGTTGAGAGATGTCGGCCAGGCGGTGTTGGTCCAATGCAAAGATCTCCAAAGGCCTCACAAGGTCCTCAAGTGGAATGTTGGCTCGGGTAGCAAACTCGAAGTCGAGGAAATTCTCGTCTGCCCCAGAGTCGATGAGTGCCTCCACCGTGGCTCGTTGGTCCGCCCAGGCCAGGGTGACGCTCATCAGATGGCCCGGTGGTGCGCGGCTCTGGGAATGGGAAAAACGGCTCACCAGGATTTCCCGGGGTCTCGGCGAGCCTGGTCTTTTGGCCGGGTGGGGCAGTTGGCGATTCGGTGTCCCTCCCTTCCGCAGTAGAGGCAGAGACCGGACCTGAACCTCGCCTCACGTTCAGCCTGGCTCAGATGAGAGCGTCCCAGCTGCATGGGTTCCTCCTCGCGAACCGAACGGGAGGGTACGCTACCACCAGTCGTGTTGAGGGCAGGGCGACCAGCAGTAACGTCATGAGTACGGGGGGTCCAGGGTCCCTCAGGAGGTAACAGTCGGGTCCTCTCACGCCTTTTCTCCTGGAGGCGTCCGTCGATGCGGATGGCGAGGCTAAACAGGTCCTCGAGGGAGTCAGGCTCCTCCCGGGTAGCGAGCTGGTCCCTGACTCCGTCACTGAGCCCCCTCAAGAAGGTTAGGCGAAGTGCAGGGTCGTTCCATCCACTCTCCACCGCCGCCAGTCGAAACTCCAGGACGTAGTCAGTTACCCCGCTGCTCCCCTGTCGGAAGGTACCCAACCGGGCTCCAGGGTCCAGACCACGGGCTGGATGGTGGAACACCCTGCGGAGCTCAGCCACGAAGTCTGGATAGGAGAAACAAAAATCTGCATCCATTGCCCAGGAGGAAGTGACCCACTGGGCAGCCCGGCCTGAAAGCAAGTTTGTCATATAGGCCACTTGGGCTCCTCTAGAAGTGAATCGACTGGGTTGATGACGGAAAACCAACTCACATTGCATGATGAATGTGGCACACTCCTCGGGATTGCCGTCGAACAGCCGTGGGATGGAGAGACGGGGTTCCCGAGGTGCGGGATCGGGAAGCGTGGGAACTGAACTCCGCCAGCAGCAGCGGAGCCCAAGTGCTCTTAAAGGTAGTCCGTGTGACATTGAGCTACCAAGATAAAGTCATGGACACTTACGCCGTCCTTGATGACGGGTCAGAGAAGACCCTTCTGCTCGCGTCCGCTGCGGCCCAGCTGGGACTGCGGGGGAGCAAGAACGAAATGACGATTCGGACAATAAGAAGAGATTTAAAGACGATAAAGGGCGAGAATGTCTCCTTCACCATCGCAGCAAACGGGCAGCCAGAGCGACGGTACAAGATTACAAATGCTTTCACCAGCCAAGAAATAGGACTATCGCAGTACACCTACCCTGTCACCAAGTTGATGGATAAATATGTGCACCTGCGCCAATTACCTATCCCGCTCATAGACGGCGCTACCCCGACCCTGCTGATAGGCTCCGACCATGCAGAACTCATAGTCCCGATTGACCGGGTCCATACAGGCCCCCGAGGCTGTCCTGCAGCAGTCGAGACCCGCCTAGGGTGGACCCTACAAGGCCCCCTCACTAAATCTCTCAACCGAACAGCAGCCACTAGCTGCTTCCACTCCAGAACGACAGAAGAAGACACCACTCTCCTGCAGCATGTCGAGAGGCTATGGACACTGGAGACAATGCCCTTTAAGAACGAAAAGAAAGATATTCGTTCTAAAGAAGACATTTACGCCATCAACCTACTCGAGCAGGGGACAAAGAGAGTCACAGTCGGCGGAGTGATGAGATACGCAACTCCACTCCTGAGGCGAGAGGGAATGCCAACCTTTCACGCAAAGAAAGACGCCACGGAGCGCTATCTATTGAACACGGAGCGGCGCCTAGCCAAAGACCCCGCTCAAGAGAGTGTGTACCGCGCTGAGATTGAGAAGCTAATCACAGCGGGACACGTAACAAAGATTGACATTAAAGAGGCCGATCAGACGACCGAATCATGGTACGTGCCGCATCACAAGGTCCATCACAACGGCAAGGATCGCATTGTGTTTAACTGCAGCTACCAGATCGGATCCCAAAATCTGAATAAAGAGCTCTTGCCCGGCCCCACACTCGGCCCCTCCCTACTAGGCGTGCTACTGCGCTTCCGCCAGGACAAGGTGGCTATCAGCGGGGATATCAAAGGGATGTTCTTGCAGGTGAGACTAGTAGAGGAGGACAAGCCTCTGCTGCGGTTCCTATGGAGAGAGAAGATCGGAGATGAGAACCCAGCCATCTACCAGTGGGAAGTACTCCCCTTCGGAACCACATGCAGCCCGTGCTGTGCTACATTTGCACTACAGAAACACGTCACAGAGGACCCAACAGCAGATGAAGAGGTCCAACACAGTGTGAAGAACAGTTTCTACGTGGACAACTGTTTACAAAGCGTTTCGACTCAAGAAGAAGCCGAGGCTCTCCTAATCAAGTTACGCGCCTCCCTGATCAAAGGCGGCTTTGATCTCAGGCAGTGGGCCAGCAGTGACCCGCACGTATTGCGCAGCCTCTCCCCCGCGGACAAGGCTGCCAGCAGCGAGACCTGGATGGCGACAATCCCGGGAGAAGCCCAAGAAATGACACTAGGACTAGTCTGGCACTTCAAAACAGACTCGCTCCACTATAGACACAAACCCTTGGCTCCAGAGCAGGGAAGGTCGACGGCGATACCGACCACCAGACGGAGTGTGTACAGAACACTCGCCAGACAATATGACCCGTTGGGATGTATTCTACCTTACACCACCAGGGCAAAGATGATTGTACGAGCACTATGGGACAAGGACCAGGGCTGGGACGACCCAATACCCGCACACCTTGCCTCAACATGGAGAGAGTGGGAGACGGAACTCCGCTCACTCCCAGGCGTCAATATACGCCGCAGCTACTTCCCATCCACAGTGAGGCCAGAGACATGCGAGATTGACCTACACGTCTTCAGCGACGCCTCCGAAGGAGCCTACGGATCGGTGGCCTACCTGCGTGCCCAAGAGAAGGGAGGAAAGATACACACTGCTTTCATCCTGGCCCGCTCAAGAATAGCCCCACGTAAGCAACAATCTATCCCACGTCTAGAGCTCTGCGCAGCCCTAGCAGGAGCGCACCTAGCCACGTTAATCCAACGTGAACTCACCATTCCGGTGCACAGAACAATCTTGTGGTCAGATTCCACGACAGTACTCACATGGATCAAGTCTGATTCATGCAGATACAAAGTCTTCGTGGGAGTCAGAGTCACCGAGATTCAAGAGTTAACAGAAGAAGCGAGCTGGCGGTATGTGGACACCAAACACAACCCAGCTGACGTCATCACCCGGGGAATGTCTCTGGATGACCTAACCCGTCGCAACATCTACAGCGACGGACCAGAATTCCTCAAGCTCCCGGAAGGAGATTGGCCTACGCCCACCCCGCGGGAAGCAAGTAACGAGGAGGCTGAGAACAAGAAACCTATGTTCTGTGGACTGAGCACTGTCGCCTCCACAGACCCCAACATAGATGACTGCATTACCCTAGAGAGTGCGCAGCAAAGAACATTCCTGCGGCACCACCCAGAGATTCAGTCCACCACTGACATGTCAGCAGCTGACTACGAAGAAGCAGAACTTCTTCTACTACAAGGAGCCCAGAGAGACTCGTTCCCCGATGAGCTAGACTGTCTACAGGGAGGAAACCCCGTCCCATCAGACAGCAGACTGATTCACCTGGCACCAGAGAGTGACGCCCATAATCTCATCAGAGTGGGTGGTCGCCTGCGGAGAGCCCCCGATCTACCAGATGACATTAAGTACCCGATCGTCTTGAACAGCCGACACAAGGTCACAGAGCTGATCATAAAGAAATACGACGAGGATGTACACCACGCAGGAGCAGAGAGAGTCTTCGCGGAGATCAGACGTCGTTATTGGATATTGCAAGGGAGAGAAGCAGTACGGCGCTTCCAGCGAACCTGTCTAGACTGCCGTAAGTGGCGCGCGCAGCCCAGCATACCACGGATGGCTGACTTACCCCCCTGTCGCCTCCGAATCGGCGACAAGCCATTCCACTCCACAGGCATGGACTGCTTTGGCCCGTTGTATATAAAGAGAGGAAGAGGCACCGAGAAGCGGTGGGGTATTGTATTCAAATGCATGACCACCAGAGCGATACACATCGAGCTCCTTCCGACCATGAGCACAGACTCATTCCTTATGGCCTTCCGAAGATTCACATCACGGAAAGGAAAACCGTCTACATTGTTGTCTGATCACGGGACCAACTTCAAAGGCGGAGAAAGAGAGCTGAGAGAGAGCTTCCAAGCTATGGGCCCAGAACTTAAGACCCACCTCGCTCCAGCCCAGATTGACTTCCAGTTTAATCCCCCGAACACACCCCACTTCGGTGGAACCTGGGAACGAGAAGTACGTTCTATAAAGACAGCCCTGTACGCCGTACTTGGGGCCCAGACTGTTTAAGTTTAAGTTTATTTGGATCCCCATTAGCCACAGCAGTGCTGGGGCTATTCTTCCTGGGGTCCACTGTGGCGGAGGAAGTCCTAATGACAGTCCTCACGGAGATCGAGGGAGTATTGAACTCAAAGCCCCTCGGTTACGTCTCCAGTGATGTAGCAGATGTCGACCCAGTCACCCCCAACACACTCCTAATGGGGCGGCTGGACCCCGCGCTACCCCAGACAATGTACAGGCCTGAAGAAGCGAACGGCCGAAGAATGTGGAGGTACAGCCAAGTACTAGCTGACAAGTTTTGGAGCAGCTTCCTACTTCACTACCTACCGTCTCTACAGACCCGCCAGAAGTGGGTAAAAGAGAGAGACAATTTGACAGAAGGAACAGTCGTCATGATTATTGACCAGTCACTACCCAGAGCTATGTGGCCGGCTGGCCGCGTAAGCAAAGTGATCACCGGTGCCGATGGCAAGGTCCGAGCAGCTGAAGTACTCGTCCAAGGGCGCACTTACACACGTCCCGTGGCGAGGCTCATAGAACTGCCCCGACTCCCAGATACTATCGATGATGACCATGACCCCATGACTTTGTGAGTTGACTGACCCTTCCAGCGGACCTTGAGTGGTAGACAGTGCGGTTAATCTGTCTCTGCTTAGCTAATTAGGTGGGACTAATTAGGGGGCGGCTGTTGTGAAGGATCAGATTAAACCGAATATATATATTTATTTATATATATATATTTAATTGTATTTGTATATCGTTTGATATCCCCTGTATATTCCTTGTACAATATGCACTGAATATCCCTTTAGTCTACTAAACAGCCCATAATAGTTTCATTCTACCATTGGACGAGAACCTGGCGCCAGGTTGCCTAGGTCCAAGTTCAATCGTGCCGCCCAACATGTCGTGGCAAGCCCCGGTTCCGCGCAGGAATATGTCGGGCGAAATACGAATGGTACTATTTGTTCATAGCGCATATATATATGGCGCAAGTAAAGTAGAACTTTCTTTTAGTCCAGTTCTTTACCCTCCAACAGAGTGACAGACGCGAAGCCTCCCCACGACGCACGTGTGGTGTAGTAAGGCCTACTTGGCCCAGAATAGGCATTGAGATATCGTGTAGATTAATAGTTGAATAGTCATAGTTTGGCACTATACCGTTGAGTTGGACGTATTCTATTAAGCTAATAATAGTCTATTTATGTATGGTGCATCGTTCGGTTAGAGTTCTAAAGTTATCAGTACCCCCATCGTTCCTGACGTTATCTGGACGCTTAACCAGGCTGGGCAGACCCCTAGTGGTGCTTGCATCCGAGGAGCTCCGGGCCAGGGCGACCGGACCTGTATATTGGATTACTCTACCCGGACGACGGCGAGCCTTCCACGGCTTGGATTATGCTTTGGGTGCTTTGATTATTCCATGGATAAAGGCCAACACTGCGGAGTGTTGGAACTACCCCCCGGAGAGGACTCCAGGTGAGACGGCGCTCTACACCAGTGAGGTCGCCTCACGTCTCTCCGTTGTGGACCGGCAGCTACCGTCCACAGAGGGTCCAGCTGTATTCGTCTGCGGACCGAGGTTCTGTGGGCACCGTGTTCAAGACTTTGAATTCTCCCAAGACACCGTCGGCCAGATGGGATACCGCCAGCGGCTTCTCTAACCCCCCCCTCCTACTGTCTTACAACCAGCGGGACCCCCCCCCCCCCTTTAGTGTATCCAGCTATAATCATTTAAGTACCATCGCTATCGTTTCCTAAATATTCCAGGTTGTATACTTACTCCCTGCGTAACCAGAGATTGGACATTCAATGTTGATTTACCTACGAATACTCATTTGCCATAAAAGTGCATATTTCATATTTCAAATCATAAATGTAATTAAGTGAACGTTGTATATACCTTTTGCTATATTAAACCTTCGATTTGGTACATTTGTGTGGATTCGTTTCATCAGGTGGGAAAGTGTTCATCATACTTATATCATGTACTGGATGGCCAGAAGTTAAAGTACAAGAGGTAGTGGTATTAAATATCATATCTAACAATACAGTCAGGGAATTGTACCCCTCAGTTACAGTACTGTTACCCATAGATCCTGACAGAGTATATACATATGATGGGGAGGAGACTGTACATTAGGAGGGGGTGGGTGGGTGGGAGAGAAATATACATACGGTGGGGAGAGAATATATACATACGGTGGGGAGGAGACTGTACATTAGGAGGGTGTGGGTGGGTGGGAGAGAAATATACATACGGTGGGGAGGAGACTGTACATTTGGAGGGGGTGGGTGGGTGGGAGAGAAATATACATACGGTGGGGAGAGAATATATACATACGGTGGGGAGGAGACTGTACATTAGGAGGGTGTGGGTGGGTGGGAGAGAAATATACATACGGTGGGGAGAGAATATATACATACGGTGGGGAGGAGACTGTACATTAGGAGGGTGTGGGTGGGTGGGAGAGAAATATACATACGGTGGGGAGAGAATATATACATACGGTGGGGAGGAGACTGTCTATTAGGAGGGGGTGGGTGTGGGGGGGTTTGGACATTTACGGTGGCCAGTTTCAAATGGCAGCCTCCCGTAGGTGCTCTTTAAGAGCGGTGTGTACTACTACTACTGCTATTACTACTACTACTACTACTACTACTACTACTACTACTACTACTACTACTACTACTACTACTACTACTACTACTACTACAACTACACTACTACTACTACTACTACAACAGCAACAACTAACAACAACACACACACACACACACACACACACACACTACTGTTTACACACACCTGCAACTGTCACCCAGCCTCTTAACTGACATGTAATCTGTCTGTTCTGCTTCATGTATTACATACCTTGTAATTTTATTTGGTTGTTTGATTGGTTTGTGTTTTAATTATTTCCCTTACCTTTGTGATGTATGTATCATCTGTGTCCAATAGTCTCATCTCAATATATAGTCTCATCTGGATTGTTCATTTTAGTTGATTAATTTGTTATTATTTTAACTGCGTTTTGTCCCTTTTCCCTGTTACCCATTGTTGAAGCTAGAGACTCTGTGTGGGATTGTTAGTAAATGTCTAACTGCATACTGTTCACACTAGTGCCTATCTAACTGCATGTATATCTGTGTCCACTGGAGGGCGTTCTAGGCGGAGGTACTCTGGGGTACTACTAGATGACGAGTATAAGTATTTGTGTATCCTCCCCCTTTCTCTCTCTTCCCCCATTCCCTCAGTAAGAGAGGACTCATGTGTAAATGCTCCCACTCTGTGAATAAACACATCAAGCCAGTTAAAGGCCAAAGACTGGAAACCATGCCTCTTGACCACATTATTGTCGCCCTATAGCCAAATTCTGTTAACCGGTTATGGGCCCAGATAACGCCGGGGCGAAATAATAAGAATAGGCTAGGTTAGCGCCGGGAGCACCGCGCGGCTAGACGCTAGGCCAACAAGAGCAACATGGAATCCAACATGATGATCCTGCGCATCAAGAGGAAGCGGGGCATGATGGACATCGACCCCGCCGACGAGCTGCTGGAGCACAAGCGTACCCGCCCGGAGAGCAGTGAGCAGAGCCCCGAGGAGGAGGCACCGGGGGAGACGGAGCATGCTGAGCACGGCGGAGGCGAGGGGGAGAACCCCACCTTGGAACGCGTGGCGGCCAGAGGGAGGAACAAAGGGCCACCATTCAATGGAAAAGCAGAGAACTATGAACTCTGGGTAGAGCGCATGCTATGCTACATGCATGGTACAGGGTTGAAGGAGACGATCCTGACGGCCCCCATGGGAGAACTGACTGCGAAGAGCAAGCCCTGGATGGCCAACGGAATGCCAGCGCGTACTGTGAGTTAGCGTTGATGCTCGACGACACCAGCCTGCGGCTGATATTCCGCGACACTAAAGACAGAGGCCGAGAAAGCCTGGCGGTACTGAGAGGGCATTTCATCGGGCGAGGAAGACCCAGAGTCATGGCCCTCTACATAGCACTGACGACCCTGAGGAAGGGACCAACCGAGACTGTGACCGAATACGTCAACAGAGCGGAGCGAATCACGACGTCATTGAGGGGTGCCGGAGAAGCACTGAGCGATGGGCAAATGATGGCGATGATGATGAGAGGACTACCAGAGCTGTACAAACCGTTCACACTCATGGTAACACACGGTTCAACGGACACGGTGACACGGTGTCAGGAGAACTGCCTCTCCCTGAACGTCAGCAAAACAAAAGAGATGATTGTGGACTTCAGGAGGTCGGGGGTCAAGGACTACAGCCCCCTCAGCATCGATGGGGCACCGGTTGAGAGAGTGAACAGTTTCAAGTACCTCGGAGCCCACATATCCGAGGACTTGACATGGACCACACACATTGACAGTGTTGTGAAGAAGGCACGACAACGCCTCTACTTCCTCAGGCGCCTAAGGAAGTTCCAAGTCAGTCAGAAGATCCTTAGGAACTTCTACTCATGTACAATAGAGAGCATCCTGACTGGCAACATCACCTCCTGGTTTGGGAATAGCACTGCACAAGACCGTAGCAGACTACAAAGAGTGACACGTTCAGCCGAACGCACAATTGGAGGGGGGCTTCCCACCCTCCAGAACATTTACAACAAGCGGTGCAGGGGGAAGGCGAAGAGAATCATCAAGGACCCCAGCCACCCGAACAACTGCCTCTTTGAACTGCTGCGGTCAGGCAAGCGATACCGGAGTCTTAAGGCGAGCACAGAAAGACTCAGAAGAAGCTTCTATCCCCAGGCCATCAGGCTGCTCAACGAACAATAAACACTATGCAACAACCATCAATTGCACATAGCACACACACCCACACGCACACACTCACTTAAACAAACAACACACTGCAGCACCCACTCTCCACACTTTAGATCACACAAACACACTTTATATTTATTGATAAAGGATTTGCACTACAACTCGTACACCTACTGTAAATTGTACCTAAATTGTACCTCATCCCATTTCTGCTTTGCACTATATAGTATTGTATATTAGTACACTGCATAGTATATTGTTATATGGTAACTCAGTTACATCTATTATGCATCGAACATTGTACATATGTCTATACTGAACACTGTGACCTCATTTTTTACTTCTAAATTACATGCTATACTATGTTATTTTATTTCATACTTATCTTGTCTTGCACAGTCTCTGGAGCGTAACAGTAAGAAGCATTTTGTATAAAAGTATTCTGTACTTCTGTATGACAACTATTAAAGAAACTTGAACTTGAAACATGACGTTGGGACAGTTCAAGGCTAAGCTAAGGAACTTCGAGGCCTCAGAAGATACCCAACCAGCCACTGCGGAGGCGAGAGAGAGGGCGCTAAAGGTCCGAGCGACACCAAGGAAGAGGACCAGGACCACGACGGAGCAGGCGTGTTGCCGATGTGGAGAGAAAGGCCATCGGAAAAGGAACTGCACGAGGGCTGTCTGGTGCGGCTTGCACAGATCCATGCGGCACACAGACAGAGCGTGCAGGAAGAAACACGACCAGGGCGCACGACACGCGCATGGACAAGATGGCGGCGATGGTCGGCGTGAGACGGATCGAGGCGACGACTGGAGAGTAGCGGAACGAGAGAACCTCATCCCCAGGGCGCAGACGGCGTACGTCACTAGGCCAACGCAGCTACAACAGGCCCAAAGGAGGGGACTGATCGTGGACACAGGTGCGTCGTGCCACGTCATCAACGACAGGAGTCTGTTCAAGAACTTTGACAGAACCTTCCGCCCGGAGGGACACAGCATGGAGCTGGCAGACGGAAGGCGCATCCACGGGTTGGCGAGAGGAAGAGGGGACGCACGGGTATACCTCACGGACAGCGGGGGGCGTCGACGTACAGTGACGTTGAAGAAACGCTCTCTATGTGCCATCGTTCCCACAAGGACTATTCTCTGTAATGGCTGCTTCTGTGAACGGAGCCAGAGTGTCCTTCATGGAAGGTAAAAACGTTCTTGTAGAGCCCAACGGTATACAATTTGACATAGACGTGTATCAGAGAATGTATTACCTGAAAACAGAATGTAATGACAATAACATGTGTAAAGTAACCGTCAGCCACGATATTCAGACGTGGCATGAGATTATGGGTCATTGTAATTACGAGGATTTACTGAAACTGCAAACGGTGACAGAAGGCATGCACATTGAAGGCGATAAGCGTAGACCTGATAAAGAATGTATCGTGTGCATAAAGGGGAAGTTTACTCAATCGAGAAACAGGAACTCCACGGAAAAAGTAAAAGTACCACTTGCGTTGGTCAACACAGACCTTGCCGGTCCAGTAAGGAGCGAGTCCATAGGAGGTTTTAGATATGTACAGTCTTTTACAGACGTGTGCACAGGGGCAGTGTTTGTTTACTTCCTTAAAGCAAAAAGTTACACACTCCAGGCCACGGAAAAATTCCTGGCGGACATAGCCCCTTATGGAACAGTACGATGTTTGAGGTCTGACAACGGGACCGAATTCACAAACAGAGAGTTTCAATCACTGTTGAGGAAGAACAGGATAAGACACGAGACGTCATGCCCATACTCCCCACACCAGAACGGAGTGGCAGAGAGAGAATGGCGCACCCTTTTCGAGATGGCTAGGTGTAAGCCAGTAGGCAGTAACTTACCTAAGAGCCTATGGCACTATGCGGTACAAGAAGCCGCCTACACCAGAAATAAGTGCTTCAATAAGCACACGGGCACCACCCCATACACAGCACTGACAGGAAAGAAGTGTAGTCTAGCCAGAATGCACCGTTTTGGATCAGAGTGTTATGCGTACCTGCAGGACAGAGGAAAGCTAGAGTCCAGGGCCCTCATTTATCAACGTGGCGTAAGCACAGATATGTGCGTAACCCATGCGTACGATCATTTCTAAGCAAAGTGTGGGATTTATCAATTTGAACTTGTGCTTGACTTTGTGCGTATATTTAAGCACAGGTCGGACCATGCGTAGCTGGCGCCCGTTGGTAGAATATATTATTACAACAAGGAAATAAGCTTCTGTGCATTAGTTTCAACACTGGCATGTTCTGTATGAACCATAATTCATTATAGTTCATTGTAAAATAGCAACAGTAGTGTAATTATGGTCAAAACCCTATAAATAGCATTTGGAATAATAGGTATTTTCTCTCAGAATGAATGCAGCATGGTTTATATAGCGTTATCGGAATATACGGGGTGTACTGACTGACTGCACTCGTTATTATTTTGCGCACAGACCGCAGAAACACTGGAACATTTTGATTATATTTAAAAGGCTTTACTTAAACGAAACAAGTGGAATTTCGAAGCTGTAAGCAGAATACAAGTCATATGAACACCCACGATATAGTGTTCTTCTTCCCCCTTCCTACTGTATAAGAAAGAATAAAAAAACGCATTGCAATGAGACCAGGGTGTATATGTGTATTACAAAACCCTTGCAATAATGTGTCTTAAAGGGGAACTATTTTACTATTTCTTTCACTATTTGGGCACTTTTACACAATTCCTGTGAGTCTATGGAACACCTCTGTAATATATATATTTTTTTTTATTCATTGTTTTGTATTTCTAATCAAGTCCTCAAAAACAGCATTTTTCTACCTCAAGATCTCGAGCCGTTTTGAGCCTGGGCTCCAGGTCCAGGTCCAGCCACTGTGTGCAGCTCATCTTGTATCTCAACATTAACATGCAGCGGTGTCTCTCTGACATCACAAATCATCACATTTTCAAATGACTCAGTTCAGTGAGGGTGAATATTGTGAGAGGAGAATTGGAAGAATGCGCCAATATGAGAATATATATATTTTAATATAAATCAAAACGTTCCCGTATTTCTGCAATCTATGCGCAAAATAATAAGGAGTTGAGGTAGATACACACTCAGAACCTATTACATGCTGGTATGCTGATAGAGTAAACTATTATATAAATATGATTATGATATGATGTAAGGTATACACTGGTCCGTCGCATACACTGGTATGCGCAAGTTACTGTTGCATAATGTAGGCTATGGCTGCTATTATATGTAATTCATATAGGCTACCTAATAGTATATGATTTTTAGAGGCATCTATTTTGTTGTCGGTATTAGGCTAATACCGACAACAACATGGGGGGGACCCTGATGTAAACAAGACAAACGTCTTTCTCTGGTCTGCATCCCCTTAACAATTGTGTGTATTGAGCCGTACTGTATTGTACCCATTCTGTAATCTGTTAAATAAAGTTTTCATTCATTCATTCATTCAAAATAGATGCCTCTAAAAATCATATTATAGCCAATCGAACACAACTAATAAAGGCATTCATATTACAGCACGGTTATAATGACACACACATGATGAATTGAAAATGGGGGACCCTGATGTAAACAAGACGAAAGTCTTTCTCTGGTCTGCATCCCCTTAACAATTGTATGTATTGAGCTGTACTGTATTGTTGTACCCATTCTGCAATCTGTTAATAAACTTTTCAATCAATCAATCAATCAATCAAACCACCAACGCCAAACAGTGGTCAACGAACGGTCTTTATTAGTATTTTGAGCTGTCCAGGCAGCCTATTGCTTATTAACAGCGGAGTGCTGCCGAGTGCTTCCGCGTTTTCCCTGATTGGCTGCGACACGCCCTGCGGCAGGCGCGGCAGCCGCAGAGCGGAGCGGCAGAGCTTGCGGCATTATGTAGCCGTAATCCGCCACGATTTTCATTCGAAGCTTAGCTCACCTGGCAGCGCTGCTGTCCTGTGATCCTGCGGTCTGTTGGTGACAAGTTCGTATCCCATCAATTTTTTTTTTTTTTTTTTTTACGTGTATTCTTTCGCCGGTTAAGGTTAGGCATGGTTAAGGTTAAGGTTAAGGTTAGGCATTGTTTCGGAGTTGGTTAAGGTTAGAAGGGTTAAGTTTAGGCGCTGTTAAGGAGCTGGTTAAGGTTAGAGTTTGTCTTAGAGAATGGCAATATTCTTTCTATGGTTAAGGTTAAGGTTAGGCATGGTTAAGGTTAAGGTTAGGCATTGTTTCGGAGTTGGTTAAGGTTAGAAGGGTTACGTTTAGGCGCTGTTAAGGAGCTGGTTAAGGTTAGCGTTTGTCTTAGAGAATGGCAATAGACAGCCTATTTCCGCACTGCCGCTCTCTCGCGCTGCCGCGGTCACATGGTCACATTGTCACATTCTTGCACTCCTCCGCTGTTAAAAAGCAACACGCGTCCAGGCAGAATTGCAGCAATGGTCTTAGGGAGCCGTTGATATCTGACATCACCATTTACAAGTCAGCCTTTTATTTATCCCATAACACGCGTTGTGTCTTCTTGGTTCGGCAGCGCCTCAGTGAACAATCTCCCGTGAAGTTTCTCAGAGTTCCGCTCGGGTCAGTCCATTATTTCACATCCCATGGGGGGTGTTTCATCACTTTCATGACCATTATATGGATAATCATGCACGAGCATTGACGGTAGAACAAAGAGGTATTTATCAACGCAGAGGAGCGTAGGACCTGTGTACACACGGTTGATAAATCCCGTTTTTTTTGTGCGTGCACACATTCTAAATTCTGTGCTTACGTATGAAAATAGAATACTTTCTAAGAAAAATTGATAAATGAGGGCCCAGGTGTGTGAAAGGGCTCTTTGTAGGGCACGACAAGGGAAGCCCTGCTTTCCTGGTCTATTATCCCGGTAAAGGGATAGTGCAGAAACACAGGCTGGTCAAATTTGTCACAAAGACAACATGTGAGGGCGAGACACAGACGGAGGAGCCAGAGCTGGACTCCAGAGTAAGGTGTGTAGAAACCGAGACACATCAGCCCAGTGTACTTGACACGGGCGTGCAGGCAGACAGTCAGCCACCCCCAGAGGGCGGTGACGAGGAGCACCCGAGGGTGGCGCCGAGTGCCCCAAGCAGTGGGAGGTATCCCTCGAGGGAACACAGACCCCCAAAGTATCTGACAGACTATGCTCGGAAAGGGAGTGACAAGGAGGACAGTACACCCATCACCGTTGATTACTGCTACAGGGTAGTCAGTGGGGTCCTGCAGACCTTTAAAGAGGCAATAATGTCCCCTGAAGCAAGTAAATGGGAGAGGGCGATGGACGAGGAGATAAGGTCCCTAGAGGACAACCACACCTTCACTCTCACCAAATTACCAGAGGGCAGACAGACAGTGGGAGGAAAATGGGTGTATTCAATCAAGGAGGGAATTGAAGGCCACGATAAATACAAAGCTAGGTTTGTAGCTAAGGGTTTCAGCCAGAGGGAGGGGATAGACTATGGTGAAACATTCTCCCCCACAGCCAATCTGACCAGTGTAAGGGTAGTGGTTCAGAAAGCAGCTGAGGACAATCTGATTTTACATCAGATGGCTGTGAAGACTGCCTATCTGCACGCACCCATAGATAGGGAGATCTATATGGAACAACCCGAGGGTTACGAAAAGGAAGGAGAGAAGTTGGTGTGTAAGCTGGAAAAGTCCATTTACGGCCTAAAACAGCCTGGGCGAAATTGGAACGAGATGCTTCACACGTGCCTTATCAAAGATCACTTCCTGCAGAACCCAGTAGACCCCTGTGTTTACTCGAGGGAATCGAAGGAGTCAGGGAAAGTGATCATCGTCATCTGGGTAGACGATTTGATCATAGCGGCAGACAACACCAGGGCCCTCATTTATCAAGTTTTCTTAGAAAATGTTCTATTTCCACAAGCACAGAATTTAGAATGTGTGCACGCACAAAAAAAACGGGATTTATCACACGTGCGTACACAGGTCCTACGCACACCTGTCATGATAAATATCACCTTGCTCCTACGCTGAGGCTCGTGCACACTTTCACGTATTTGCATACCAAAACCGCCACGATTAACCATATACGGTAATGGAACACCCCCATGAAATGTGGAAAAATGGACTAAGCCGAGGGAAGCGTGCTATGGAGAAATATGAGACAGGTTGACAGACATGTACACGTACGGTGATGTCGGATATGATATCTATTAACCATTGCTGCCTGGGCAGCACAAACACTAATAAAGACCGTGCTGGAATGACTGCCTTTTTCCGTTTTGTTCGATTAATACCCAGGGATTAAAGTTCTCCTCAATTTTATTCCAAATCGCGACGGATTTTCCGTAAATTTTCTACCTGCTGCATATGATTTATAGAGGCATACAATCTATTTTTATGTCAGTATTGGGTAGCCTATATAAACAATAATATGAGAGCATATACAAGAACAAGGAATCTCACTGCCATGTATGATGTAGCCTATACGCCATGTGTAGCATGCCTATGTGATCAATACAAACATGAACTTGAATTCCATCATGTTTGTGTGCGGGAGCTCACAAGGCTGTTGTCACAATGGGTGGTACAGTAATAACAGTCTACAATATCGCGATGGACCATGCCATGTAGCCTATGTTCTATTATGACATGATCTGTGACGACAAATGTTCTAGAATGTTTGATTATGACATCATACTCTGACAGCATGCCTATGTGATCAATAAAAACGCGAACTTGAATCCCATCATCATATTTACATAGTCTGTCCACTATGTTTATTACTTTGTTATCCCCCCCCCCCCTATGTAAAGCGACCTTGCATGGGTCTCTTGAAAGGCGCTATATAAAATGAAGCTATTGTTATTATTGTTGTTGTTATTATTATTATCATGTCTGTGTGTGGAGCTCAGTGAAGTTTCAACTGAGCGAGGTAATCTATTCTAACCAATAAATTGAAGTAGAAAGCATTCTGTTGTGGCCAATCTTATTTGGAAACATGACACAAAATAATAGTATGTCGCTTTTTATTTTAAACAATATTTAATGGCGTTTGGAGGTGGGTGTTCTGCGTCTGCCCCCCGTGCCAAACAAGCAAGCCAACCTCTTGTTCCCGCATGAGCCCGTTATAATTACACTACTGTCGCTATTTTACAATGAACTATAATGAATTACGGTTCATACAGAACACGCCCAAGTGTCGGGAGTAATGCACGAAAGCTTATTTCCGCGTTGAAACTAATGCATGAACTGAGGAGCTCATATGCCGTCCGTCTGCAGTAACGATCTTCTACCACGGGGCGTCAGCTAAGCATGCTCCGAGTTGTGCGTAAATATAAGCACAAAGTCAAGTTCACGTTCAAATTGATAAATCCCACACTTTGCTTAGAAATGGTCGTACGCACGGGTTACGCACATATCTGTGCGTACGCCACGTTGATACATGAGGGCCCTGGAGCCTAGCTCAGGTGAAGGAGATGCTTTCCAATAGATTTAAGATGAAAGACCTTGGGAGGTTAAAACACTTTCTAGGTATGGATTTTGAGCAGGCTGCCAATTGTGTGACAGTATCCCAGAAGGTATATGTGGAAAAGATTCTGAAACGTTTTGACATGCAGGAATGTAGGACAAGGGACACACCATGTGATCAAAAGCTGGACTACCAGGAAGATGCTCAAAAACTGACAGATGTGAAAATGTACAGGGAAGCAGTGGGTAGCCTCATTTACTTGACGACATGTACTCGCCCTGACCTATGTTTTGTAGTGAGTAAGTTGTCACAGCATTTTGCTGATCCCACAGAGGAGCACTGGATTACGGTAAAACATGTTTTCCATTATCTTAAAGGTACAACCGACAGACAACTGTGTTTCAGAAAGAGCAGCGAGGGCCTGGGGCTTAAAGCCTACAGTGATGCAGACTGGGCAGCGGACACCACAGATAGAAGGAGTACGACCGGATACTGTGTGAGTTTGAACCCAAACAGCTCATTGGTTTCGTGGAAAACAAAGAACAGCCCACCGTGGCTTTATCAACTTGTGAAGCCGAATATATGGCTCTAGCTATGACCATACAGGAGTGCATCTACCTGGAACAACTGCTTGAAGGGATAGACACCTATGTATACCAGAAGACTGTTGTTTATGAGGACAACCAGGGAACCATTGCGATTGCTAGAAACCCTGTGTGTCGGCAGAGATGCAAACATGTCGATATAAAATATAATTTCATTAGATCTGTCATCAGGGAAGAAAGGATGACACTGATATATTGTCCCACGGACGACATGGTGGCAGATGCAATGACGAAACCTACCTCCAAATTAAAATTGAAGAGATTTGCAAATGCCATGTTTGGTGTGTAGATGTTGAATGACATGTTCTGCTGATGTTTTTGTGATTATATTATTTCCTTTGTAAAATGTTTTTCCAAGAAGTCAGCCAGTATACTAAAAAGTGGGAGTGTTGAAGCTAGAGACTCTGTGTGGGATTGTTAGTAAATGTCTAACTGCATATGTAACTGTTCACACTAGTGCCTATCTAACTGCATGCATATCTGTGTCCACTGGAGGGCGTTCTAGGCGGAGGTACTCTGGGGTACTACTAGATGACGAGTATAAGTATTTGTGTATCCTCCCCCTTTCTCTCTCTTCCCCCATTCCCTCAGTAAGAGAGGACTCATGTGTAAATGCTCCCACTCTGTGAATAAACACATCAAGCCAGTTAAAGGCCAAAGACTGGAAACCATGCCTCTTGACCACATTATTGTCGCCCTATAGCCGAATTCTGTTAACACCCATAAAGGTTAAATAAATAAATAAAAATATAAGGTATGCACACTACTACTACTACTACAACACACACACACACACACACACACACACACACACACACACATGCACTGAAATAGAAAGTAATTAACTGAGGAGGACACCACAAGGCAGTACAGACATTCAGCAAGTAGGAGTTGGAATCAACTGTTTTCCTTTTGATGGATAATCATGTTCTTAGGGCAATTATCACCTTGATAGTGGACACTCATCCATATTAGCAGACTAAAACAGCTAACACTAGCGGTCAGATGGTAATGTGATGAAGGATGATATTTTCACGAGAGGAGGGGGGGTTGGGGGGGGGGGTGACCTATTGGAAAACGCCTGAGCCGGAGTCACCGGGTAATTTGTTAGCTTGTGTAAAAGTCCATCCCTGATTGAGATTTCATACAGGAAAATGTCAGTGCATTGACTAAGCGGCGCGAGGATGAGAGAGAATGGCTGCGGCCTATCCATCCTGCTTTTCATCTGCCTTTGACAGGAGATGACAGGTCATCAGTGAGGGGATCATCTCTGGACCCCCAACTGAAAGCTAATGCTACTAGACACACCTCTTTCTGCCCCATGGAGAAAATTAAACCCTCCCCCACTATGGATTCATGCTGCTATTCCATCAAATCCTTTGTTTTAGGTGACAAACTGACAGATTAACGTGTCAGTATTGTGAAGCTATGTTTGGTAATACAATCAGTTTAGTTTTGTTTAGTTTAGTTTTGTTCACTTGACTGAGGGAATTATATCACAACTATAAAAAAATACCAACTACTCAACAATACAATTAATCTCATCTGAGATACACATGCAGGACTATTGGTTCTTCTAGACTAGAGGGCTCAGGGGACCCTACTAGCCCAGTTATTCTTCTAGAAGGCTCTGGGGGGGCCCACTAGCCCAGTTATTATTCTAGAAGGCTCTGGGGAGCCCACTAGCCCAGTTATTCTTCTAGAAGGCTCTGGGGGGCCCCACTAGCCCAGTTATTCTTCTAGAAGGCTCTGGGGGGCCCCACTAGCCCAGTTATTCTTCTAGAAGGCTCTGGGGGGGGGGGGGGCCCACTAGCCCAGTTATATGACGTATGGCTATCGCGTCCCGCTCTTAGCCTTATGAGATATCCCTTATCTCCTAGTACCTAATGTACTCCAATACGAACAACTTTAATGCACCCCACCTGATCGGGGCCCCGCCCCTATGGAGGCGTAGCCTATATAACCATAGCTATGGTCACCAACACACTCTTCCTCTATTTTCGTTCCATCATAACGGCTGCGTGCACCGTATGTAACTAGTAGGATGAAAAGATCAGAGAAGATTCATAATGTTGGAAGCTTACCGGAGGTTGCTGGCCCCTGGCATCTTCGAAGCATGTTTTCAGCGACACGACGGGCCTATGTTGATGTTCCTCGTCTGATGGCAGCAGACCAAGGTTCAGCTGTGCAAGATTGGCTGTCGGGCCAGCTTGTACCCAGGTAGGCCCTGTGTCTTCAGGCATGGGTATTAGTGTTAGTAATGCTGGTTTGTTTTGTTACACAACCATGTTGTGTGTTGGCACCGGGGGCAGGATGGTTTGGTGAACGTTTCACTGCAGTGAACGGTTTCCAAACGGTCTTGGACGTGCTGTTAAACATCTAATGCTATGCTACATGCTATCGCTAATGCTACATGCTACCACTACTGCTACATGCTAACTGCTACGCTGTTCTAATGTCTCCGCCGTGAGATGTTGTCACTTCTCCCTCCTCTTGCCCGGTTCATCAATGAAGGTCAGTCGGTAGCTGTTGTGTTTTTTTTTTGCTGAGTCCTATTACCTTTTTTACGGGTAAATGGGTTGACAACAGGGTAGGCCGTGGCTAGGTAGCCTAGCCAGATACGTTACCTTTGTGTTCCGGCGGGGTCTGTGGAACGGTGTCCCCATGGGGCCGATGCGTGAGCTCGGCGGTGTAGCAGTAGAGCTATACTACTGCAGGATGGGACTTAACGGCGGGTTATGGCTCAGCTGGCTAGTTCCTATCCACATTGGCATCGGGTAGTGGGGCTATGGGTCCAGCCGACATGGTAAACATGTTGCGTGTCTGTGCGCAGGCGGTTGTTGATCTGGGTCCCACATCGCCTCACGCTAGGCTGTAGTAGTGTAGGGGCAGGGCCGCCTGGGAGAAATGTGAGGCCCTATGAGAAGGTCTGTCTTTGCTACAGCTTTCTCTCCTCTCAACCATTTATGCTGACGGTCAATCGGTGTCTACTGGGGGAGTAGTGCGGGGGGGGGCTTTGTTTACCTTTTTTGGTAAATGGGCTAAGCTAGGGCTGGTGTGCTGTTGTGAATATTTTGAATGAAGGCAGGACTAGTTCGCTCTGGTCCGCCTCCCCTTAATGTTGTGTATATGGGTTTGCTCATTCTACAGTATTTTGTGGGTTAGTTCTTTTATTCATTTAACCCTTTCATGGTGCACACCACAGTGGAGGTTGCTGTTTGCAACCACCACTGGTGCTCCATGTTAACATCAGTTCTTTGTTTTTGACATATTGAAACAGTGCCCCGCCCGGCCGACGCCATGGGTGGGTCGGCCTGGCGAGTGGCTGGTGGGCTGCTAAAGCCTGTACCGCCACGGTATGGAATTGGCAGCGATTAGAACTGTGTTCGAATTGCTGTTTTTTTCTATTAAAAAAATGGTGTCTGGTGGCGGGGCTTTGAGGGCCAGCCGACGTCGACACATCGCGCGAGGTTGTTGACGTTATTAGCTTTGACCCAGCCGCAAGCTATAACCGCTCAGGGTTCCCCGCTCCGCAGGGGATTTTGGTCTTCTGCTGGAGCGTGGGCGGTATTGTCCTTGGCCCCACACCGCCTCACACCGCGCAGCCAGAAGAAGAGAGAGCACGGCCTCGTCAGCGGCGATGACGAGGCCCTCGACAGGCAGCCATGTTTTCCCCCGCCGGAGGTATCCTGGGCGTTGATTCGACAGGTGTCCACAAGGCCGACAGCCTTGGCGGCCGAGGGATCGGCCATGTAGGATGGGTTCGGCTTGAACAAACAAGCCGTCACCGTCCTGCCGCGAGCAGCCCGCTCTCCGATCACTCCCTTCCCCAACACCAGCGGAAAAAGTGGGCTCTGATTGTTTCCTTTGGCTGCGGGCCACGTGCCTTCGTTGAAGCGCGGGCGGCCCCACTTTCGCTTCTCATGGGGACAGGGGCTGACACCCAGTTGATGGCTGAGCCTGGGTCTGTCCGTGAGAATGTTGTGCTGTCAAGCGGCTCCCACACCATAAGCTGTGTTGGTTGAGCCTGGTGTTACGTCTGTCAACTTAAGTGTTGTCAGCAGGGGGGCTCGAAACCTTTTGAGGCACACAGTGCGGGCTTCCCCGGCCTTGCCTTCGCCAGGCCAGGTATCATGTTGGTGCCTCCCACTCCTGAAATATTGGCAGTGGTCTCGCAGGCACGCGTGATTTGGGGTGGTAGTAATATCACTGCAGGGCTACGGTGTGTAGGAACCCATGGGGTCCTTACACCTTGCATGTCCGGCTGCAGAACAACTCCTCAGCATGTTCTGGAGGGGTGTTCAGTGGGGGGGCTTTTTTCACCTAGGAAGCCCCCCGTATCAAACCGGCCCTTTCTGTCGGGGTCCCCCCTTGGGTGCGATTGCCTCGTGGGTGGTGTCAGGGTCAGATGTCCCGACACGGAACGCTCTGCTCGCACGGTTCCAGGGTTGGCTACGCACAGCGGGGGGACCGGGCCAACTATCTACAGTTCCTGGCGGACCTGCGCCACATGGCGGCGGGTGCGTTGGGAGTGTCATCACATATGACTACGGCAGTACCATATGTCGAGGTGGATGGAGAGAACGCTGAGGCGGGGACTTGTGTTTACACAACCCCACCCGTTTTCAGGTTTGGTACAGACCCTATTGTCAGGGTCTCCAGCAGTGACAGCTCTGGTCAACGAGATCCAATCTCTGTGGACGAAGCAAGCCATCGTCGTGGCGCTCTCCTCCCGGTGTTCTCTGCCTGAGAAATCGGGAGGGGGGGTGTCAGTCCCAGGCTGGACCTGTCCCACGGGAAGGTTCAGCATTTTTTGGATTGTCTCCTGCCTGTTGAACACTGTCAGGTGGGGGTCTGGTTCTCCTCCATAGACCTGTAGGATGCGTATGCGCATCTCCGATTTTCCATCCTAGGGCTTACCTACGCTTCCCTTGCAGGGTTAGCGTATGAGTACCAGAGGCTGCCGTTCGGTTTTCTCTGGAGTGTTCTGCCCTGACGACGTTCTGGTCCTTCGCGGTCAAGGTGGATCGTCAGGTCTCGTACCAGGCAGGTCTCTACCAGCCTGGGGTTGCTGTAGACTGGATGTAGAGTACTCCTCTTCCCAGTCAACGGGTGGAGGGCTATGGGCATCCCTCTCAGAGCGTGTTGTCAACACGCTCGGGAGGTTCCGTCCTAGGACGGTTACGGCGCTGTCTCACGTCGCGTTTTCACCAACGCCTCCCTCGCTGGTGACGCGTCGGGCCAACGCAGTAGGGGGCAGCTGGCAAACCATGCTGCCCGGTCTGCGCTACGTTCAATGTGTTGGTGTTGAAAGCGGTCCTTCTGGTCCACAAATGGTGTTGATCAGGACGGACGATACGACGTCAGTGGCGTGTATCGACAGACAGGGAGGAGTACGTTCCCCCTGTCCGCACCAGGCGGCGGGCGGCTGGCTATGGGCATCCTCCATCTGCGCGGCCTGAGGGCTCCCCACATCCCCGGCAGGGAGAATGTGGGTGCAGGTGTACTGTCGCGGGGCGGTCCTCATCCTGACGGGTGGGGATTACGTCTGGACATAGCCAGGCAGGTCTGGGACCGATGCCGTGCCGCCTGGGATTCTTCCCCATACATCTGTTAGGTCAGTTGTTGGGATGGGTACGTTGAGGGGCGCAGGTTCTTGATCCTGATGGTGTTACCATCCGGAATGCGCATGCTCCCTCCACTGTCGCGCTTACGCGGGCAGATGACGTATGTTCCAAGTGTGGTGTAAGGCAGGGGGCCGGGACTCAGTCTCCTGCCCCCTGGATGCTGTCCTTAGTTACCTCCAGTCTCTCCTTGATAGACTGTCGGCTTCGACGGTGAGGGTATATGCAGCAGCTATATCCTCCTATCATGAGGGGTTTGAGGGGATGTCTTGTTCAGCCACCCTCTTGTGAAGCGTTTCCTGCTTGGCGCTCGACGCGTTAAGCCGGTGCAACGCTCCTGGGCTCCGACTTGGGATCTTCAACTGGTCCTCGGTCGGTTGTCCTTGGCCCCGTTTGAGCCGCTCGAGCAGGCGCCGTTGGAACAGCTGTCGTTCAAGACCGCATTCTTGCTGGCCGTCGCCTCCGCTGACGCGTGGGTGTGCTTTGTGCTCTCTCGGTACGACCAGAGTGCCTGTCTTTCGTTCCGATTGCGGTGCCACTCTGCGGCCTAATCCTGCCTTCGTGCCTGTAAATATCCGGAGTTCTTCCGCTCCAGGGATATTGTGGTTCAGGCGTTTCATCCGCCTCCTCACGGTGGTGAGTTAGATGCGGGCCTTCACCTGTCATGTCCGGTCCGTGCTTTGGGAATTGCCTCAGCCGTACTCAGGACCTCGGGGTCACCGTTCAGCTTTTTGTCTGTCATGGTGATTCTCATGCCGGCACTATCGAACAGCGCCTGTCCCATTGGTTGTGCGAGGGCATTGCCCTCTGCTACACGTTGGCTGGGCAGGATCCCCCTGGGGGCGTCAGGGCGCATTCCACTCGTGGGGTGGCTGCCTCTGCCGCTCTCCTGGGTGGGGCCTCGGTGGAGGACATCTGTGCTGCAGCTTCATGGTCCTCCCCGGGCCCCTTTGTAAGGTTTTACCTCATGGACATGACCGGGGGTTCTGTCTCCCAGGCGGTTCTGGGGTCTGTGGCCTTTCCTGCTTCCCGTCCTTTGGTAGGGTAGCAGGAGTGTGTGGGTATGGGCCACGGTGTGTTGAGTCACACGTGGTTCCGCCTGTGCGGTGTGTTCAAGGGGTTCTAGTTTCCTCTTGTTCGCATTCAGGTGGAGTTGACTGCGCCCCCCCTTCATTAGGAAGGATGGGGTGACAGGGCTCCCCGCACCCCTTGATGTGGGCTTACGGGTCCTCAGGGGGTACATCTGTCGGGTCTCGCGTCCGCTCCAACCCATATCTCATAAGGCTAAGAGCGGGACACGATAGCCATACATCATATAACGATAGGTTATGTATATAACCTAGTTATATTAGTATTGGCTGAGCGTCCCGCTCTACGCGGCCCTGAGTTCCCTTTTGAGGGATCTTTTGCTGGAACGAGATTTGGCGAGGAAGAGTGTGTTGGTGACCATAGCTATGGTTATATAGGCTACGCCTCCATAGGGGCGGGGCCCGATCAGGTGGGGTGCATTAAAGTTGTTCGTATTGGAGTACATTAGGTACTAGGAGATAAGGGATATCTCATAAGGCTAAGAGCGGGACGCTCAGCCAATACTAATATAACTAGGTTATATACATAACCTATCGTTATTCTTCTAGAAGGCTCTGGGGGGGGGCCACTAGCCCAGTTATTCTTCTAGAAGGCTCTGGGGGGGGGCCACTAGCCCAGTTATTCTTCTAGAAGGCTCTGGGGGGGGGGCCACTAGCCCAGTTATTCTTCTAGAAGGCTCTGGGGGGGGGGGCCCACTAGACCAGGTATTATTCTAGAAGGCTCTGGGGGGGGGGCCACTAGCCCAGTTATTCTTCTAGAAGGCTCTGGGGGGCCCCCACTAGCCCAGTTATTCTTCTAGAAGGCTCTGGGGGGCCCCACTAGCCCAGTTATTCTTCTAGAAGGCTCTGGGGGGGGGGCCACTAGACCAGTTATTATTCTAGAGGGCTCTGGGGGGGGGCCCACTAGCCCAGTTATTCTTCTAGAAGGCTCTGGGGGGGGGGGGCCCACTAGCCCAGTTATTCTTCTAGAAGGCTCTGGGGGGGGGGCCACTAGACCAGGTATTATTCTAGAAGGCTCTGGGGGGGGGGGCCACTAGCCCAGTTATTCTTCTAGAAGGCTCTGGGGGGGCCCACTAGCCCAGTTATTCTTCTAGAAGGCTCTGGGGGGGCCCACTAGCCCAGTTATTCTTCTAGAAGGCTCTGGGGGGCCCCCACTAGCCCAGTTATTCTTCTAGAAGGCTCTGGGGGGGCCCCACTAGCCCAGTTATTCTTCTAGAAGGCTCTGGGGGGGGGGGGCCCACTAGCCCAGTTATTCTTCTAGAAGGCTCTGGGGGGCCCACTAGCCCATTGGTTCTTCTAGACTCTAGAGGGCTCTGGAGGGCCCCCACTAGCCCAGTTATTCTACTAGAAGGCTCTGGGGGGGGGGCCACTAGACCAGTTATTATTCTAGAAGGCTCTGGAGGGCCCCCACTAGCCCAGTTATTCTACTAGAAGGCTCTGGGGGGGGGCCCACTAGACCAGTTATTATTCTAGAAGGCTCTGGAGGGCCCCCACTAGCCCAGTTATTATTCTAGAAGGCTCTGGGGGGGGGGCCACTAGACCAGTTATTATTCTAGAAGGCTCTGGAGGGCCCCCACTAGCCCAGTTATTATTCTAGAAGGCTCTGGGGGGGGGCCCACTAGACCAGTTATTATTCTAGAAGGCTCTGGAGGGCCCCCACTAGACCAGTTATTATTCTAGAAGGCTCTGGGGGGCCCCCACTAGCCCAGTTATTCTACTAGAAGGCTCTGGGGGGCCCCACTAGCCCAGTTATTCTACTAGAAGGCTCTGGGGGGCCCCCACTAGCCCAGTTATTCTACTAGAAGGCTCTGGAGGGCCCCCACTAGCCCATTGGTTCTTCTAGACTCTAGAGGGCTCTGGAGGGCCCCCACTAGCCCAGTTATTCTACTAGAAGGCTCTGGGGGGGGGGCCACTAGCCCAGTTATTCTACTAGAAGGCTCTGGAGGGCCCCCACTAGCCCAGTTATTCTTCTAGAAGGCTCTGGAGGGCCCCCACTAGACCAGTTATTATTCTAGAAGGCTCTGGGGGGCCCCCACTAGACCAGTTATTATTCTAGAAGGCTCTGGGGGGCCCCCACTAGACCAGTTATTCTTCTAGAAGGCTCTGGAGGGCCCCCACTAGACCAGTTATTATTCTAGAAGGCTCTGGGGGGCCCCCACTAGACCAGTTATTCTTCTAGAAGGCTCTGGGGGGCCCACTAGCCCATTGGTTCTTCTAGACTCTAGAAGGCTCTGGGGGGCCCCCACTAGCCCAGTTATTCTACTAGAAGGCTCTGGGGGGCCCCTAGACCAGTTATTCTACTAGAAGGCTCTGGGGGGCCCGACGTATCCTTACGGTGGTTTCAGGCACTTCACAGTCAAATTAGAAGTTTGATTTCACTATCATTAAAGAAGGTAGCATGTGAGAGAATGTGTATGAATGCTGATCATCAATTCTAGCCAATCATTTATCCACCTAGTATAATAGTTATGCAATTCCAAAAATAGTTCAAGGTATCTAGACATATCAGATATAGATATAGTATCTACTATGTCTATATATACCTGCATATAATCCTTTTTACATATCTGTAGATACTATATCTATAGCTGTATATATCCCTTACTTACTCTTACTAGTTATACCGCTGGCCAATATGACTTACTACCATAATGTCTTTATACCTGTATCATTATACATACCAATACTATAACACTGTACATACATCTGATTAGCACTATTACTCAATAGTACTCATTTATATATTTTATATCCAGTTTAATCACCTATACATTGTATATTACTATTGCACCCTGATTGGATGACAAATGTATTTTCGTTACATACAATCTAATGACTAGGACCAAAACATATCAAATGAGGGTCTATTTGGGTTCTTGAAGAAGCTTTGAAACCCCTGGCCCATCATAACATAACACACAGTAAAATACAATACAACTTTATTATAATACCCCATGGCGGCAATTAGTTTGAGGGCAACCCGTATTCTTCAAAACAAACAACAGACAAACAATTACAAACACCAATAGAACAGGAAAGGGAGACGTGTACAAAAGTCCTAGTCCTAAAGAATTCTGGTGTCAAGATACTATTTAAATTGTTCAATTGTTTCAAGTCCACTCACCGTTGTCACCCTTGTTGCCTGGCTTGCCTGTTTCACCATGAAAACCTGAGGACACAACATTTATGAATATAAAATGAGATGACACACGGGTTAGATTGTAATTAGGAAAGATTTGCCCAAAATAATCAACATACAGTAGAATTGTTTTTCTTGCCAGTGCATTATTTGCTTAGGTGGAAAAGGCTGCTTGGACGCTAGTCTCACGTGCTCTTACCCCCTTCTTGGGCAATATGCCCAAAATATCATATCACCATAGTTTGATGGTATAACGATATGTGACAGCATAGTTTTCCAGTACAAATTACAATGTGATATGACATCTTTTTGTTATGTCTTTATATCTAGAAATACAATTATCATGGTCTTATTTCATTAAAAATTGTATATAATTTTTAAACTTTGTTATTTGACTTTATAATATTTTTTATATAAAAGATAATGTACTTTTTAATATACCTTTTATTATATGTTTTTCAAAATATTTAACTTTCTCACGCATAGAGGATACTACAGTAGACCGCTATTCAAAAGCCATTCTCTTGAATATGCATGGGTTTTGTTGGCATACAGCTCTGCACATAATCCACTACAGTAGACACTACTACTAGTGCAATGTTATTTACACTGTCATCTAGTGGCAAGCCATTGTATCTGAATTCCCCCCCCCTTCAAACCATGATGGCTGACTGAGTATCAACTAATTCCTTCTATTCTAGGAATACCTTGCATGTTGCATCAAGTAACATCTAAGGAGTCATGTCATTGTTAAATCTTCTACGTATTGATTTTAGATTGGGAGGAAATCACAATTAATCATCTGTCCACTCAAGTGGACATCATGCGTCACTAGCTATATTTTGACTACCATACATACTTATTACTGTGACTGTTGTATGTCTGTGTGTATACTGTATTTCTGTTTATACTGTACGTATGTGTGTATACTGTACGTCTGAGCTGTGTGTATACTGTATTTCTGTGTATATTGTACGTCTGTATGTATACTGTACGCCTGTGTGTATACTGCACGTCTGTGTGTATACTTTATATCTGTGTGCTGTGTGTATACTGTACGACTGTGTGCTGTGTGTATACTGTACATCTGTGTGTATACTGTATGTCTGTGTGTATACTGTACATCTGTGTGTATACTGTATGTATGTGTGTATACTGGATGTCTGTGTGTATACTGTACGGCTGTGTGTATACTGTATGTCTGTGTGTATACTGTATGTATGTGTGTATACTGTATGTATGTGTGTATACTGTATGTGTGTGTATACTGTACGTCTGTGTGTATACTGTATGTCTGTGTGTATACTGTATGTATGTGTGTATACTGTATGTATGTGTGTATACTGTATGTGTGTGTATACTGTACATCTGTGTGTATACTGTATGTATGTGTGTATACTGTACGGCTGTGTGTATACTGTATGTCTGTGTGTATACTGTATGTATGTGTGTATACTGTATGTATGTGTGTATACTGTATGTGTGTGTATACTGTACGTCTGTGTGTATACTGTATGTCTGTATGTATACTGTACATCTGTTGTAAATATGTGAATCACAATGGACTTTTCATTTTATATAATTTTCTTGATTGGTTTTGTTAATACACACAGTATTACTATGTTATACCATATCATTATTAATGCAGTATATTTTCAGTTGAAAACTATAAATGCATGAAAAATCTTGTTTTTCATGCTCCAAGAGCAATGATAACACATGGGGGGGAAATCCTGACTGAGGTTGTCATAATTCAAACCTGTTCCACCCCAGGTGAAATCTGCATAAAATGTATACCTAGGTAAATGGAATATTGCTCCACTTCTACAAGGGCTATTTGCATATTCTTGGTATCTAGGAACATTTATGGACCTCAATGAATGTATTCTCAGTGTCAGAAATATTGTGTCTATTACTAGGCTTGCTTAAATTCTGATGAAACAAAGGAAAATATGAATTATGATTTTTCTTTTCATCTTTGACAGTGAATAAAACCATGATAATAATGACCAAACTTAAAAAACTGCCACTGAGCTAATTCAGTACCCTCTTGAGATCATGTGTACAAAATATCTAAGGAAATTAATAAAGGGAAGATGATAAAATTGAAGGTTTTGTATATACAGTACTGAATTCTCCCATCCGGACCAATGCAATTTGAAATATTATTATAGAATATAGAATATATGCTTATACATTACCTTATTATAGCCAATTCGCACATTTATATATATATACATATAGTATCTTTCAAATGGCCAAGTTCAATTTGGATATAGTATCACCAGGCATGCATAATAACATATACAGATATTTAATGTAATCGACTGTACTTTTTTATTTCTCCCACAGTGTAATCATTTTGTAACTAATTTCAGATCTAATTATTCCTACATGATTACAATAGTGTGGAGAAACTGACTGTGTTTCAATATTTGTCAAAAATGTTACCTTTTGTAGCTTATTATCGCGAATCATAACAATTATTGATATGATTCATTCAGAACGCCGAACTTTGAACGACCATAGCGGACCACAGGAAGTGTAGTTTTGAGAAATTCAAAATGGCCGCAAAAAAACTACAATTCCCATGGTTCAACATTTCCATTTCCGCTTCCGCGTCAAAAACGCGAGTGAAAAATTAAAACTTAAAATGATATAAACTCACTTTTAACCTATTGCTAAACTATTGCCAACCTAACGTTTTACATTCTACATGTATTTGTGACATAGTAGTGATAATAATACTTGAAAACGTTTGATTTTAAAAACGTTAATTTATTGCATCACTCATAAAAATATTAATATATGATAATAATGTCAAAAAGGGGTCGGTACCGTCCCCGTGGGGTGGAACATACTGTTGTTTTTTTTTTTTGTATTTTATTTTTTTATTATTTTTTAAACAAACATATAAACAAACA
Organism: Notolepis coatsorum; assembly: GCF_963971535.1. Taxonomy (NCBI): domain Eukaryota; kingdom Metazoa; phylum Chordata; class Actinopteri; order Aulopiformes; family Paralepididae; genus Notolepis; species Notolepis coatsorum. Next base: position 16,719,928 of record NC_140169.1, read on the forward strand.
AGACAACACACGATAAGATATACAAGCATTAATTGTCAGGGCACATCCAATGAGATCACCTTTTAGTTAGTTGTTTTATATAAGATATACCCATAATACCTGTTATCTAAAAAAAAAACCTACACACATATGCTCAGCTCGAACCCCCCCCTCCCGGACCCCACCTTGAGAAGTACCTCCACTATCCCTCACACCTAACCAGACACTACCATTATAAGCTAGCTTTTATTCTCTCCACCACTTCTAACCACATTGACATTTTGGATTCATTGAGACCCAGAATTCTTGCTGTAGATATTTCATGGTAAATTACATCGAGATATGTAAGAAACCAAACTTTACGGCAAATTTTTTCCGGTTGAAACCAGCGTGATGCGATCAGCTTTTTGGCTACTGTGATACCCGATAAAACCAATCTCTTTAGCTGTGGATTCACTGCAAACTCAAAAACATCATTCAACAGCAATACGGAGGGGTGTACAGGTATATTCCAAGATACGAGTTTTGATATTTGTTGGGTCACATCTTTCCAGAATGCCTTAACTGGTGAGCAGTCCCAATACATGTGCATAAATGTCCCTTCGTCCCCATTTGTACATTGGGTGCATTTGGAATCTTGTTTGAGCCCCATTCGGCACAGTCTTATAGGAGTCAAGTATGTCCTGTGAATATAGTTAAGATTGATTTGTTGATGATCCGGGTTCCTTGATGTAAGTCGGACATTTGCCCAGGCTCCTTGCCAATCAAAGTCATTTTCCAGGTCTGGTATATCCCTCCTCCAGACAGAGTCAAGTTGGAGGGTTTCATACGAGGACGTTAGTAATTGATGATACAATTCTGAAACAAAACCTCTCGATGTCTCTCTTGAGTAGAAGAATTTGTGGTATCTGTGGTGTTCAATTGGTCTGTCTAATGGAACACCGTGAGACTTCAAACATAGCTCTAACTGTTTGTGAAAAAGCCATGTGGACTTGGTGAGATTAAATTTTTTGCGTATTTCTTTATCACTACAAAAACCCTGTTTGTTAAAAACATCCCCTAATGAGTGTATGCCTTGCTCTTCCCATATAGGGAATCTTATAGGTCGTTTTCCAATTAAGAGAGCATTGTTATTGAATAAGGGAGTATGATTGTGCCATTCTTGTGGGTTAGGATTTTTTTTTGTGATTCACGCCATATCCGGATCGCATGAGTAATTATGGGGCCAAATTTTCGTTCACAGTGCTTGATTGGTAGTTTAGTGTATGCTATGTCCTTCAGTCTATGTGGGGCTACTATGTTTTCTTCTATTTTTCTCCAAGATGCTAATGCTTGGGAGTCAAACCATGTTGTCAATGGACTTAATGAGTACGCCTTAAAATATAGGAAAAAATCTGGAAATGCCATGCCACCATCTGCTTTATTTCTCTGTGCGGTGGATCTTTTTATACGTGGTGGTTTGTTATTCCAAATAAATTTGTATGTGGAGGAGTGTAATCTTTTCCAGTAACCCTCTGGAGGGGGTAACGGTAGCATTGAACAGAAGAAGTTGATTTTAGGTAGTACATCCATCTTAACTATTGATATCCGTGCTTGTACTGTGTTTTTAAGTTTTGCCCATCTATCAAGGTCGTCTTTGATTTTGTTTTGGATTTTTGTGTAGTTGTGCTTCACCGTTTGTCTTATGGTAGGGAATATTTCCACTCCCAAGCATCTGAAATGTTTTACCATCGGTATCTGTCCTGGGAGGGTTGTATCTTTTTTTGCAGGGGTGTTAAGTGGAAGGAAAGCCGACTTCGGCCAATTTATCTTAAATCCCGATAAATCACCAAAGTCCTCAATCAACTTGAGCAGATGAGGCAATGTGGTGTTGGGGTTTTTCATGAACAATATTACATCGTCCGCATATAAACAAATTTTTTGTTGTGTGCCCTTGATTACGATAGGTTCTATGGATTGGGATTGTCTTATATATTGTGCTAAAGGCTCTAATGATAGATTGAACAGTCCGGGACTAAGAGGACAACCCTGTCTGGCAGAGCGTGATACCGGAAATATTTCAGAGATGATTGTGCCTGTTGTAATCATGGCCGATGGGTCTTTGTATAATACTTTAATCATATCGATGAATCCTTTTCCTAACCCCATCCTTTCTAGCACTGCCCACAGATACGACCATTCCAGCCTGTCAAAGGCCTTCATAGCATCCAGGGACAGCATCGCCTTAGGTATGGTGTCCTCCTTGTCGGCATCAAGTACGTGCAGTATACGTCTTATGTTCTCAGTGATCAGGCGGCCTCCTATGAAGCCAGTTTGGTCCGGGTGAACTAAAGACGTCATATGCTTTTGTAATCTGATGGCTAATACCTTAGAGTACAGTTTGATATCTGTTCCGAGGAGGCTTAAAGGTCTATAACTACCGCACTCGTTGGGGTCTTTGTCTTTTTTAAGGAGGACTGTTATGAGTGCAATATTGTCAATTTTATGGAAGTTCCCCTCCTTGACTGAGTATAAGATCATATTTAGTAATAAGGGGCCAATTATGTCCCAACAAGAAAGGTACATTTCTGATGGGAAACCGTCTCTTCCTGGAGCCTTACCACTTTTCATTGCGGTTATGGCCTTCTTGAGTTCCTCTAGTGTGATCGGTATTTCTAACTGTTTAGCGTCATCCTCTGAAAGTTTAGGGAGAATAATTTGATTAAGAAATGTGTCCATTTTGTTTTGATCGAAGGTCATTTCTGATTTATATAAGTCGGAGTAGAATACTTTGAATGTATCGTTTATTTTTACAGGATCTGTTACAAGTACTTGTTGTGCTCTAATGGTAGTTATATCTGCAAATGTTGCATTAATTCTTAATCGCATGGCTAATAGGTGGCTGGGTTTGGAACCATGGGAGTACTGCTGTTGTCTTGTGCTGCGTATTTGTATTTCCGATTGTTGTCTGTATATGGCATTGATCTCTATTTTTAGTACGTTAACTTGATTTTCTAGTCGAGTTGAGTTGTTGTATTTCAGAGAATTAAATAACGTTGAGTAAAGCGTTTCCAGCTCATCCAGTTTTGTGCTTTGATTCTTGCGCATTTTGGAGGAAAAGCTATCCGTGAAGTCTTTGATCATTCCCTTTACCGACATCCATATTATTCTGGGGTCTTGCACTGTTGTTGTTTTTTTATCAACTTAAAAATATACAGTAGTTGACATATCTGACATCACAGATTGGGGCGGGACAGAGTGGTCAGCAAAATGACCAGGTGTTTAGTTTACTCTTTAAAAGCAGCTCTGGTATATGACATGACAGGCCTATCAACTGACTTATAATTACTATAGAAGGCATAGGACAGGGGTGGCCAACCAGTCAGAGACTAAGAGCCACAAAAATTACTGTGGTACCACAAAGAGCCACACCATATACCAGCGTTTCTCAACCTTTTTTTTCAGTCACGGCACCCTTCATGTGTTTATAGGTCTCACCCTCTGGCCTCTGAAGTTGCTAATGTCTTTTTTATTTGGGCCTCACGGGGTTAAAAGTACCCTGTGAGACCCACGGTTGCAAAATTACAAAATCACTTTTAGCCATTTAAAAAAATAATGCTTATTTAAAAATGTTTAAAGGGGAACTATTTTACTATTTCTTTCACTATTTGGGCACTTTTACACAATTCCTGTGAGTCTATGGAACACCTAGGTTTTTTTCAAATGGTGAGGTAAGTACCACGTCCTTCCTTCCTCTAGATTTAACGTACGGTTTGTATTTCTAATCAAGTACTAAAAAACCGCATTTTTCTATCTCAAGATCTTAAGCCGTTTTGAGGCTGGGCTCCAACCACTGTGTGGCCTGGTGCCAACTGCCACATCAACTGCCACATTATTATGCAGCTGAGAAATCTCTGACATCACAGATATGCACATTTTCAGATGACTCAGTTCAGTGAGGGTGAATATTGTGAGAGGAGAATTGGAAGAATGCGCCAATATGAGAATTAGAGACATAGATCCTATTAATATAAATCCACATAGCTAAGAAACAATGGTAAACACTGAAAAAGGCCATTTATAAGATAGTTCCCATTTAAGCACATGTATAGTCAATTGGTCCTGTTGTTCAGCCTCCCAATGCTATTTGATAGTAAATGTGTTTATATGTCCCACCCTCTGGCCTCTGAAGTTGCTAATGTCTTTTTAATTTGGGCCTCACAGGGTTAACCTCTTAAGCCCGAGATATACAGTAAAAGTGTATATTTTCAGCATTACGTTTGTTTACCAATTATTTTAACTGTTATTAGTGAAATATAAGATTATAGAAATCTCAGGGCATTGAGTCGGAAACCGGCGCATATTGACAGGAGGAAGTGGCACATCCAAAAGTGAGTGTAGTCTTTTGAAGGAAGAGACTCAGGGCTTTCAAATTTTGAAAAACGACCCTACCCAGCTCACACCAGCCCCTGTCAATCATCTGACTTCTGGATTAACTTTTTTATTTCTCTTATTTTTTGGGATTATCTCCCACAAACCTGAACATTATTGCCATAAAACAGAACGCAGTTAGTTTCTCTACCTTTCTGTGAACGTCTTGCAAAAAACGGTGTTGCAATATGATGAAAAATGGTGGAGAAATTCCCTAGATTCAGATACCAAGAACATGCAAATGGACCATTTAAAAAAGAAACTAAATGTTTATTCTACGTCCTTGTGGAATGAGTAACATAAAAAAAAAAAAAAAAAAAGTAAAAAAAAAAAAAAAATTATAATATTATAATATTTTTTTGGATGGAAGAGCCGCACATTGACAGGCAAAGAGCCGCATGCGGCTCGCGAGCCGCGGGTTGGCCACCCCTGGCATAGGAGAACCCATGGTAGATTTCTTCTAAATGTTCTACGTGGGTGATGGCTTCTCTACTCACCTGAGGTTCCTTTCATCCCAGGCTGACCAGGAGGACCTGCAGAGAACAATGTTCAACAGAGTTATTTGCATGACATACACACCTATTTCCCTTACAAAAGCTGCTGGGAAATTAGGACATGCACGCACGCACACACACACACACACACACACACACGCACGCACGCACGCACGCACGCACGCACGCACGCACGCACGCACGCACGCACGCACGCACGCACGCACGCACACACGCACACACACACACACACACACACACACACACACACACACACACACACACACACACACACACACACACACACACACACACACACACAGAAAGAGTCCTCTCAACCATGACCTCTGCTGTATCTTACCTGGTGTGAGACTGATAGTTGCCAGCTTGCCCTCCAGGAAGTAGGTGCTGGCATTGACCAGCCCCAGATCAGCCTTCAGCCTAGTCAGCTGGCCTTCCTCCCCACAGAGGCTGATGACCTGTACAGATATTGATGAATAGTATGTGTCTTTCTCCATACTGATCAATTCCAACCAAAAATTGGATCACGAATGAGCGGCTTTTGTGGGTGTTCACGTTGTCTGCAGAGGTCCTGTAGAGGTCTAAGCACTCACCTACCACCACAGAGTCTAGGGTTCAATTCCCAGCAGCGGTACCTCTGGCTTGGTCAGCCGCCTCTACCAACACAATATTATTGTCAGTGTTCGCCGGTAGAAAGCCGGTGAGGTGAGCAAACAGTGACTCCTACTGGTTGATCGGGATACCTGTTCAGCAGGGAGGGGATCTGGGGGAGATAGTGTGAACCTCTCCCAGTGAAACCCCTCGCTATCAGGTGAAAAGAAGCGGCTAGCGAATCCACATGTATCGGAGGAGGCATAGGTAGTCTACACCAGTGGTTCCCAAAGTGGGGGAACCACTGGCCGCCGCAGGGGGGTCGCCAGATGTTTTCAAAAAAAGAAGAAAAAAAAATGCCCCCAAAAAAAAACATTTTGCAGTCAGGCCACTGAACTTAGAAGCAGGCGGGAGCTGGACTGGCCTGCTTGGGATCATCCCTATGTTCCCCGGGTCCTATGTTGATTGATTGATTGAAAATGTAAGACCACCAGCCCTGATTCCAAACTCTAACCATAACCAGTTCGAAAGAGGGCCTAAGCTTAACCGTTCGAAACAAGGCGGACATTAATAATTAATAAAATAATAAAAATTTATAAAATGTTCAATCTATTAATCAATCAAAGCGGGGAACATAGAACCCGGGGAACATAGGACCCGGGGAACGGATGATCCCAAGCAGGCCAGGCCAGTGTTTCTAGTTGCAGCGGCGCAATAGTTAGATAACCTAGGTGGGGAACAACCAGGAGATCACTGCAACTCACACAAGTTGGAGAACTATCTCTCTCTCTTGCTCACACACGCACACAAAGGGAGCCACATATTAGCGGCACGGTGGTGTAGTGGTTAACACTGTCGCCTCACAGCAAGAAGGTCCAGGGTTTGATTCCCGCTTGGGGACCAGGTTTCCATGATGCCAGTTACCCAGGTGGGGTATCTCCCAGGCCTTTCTGTGTGGAGTTTGCATGTTCTCCCCGTGCTCGCAAGGGTTTCCCCCCGATAAGATAAACCCAATGGAAAAACATGCACAACAACAAGATCGCTAACGCTGTGGCGTCCTTGACGAAGACGGACAGGAGCACATGGATTGGTCCCCTGGCGCGGCTCACGTTGACGCCTGTCTGCTCCCGGCTGCCCTTGGGGGGGAAGGACGACGGGATGGGTTAATCGCAGATACGAATTGCATGCATGCATCGCATGTGTGCCAATTGATGACCTCGGAGCAGGTCCTAAATTATACATGTGATTGGTGGAGGCGGGACCCTTACAAAAAACAAAAAATCCATCAAAATCAGTGTTATTGCTAATCATTGACACATGCTAGCCTGTAATAACCCCCCCCAGAAAAATCTACTTTGCATTTGATATTATTGCAAATATATACCATCACACACACTGGCATTTAACCTGTTCCCCCCGACGGGGTCGGTACCGACCCCTTTTGACATTATGATCATATATTCATATTTAGTGATGCAATAAATTTGCGATTTTAAAATCAAACGTTTTCAAGTATTAACATCACTAACATGTCACAAAAGCATGTAGAATGTATATTATCATCAATACGTTAGTTTAGCAATAGGTTAGTGTCATTATATCGTTTTACCTTCTCTATTTGCTGAAGTATAATCCGAGACGGCGATCATTTTGAAAATGTTGAACCATGGGAATTGTAGTTTTTTGTCGAGCGCATGCATAGCTGTGGATCAGCGTTGACATTTTTCCGAACTACATTTCCCTTCAAGTTCTATGGGGGTTCAAAGTTCAGAGTTGAATTATGAATATGTCAATAACGATAATAATTCGCGATAATAAGCCACAAAAGGTAACGTTTTTGACAAATATTGAAACGCAGTTAGTTTCTCCTCCCTATTGTTAGCATGTAGGAACAATTAGATCTGAAATTAGTTTCAAAATGGTTGCACTGTGAGGGGGAAAAAAATACAGTAAATTACAGTAGATATCATTATCTGTTATTATGCACGCCTGGTGATACTAAATCCAAATTGAACTCGGGCATTTGAAAGATACTATATGTATATATATATAAATGTGCGAATTGGCTATAATAAGGTAATGTATAAGCATATATTCTATATTCTATAATAATATTTCAAATTGCATTGGTCCGGATGGGAGAATTCAGTACTGTATCTACAGAACCTTTGGTTTTATCATCTTCCCTTTATTAATTTCCTTAGATTTTTTGTACACATGATCTCAAGAGGGTACTGAACGAGGTCAGTGGCAGTTTTTTAAGTTTGGTCATTATTATCATGGTGTTATTCACTGTCAAAGATCCAAAGAAAAATCATAATTCATATTTTCCTTTTGTTTCATCACAATTTAAGCAAGCCTAGTAATAGACACAATATTTCTGACACTGAATACATTCACTGAGGTCCATAGATGTACCTAGATACCAAGAATATGCAAATAGCCCTTGTAGAAGTGGAGCAATATTCCATTTACCTAGGTATACATTTTATGCGGATTTTCACCTGGGCTGGAACAGGTAAAGGGTTAGAATTATAAAATGAATATGTGGTGTTATGATCATGGCTGAAGTTGAATAAAAGGTTGTATTATTTTCAATCTGACATTACAAAAAAACAGAACATCCATTATTGCTAATCATATATGCTAGCCTGTTTTTTAACAATAATTTGTGATGCCATCACAAACACTGGCATTTAAAGGGTACAAATAAAAAAATCCTTGCACCAGAATGCAGGAAATTAAGTCTTTGTAACAAACAATTTCCTGGTGGGGGACCCCCAGCTTAAAAAGTGGCCTGACTGGGGCTATATTTCGCACTATATTTCCTGGCCTGAATGATTTCCCCAGTCCGGCCCTGGTTAAAAGCCTCCAATGCTTATTAGTGTGTGTGCGTTTGAACGTTTGCATGTTTCAACCATACATTTCCATAAAAATAAAAAAAATTAATATTATACATTTTTTTTTTTTTATTATTATTTTTTCCTCCTATAATAGTGGGGGTCGCGGCTCTCTGACACCGTTATTTTGGGGGTCGCGGCCTGAAAACTTTGGGAACCCCTGGTCTACACCCTCCCCAGAATGACAGTAGGGCAGCATGTGGTATAGTCTACACCCTCACCAGAACGACACAAAGGCAGCATGTGGTAGTCTACACCCTAACCAGAACGACACTAGGGCAGCATGTGGTAGTCTACACCCTCCCCAGAATGACACTAGGGCAGCATGTGGTAGTCTACACCCTCCCCAGAATGACAGTAGGGCAGTGATAGTCTACACCCTCCCCAGAATGACAGTAGGGCAACATGTGATAGTCTACCCCCTTCACGGCCAGGAAGATAATTGGCATAACGACTAAATTGGAGAAAAAGTTAAAAGCCAAAAAATTCAAATACAAAAAACACCTGTCCTCCTCCTCCTTTCAAGTATAACTATAAATGTATAAAGAGGGGGGGTCAATGTGATAGAAGATTATAGCACAAGACACATAAAGGCTCAATGAAATGATGTCACTGGTGCTCCGTTTCCTCTGCTTACTGCATGTCATGTCTGTACTTCTCCATATATTGTTGTTGCTAATCATCAGTACCTCAGCACCTATTGTCCCATCTCAAGCTCCACCCTCGAACGTTGTCTGAGGAAAGCTACAGTTGTGATTGGAGGATCAAGGAAGGAGGGCAAGGTTTGAGATTGGTCAATTGCATGTGTGACCATCTTGATAAGGGTGGATCATTGTTTGATTTGCCCCTGGGGTTTGTTCCACCCCCCCCCCCCCCCCCCCCCCCCCCCCCCCCAATAACTGTGGTAGTGATTCCTTATCTCAATGAGAGTTCAGCTCAGGGGTGTTTGTAATCGTTCCATCATAATGTGGGCCTATGAAGTCCAGGGGAACTGAAATAACAGGCTAAACAAACAAACAAATTGGACCTGATTATATAAAATTCATAAAGACCTGACTCTGCAGTGTCCCTAGACGGCCCCTCAGTGACTTGGTCTCCTGGCTGTTGTTCCTTATCAGCGTGGGCAGGTCGCCGTCATCACCAAGGGGAATGTGATTGGACGATGATTGTTTCTCTGACTTGGAATCAGAAGACGAGGACTCCAGAGTGAAGACTTCGGACGGAGAAGAGAAGAGAAGAGAAGAGAAGAGAAGAGAAGAGAAGAGAAGAGAAGAGAAGAGAAGAGAAGAGAAGAGAAGAGAAGAGAAGAGAAGAGAAGAGAAGAGAAGAGAAGAGAAGAGAAGAGAATAGAAGAGAAGAGAAGAGAGGAGAGGAGAAGACAAGACAAGACAAGACAAGACAAGAATGGACAACTTGAATTAACTTTTTTTTCACATAAATCGAAGTGTATCTTTATGAAAATAAATCAATTTGATTTGATGTGTGTACATTTGAGTACTATTTGACTGAATCAAAACATGGGAGGAGCTGAATAGAGACAGGTGTTCTGTTGGTTGGTGGTTAGGTGACCTACCTTTGTAGAGGAGGAAGGCGTTGACTCCAGTCAGCAAGATGAGATAAACAATAATCACGTTCAAACACCACGGCGCTCTGGGCTTAGCTGGCCTCACATCTGAAACATCACAGCAATGACATTAGACACACAGCTTTCAAAGATGAGGAGATGAAGGCAAATGCAGGCAAAATAAATACTGGGACATGAAACACGAGACGCTGCAAACCAGAGGTGATTGATTCAATATCTGTTGTGTTTTGATTGGATATTGATTTCCTGTGGTCCTAATACTGTAGATATAGATTCAGATTAAGATTTTTCAGATTCAGATTATTTTATTACATACATTCAGAAAAACGTGAGATGTTGTTTCCCCCGGCTCCTCAACCATAGTAGTTTTGTAGACAACAATACACAATGGGCCTCATTCACCAATACTCTCTTCTATATATATATTTTTTTTTGTGTCTACTTTTTCTCCCCATTTTTCCCCCTGTCTCGAATGCTGTTAGGCCATGCCTCCCACAAGCCGGCTGCAATGTGGACGAAGCCTTGCATCACGTGTCCCCTCCGGTACTCGAGGAGGCAGCCGTCGCATCTTTTCACCTGCACAGCGCGATCTCTCAGCGGCGAGGGTCTGCGTGGGATGGACACGCCGCCCTCGTCGCTTCCTGATTCCACTGCGCAGGCGCACCAACCGACCTGTAGGAGTCGCTGTCCACAACGTCCAATCCCCACCCACCAGCTTCCCACCCCCTAATACTGCCAATTGTATTTGTATGAACGACCAGCCAAGCTGGTAGCAACGCCAAGAGCTGGGCTCGAACCCAGCATCTCCTGCGTTGGTGGCGAGCGCCTTGCCCATTGCGCCACCTAGCCGCCCTTCTTCTTTATTTTTCTTATATTTGTTCTTAACTGTCTGTTAAGAGAAAAATAAGAAAAGCCACCCATTCATTCATCAACCCGTTCTTAACGTCCAAATCTGTTCTTACCCAGGTGTGTTGAATGATGAATCCCACTCATTCTTAAACTAAAATGCACGTTCCCGTCAAAACATTTGCATACAGACATGCCCCGCCTGCTCCTTATAAGGTGAATGAGGCGTGTGCAAAACGGTGAGGGCGGTGTGCATGCCGATCCATTCAACAGGAAGCGATTTGCGACTGATCTCGAAATGAGATTAGATTCAAATGTTGTTATTATACAGCACAAGTACAATACACCATCCAACCAGAGTGGATAAATAAATGCTCCATAAATAAATAAATATAAATAAATAAATAAAAACAACTTAGTGAGACAGCCTCTCAGCACATGAGCGCACACACACACACACGTACTGTATACGTGCGAAATTAATCGTTCCAGCAAAGTAGGCTTTGTCAATACTGAACGACCGCTTGTCACGAGCCAATTGTGCAGTAGATTGGGAAATACCGGACCTGTCACCTATCTCTCTGAAAGGTCCCTGTGGCTAAAACCCTGAGTGCGCTCAGAACTTGTAGGTCTGGAGGCACAGGATTTGACCGGCGTGTGTTGTGTCTGAGTTGAGGCTCCAGAGTATTGCATCTAAAAGAACCGCTCCTGGGAATCTGAAATGGCTAAGCAGCCACTAATCTGGCTCTGCAAATAGATCTAGAAGATCTCTAAATATGCGTTCTATGCGTACGGCCTGGGCCGGCCAGAGCATCTAACTGTTCTAACAGCAATATATAATCCATTTCAGAAGCAGACAGCACAATAACGCAATAAGCGTTAACGCAATAAGTTCTGTTTTTTTTCTTTTTCGGATTTGGGGTCAATTGACCAATGGTAGGCTTTATTTTTTGGGTAAGAGTTTCTTATCTGGGTAAGAGTGCTCTCAACCACTCTTGCCTAAGAGAAAAGCAAAAATAAGAAAACATTGCTGAATCCCAGGTAAGAACAAAATAAGAAAAAATGCTAATTAAGAACAAAATAAGAGGAAATCTGTTCTTATAATGCTTCGTGAATGAGGCCCAATGATACAGTACAAGGTAAAAAAAAAAAAAAACTGTAGATAAAATATAAACAATCAATTATACAGTGTAAGTACTGTGGTCTGTAAGTCACTTAAGGTGCTTTTGTGTGTATGCAGCTCATGTGATAATTTAGAGTCTTTCTGTCAGTATTCTGTTAAATATATAACAATAATTGAAGCAGATTCAAATCTTTGCATCTTTCGTGTCATACTGATGTTGCTATATGTCAAAATGAAAAGAAAAGAAAGATCTTCAGGAGGTCAGAAATTACTTAGTGGTCCCAGGCTGGGGGACCTTTTCTGTGGTTTCTCAAAGTCTAAAAGACGTTGGGCAATCAGATATTATTATTATTATTATTATTATTATTATTATTATTATTATTATTATTATTATTATTATTATTATTATTATTATTATTATTATTATTATTATTATTATTATTATTATTATTATTATTATTATTATTATTATTATTATTATTATTATTATTATTAATAATAATAATAATAATAATAATAATAATAATAATAATAATAATAATAATAATAATAATAATAATAATAATAATAATAATAATAATAATAATAATAATAATAATAATAATAATAATAATAATAATAATAATAATAATAATAATAATAATAATAATAATAATAATAATAATAATAATAATAATAATAATAATAATAATAATAATAATAATAATAATAATAATAATAATAATAATAATAATAATAATAATAATAATAATAATAATAATAATAATAATAATAATAATAATAATAATAATAATAATAATAATAATAATTATTATTATTATTATTATTATTATAATATGTAGTTTGACCTGGATCTTATAGGCAACCCATATCCATAGCAGTGTTGCTGAAAGCCTGCTGTGGACTCATGCCTAATCGTTTTCCTACAGCTTCATGGAAGGGTTATCCTGAAACATGGCTGCCACCTACTGCCCAAGTCGGTTGTTTAACCCTTTCAGGTGCACCGCAAGATCTCCCGTGTGAGATTAAAATTTAGAGAACATTCTAATGATGATGATGATCAAATCAAATGTATTTGTAAGGCCCGACAACACACGTTAATGTCCCCATGGGCCGTACACGTCTTCTTTAAACAAGTCAAGAAGAAACATAACAATAAGTCAAGAACAGAACAAGAACACCATAAGGTCCAATACATTTAAAATAAATGCAAATAAATAAATGAATGCAAGCACTCCCAGACATACCCCACGCGAAGGTAAGGAAAAACTCACTAAAACCTAACAATAGGGAATAATGCTCCACAGGCAGTGTGGAGGAGAGAAACCTTAGAAGGGCCATTCAAGGGGGGATCTCCCTTCTTAGATGTCGGTGATAGTAGTGTTGCAGACTAACAGTTGGTAAGCATGCACTCAAGTGTGTAGTGAAACACAGATGAGTGCATGCAATAGCAACTGAAAATTTTGAAAGATTAAAGATAGAGCTGATAGCGATAGCAACTGAACATTTGATGTCACTGGCCCTCTCTGTTGTTGTTCGTGTTTATACTAAAATTTTATTTTATTTCAACCCCTTTCCCCTCGTCCTCCAAGAGGTATTTTGTACCTTTAGACTGTCATTGTGAATCAGAATGTGTTCTTAATTGTCTGTCTTAATTGTCTGTAAAGGTTAAATAACAATAAATAAGTAAATAAATAATTACCTAAATAAATAAATAAATAAATAAATAGATAAATAAATAAAGACAAATAAGTAAAGTCAAGATGAGACTAAAATAAGACATGTATAGCTACAACCAAAGAGTTTGGTTTGTGACAGCCCTTATTTCAAGCCTCTATACACAACTTACCGTCATTCTGGAAACTGTATCTGTCGCTCCTGCTGAGTGACATGTCAAACAGGGGGTTTGTCTGGCTGTAGGAGACCCGATCGCTCAGAGTGTCCATAGGTGTCTCCATGTCACTCGCCTCCCATGCAGTAGAAGGGCAGAGTGACTCAGAGTTCCTCCTCAAGGTCCTCTTATAACATTGCATGGCGAATAGAGAAACTTCAAAAAAAAAATTCAACATAAAAAATAACAAGGAACCACACACACACGCACACACACACACACACACGCACACACACACACATACACACACACACACACACACACACACACACACACACACACATACAACAACAGCAACAACACACATGCATGGACGTTACAGATTGAAGTAACTATAGTAAATTTCGCAGAGTAAATTTTACACAAATGAGCCCAAGTGAGTAAAATTTTACTCAGTTTGAGTAAAATTTACTCAGCGAAATGTACTGTACCTATAACCTGATTAGTGATTACATTAGCTTACTTCAGGATTACTTTAATTGGAGGACAATTTAAAAAAAGATTTAGTCCAGTTTACAGACATCATTTGGATTATATTATCGTCTATGATTAACATTATTAATGGTGTAAAACAATGTTTGTGTCCTTAATCTCACCATCAGAAGGCCTTTTCCACTTGCATCTGAGTAATCCGCAGACACAAGTAATGACTAGTTTTTTTAAATGTTTCTGTAATCTGATTACAATTAGCAAATAGTTGTAATTTAATTACTGTCATCCAGTTACACAATCTCCAATTTACCAAAGTCAGCCTGCGTCACCCCACTTCTCAGAGAGCTGCACTGGCTTCCCGTTGCCACACGAATCCGCTTAAAGGTCCTTGACCTGGCATACCGTGCAGCAAGGGGAACTGCTCCCTCCTACCTCCGGTCAATGGTCTCTAATACACCCCTCCAAAACCCCTACGCTCTACATCTGTCTTAGCAAGGAAAGATTACTTCTCTAAAATCATTACAGAAAATGCTGGAAACTCCAGAATCCTCTTTTCCACTATTAATGTACTACTCAACACTGCCCCTACACCTCCTCAGTCATCAACGGTGTGAAGAACTTGCACTATTCTTTAACAACAAAATAACCTTGATCAGGGCCAGCATTACTCATGATGGAAATAAAGTTGATTGCGGCAAACCGTACAATGTAACCATGAGAAGTTTCACATGCATCACATTAGATGTACTCTGCAAAACTGTCTCAGAATGTAACTCCTCCACCTCAGACATTGACCCTATACCTACAGCTTTCTTCAAACGGGTATTTAATAGTGTTTCAAGCCCTGTGCTAGATATCATAAACACTTCCCTTAGGACTGGTATTTTCCCGGATGCCTTTAAAACAGCAGTTGTAAAGCCATTACTAAAAAAACCTAACTTGGATAGTAATGAAATGGCAAATTATCGTCCAATATCCAACCTACCATTCATTAGTAAAGTACTTGAAAAGATAGTTTCAGTTCAAATAAATTCCTTTCTTGAAGAAAACAACATCTTAGAAGAATTTCAGTCAGGATTCAGAAAATATCACAGCACTGAAACTGCCCTCACCAAAATAATCAGTGACCTCAGACTAAACTCTGACGAGAATAAGATCTCCATCCTTATCCTGTTAGATCTCAGTGCAGCATTTGATACAATCGATCACGATATTCTAATCGATCGTCTTGAAAACCATGTCGGTTTCTCAGACCATGTGCTGGGCTGGTTTAAAACATACATCAGAGGGAGGAAATTCTATGTTAAACTAGGAGATCACATGTCTGATATATACGACAACAACTATGGAGTTGCACAAGGGAGTTGCTTAGGTCCTTTACTCTTCTCCCTTTACATGTTACCGCTGGGTGATATCATCAGAGAACATAATGTAGATTTCCATAGCTATGCGGATGATACACAACTGTACATATCTGCTGAACCAAATGATACAGCGATTAGCTCCATTACAGACTGCTTACTGGCAATAAATAAATGGATGAGTAAGAACTTCCTGAAACTAAACGAGAACAAAACTGAAATTCTAATTATCGGCTCCAAAACTAAAAAAGAAACATTAATAAAGAACCTGGGGGGACTAACCCCTTGGATCAAATCTGAGGTCACTAGTCTTGGGGTTATCATAGATTCAGAACTGAACTTCAATTCTCATATTAGCAAAGTGACGAAAACATCGTTCTTCCATCTCAGAAATATAGCAAAAGTACGACCATTTATTAATCAGAACGATGCTGAGAAGCGAATTCATGCATTCATATCTAGCCGGTTAGACTACTGTAATGCACTTTTCACAGGTCTCCCTAAGAAAACCACAGAGAGGCTTCAGCTAATCCAAAACTCTGCAGCCCGACTGCTAACTAGAACCAAAAGGAGAGAGCACATTAGTCCAGTCCTAGCCGCTTTACACTGGCTTCCTGTAACATTTAGAATTGACTTTAAGGTCCTTCTCCTTACATACAAAGCTCTAAATGGACAGGGACCTAGCTACATCGCCAACACTCTAATAAATTACACACCAGCAAGAACACTGCGATCATCAGCTGCTGGACTACTAGAGGCTCCCAGAAGCAGTCAAAAGAGGATCGGTAATGCAGCCTTTATCAACTATGCCCCAAAACTATGGAACAAACTACCCCAAAACATCAGGGAAGCCAACTCGCTAGACATCTTTAAAAGACAGCTTAAAACCTATCTCTTTGCTCAGGCATTTCACTGATAGATATCTGCTACCACCTAGTGGCAAGAGGAAACATCAGGGATATCCTGACACAACTTGTATTTATTCTTACCCTGCCTACTCTTTTACACTGCCTATCAAATTCATGTGTCGGTTATTGCACTTTTTACTTCTTACTGATGACTATTTTTAAACTGAATCATTTTAAACTATTCTTATTATTTGCTAGATCCAAATGTGAAACACTGATTATTTATGACTATTTTTAAACTGAATCATTTTATTCTTATTATTTGCTAGATCCAAATGTGAAACACTGTGATTATTTGTTCATGAACTACAGGAGTATTACTGAATAGAGAGCCTATTAGGATGCTAGATCCTAATGTGAAACACTGTGATTTGCCATATCTTGCTATGCTCGCTCATGCCTGTATTTTTTATGTCCGTTCTATTTTATAATTTTTTGACTATTTTTAAACTGAATCATTTTAAACTATTTTTACTATTTGTGTTACTGAAAACTGTAAGCGGAGAGCCTATTGGGATGCTAGATCCTAATGTGAAACACTGTGATTCTACCCGTCTATCTTTTTATGCTCGCTTATGCCTGTATTTTTTACTGTTGTGAAGCACTTTGAACTGCAACCTCTGTATGAAAAGTGCTATACAAATAAAGTTATTATTATTATTATTACATCTTCGACTAAAAACACACTTCTTCAATCAATATCTGAAATTAAAAAAATTACTAACCTTTGTACTGTGTTTTACTATTATGCACTCTGCCACTAAGGAATGAACTGTTGTGGAATCATTCTAAGAGTCGAGACGATGAGCTGTAGGAATTCAGATGAGTCGTGTTGTAAAAATGTACGTAGATTTATTTCTGTGATCACAGAAAAGTTCTCAGTTACAAATCAGAGACAAGTGTACACAAGCGTCTGACCAGGAGAAAGAACCCTGGTCAGACTTACAATTAAATACATAACTGAACATGATGACAAGACAGGTAAACATAGAAGAGAAAATAAAAAACAAAAGATGGGTCTAGGGGTTTGTCGTCCCTGACAGAGTTTTTTTAGGTGTATTTTTTAGCATTTATTGCTTTTTCATGGTCAGACATGACCGACAGAGGAGGAGAGGATGAACGGGAGAAGAGGCGGGGAAGACATGCGACAAATGCGGGAGGCGAACCCTGGACGGCCTCGTAGGTGTGCAAGGCACTATGCGGTGCGCCACGAGGGCGCCCCAGACTGGAGTCAAGATTAAACAAGAAAAGAACAAGATGTGATTTACTTGGAAATGTCTATCTAAGTCAATCTGTCCTGGCCCTTGAGGTTGTTTTAAGAACATCTGCCAGACTGTCGCCCTAGTGTCTTGAGTGTTTATATACTAGTTGACCCATATTAAACTAGTCTGTAAGAGAATATGTATTTTAACACAGAGCTAGGAAATGTCCAATAAGCTGTACAAATGATGTAACATATAACAATTACCATCACACTACCTTGCCTATACGGTATATCAGGGACGTGCACAGGACTTTAGAGGGGCAGGTGCTCAAAGGCTAAAAAGGGCACTACACTTGTGTGTATATAACAACCGAGCGCGCGTAGCGCGCGAGCGCAATTTTTAAGGGCCCTTTTCTGGTGGGGGGCCCCCTTTTTATGCTTTTTGGGGGGTTTTGGTGATCAAATATTGAATATTGAACTATAATAATCAGTGCAGGAGCTCACTTATCCTTGAAAGACACTTTTATCACTGACTTAAAAGGCCCATATATCTCCATAAATGTTCAGGGGGGAGGGAATAAGTGCTTACCCTACAGACCCCAAGAAGTGCTGTATATTCTGTATTGTTTAATATAAATGCATTTTTTATTCCAATCCCGATTTGTATTTGAGATTCCCAAATCCCATCGGACTTGACTTCTTCGTGTCCCTCAATGAGTGTAATACCAGCATTCAACAGCGGTTTCTATCATCATCATCATCATCACCACCCACGCTATGCATAAAATATATAGGTCCGCGGAGAGGCACGCTGAGGAGGCCGTGCAAACTGCAATGGAATATGGGGCATCTCTCTCTCTTTACCTAATATTTTGATTCTATCCTGAAATTTTTCAGTTGGAAGGGCAGTCTATATGCGTAACGATAAAAAAAATAAAAAAATAAAAATAAAACGTTTTTTTTCTTCAAAAATGGCACTTTTTTGATGATGCTCAAAAAGGCAGGTGCTCAGGCACCCCTTGGCCTCTATGTGTGCACGTGCCTGCGGTATATTACCACCTACTATGCTAATACGTCTATACTACTATGCATTCAAGAGTGTAGACCTCAAGTTCAACACAATGTTACTGACCTTTAGCTGCCAGAGTTGTACCCTTCCTGCTGACTTGTTGTATAGAACTTGTTAAATGGTAAATTACTAAATGTAAATGTGAATGTTGTTACTACCCAACCTTGTGAAGGCATGCACACACACACACACATCGATTACTTAACAGAGACGAAATCAATAAGACGGAAGTGGCTAAACACAAGCAGCACAAATACATGACGTAGCACATTACATGGAATAGGAAAGTTACACGATGGATCACTTACTCCGGGAATCTCCAGCTCTAGCGAACGCATATGGAAATAATGAGCTCAGCTTCTTTTGTTTTTGGGGTAAGATTTGGATTTTGGATTTGGAGAGTCTCAGCTTAACCTGAAAAGAAATAATAACTATATATTATTTTTCATAACATCATATACAATCAGTCACCTCAGTGCCAGACTACAAAAGTATCTCTGAGTGACAATACTGATAATGTTTATTTGTTTGTTTGGTTTATGAAAAGGACAGTGTGTGAATTTACATTAATCATTTGTGGTAAATAAGAAGATGGGTGCAGCAGGTTTAGCAAGAAGTTCATTTCCATCTATGTCATTTTGTGACGTCCTACTGATGGTATCTATAGTTTTCTTTTTTATAGTGTCTTATAATGGCAGAATAACAGCCTTTTAACCCCTCCTATGGAGATGACATAATGTTCACATATTTTGATCTTTAATAGACACATACTTGTTCTGCCAAACACAAGTACAAAACAAGAATAGAGTCATACACCTTGGATAATTACAACTGTAACTTGAATTGATGGGTAATATAATTGGTTGCCTACTTTCCCAGGAAGTACACAATTATCTGAGTTATTACCAAAATAAACTGGTCAGAACTACACAGTACTTCGTTGAGTTGATGGGTAATAGTGGAGGTTTTTCTTTGTATTTCAGCTGTAGTTTCTCTGTACTTACCTACTTATTTACACGTAATTATTACTGTTGTTCAGCACTTACTGTAGATGGTCTCACCACGGAGGGGAATTAAAGGGACAGTTCAACACTGCCTTCATGACAGATATTATGGATCTATATTTTACTAAAAGAGTTAATCTCGGCCACAGGTCAGGAATACTACGCAGTGTAAAACAAAACAAGAATGTCACTGTGCATGAGGGGGCAAAGCCTGCAAGTGTTGCTCTCGCCCACCTGGGTGACGTCAGCTATATTGATTTCAATGGACAACGGTGGAAATTAATTCAAATGAAATACTTGTTGTTTAAAATGTGTGACAGGAGTCCATGCCGACACCCCCTCGCCAGCATTTTGCATGCAATGGGTGTAAATAAAACAAATCGTGTGCTGTTTCCAACCACTGTCATCAAACCCCGCCCTCTTTTCTACCATTAGGTTTTTTGCTAATAACTTTCTTCCCTACTGCTCCTGGGTTATTCACCTGACTCTCACGATACTTTCCGTGTGGCATGTAGGGAAAAAACATCTTTAAATGTATTTATATTCTTGACAGCAGGGGAGACTTCAAATCTTGAATGTTACGGTTTGTAACATAATCCAATAATGTCAAGGACCACAGTACAGTTTTTGGCTTCAGCATGAAGGTATTGGTATAAAATTATATGCCTAGTGGCATGCCATTGTTTAAAAGCACCTCTTGAGTGAATCTAACCAAGTAAAGTATCCATTGTGCCAAGGAGTGAAGGCCTTGTTGTACAGAACTCATAGTGCTTGTTGTACAGAACTCATAGTGCTTGTTGTACAGAACTCATAGTGCTTGTTGGACAAATCCCATTCATTGGAACTCTGCTGAGAACACGTTATCTATGTGTATTCTCGCAGGGAGTGCAGAAACATCTCCTATTGCTGATAAGCTGATATCCTATAAAGCACCATTGTTTAAAGACATGACGACATTATTAAATGTAGCGTAAATACCAGAACAAGAAGGACTCGTACTCTTATACTAGAGTACTTTGTAATCTGTACTCTGTAATATACTCAACCGCTACGTCCCCACCCTCTTAGCGCGTGAACTATTACCTCACCACTTTATTGATCAATCACCAGGCAGTACGTATCAAAGGTAAAACTACTTTATGGGAGGAGTTTTACGTGTTTAAAATCTGCTGTCAGTCACGGCTCATTATTCCATCTGTGGACCTCCTGCGTGAGACCACTTGCAGTGGAATCCCTTACTTGTGTGACTTAGAATGAACTCATCTATTGTTATATTCTGAAATCTGACTTCATCTCAATCTTATAATTATATCTAACCACCTGTGTGTGTATTCAACCTTTGTCCACCGTTGCAGCAATCAATGACCATGCCTCGGTTCTTTCAAGCATGGTCCTTTTTCCATAAATGTCACTTGCTCTGTGGTCGTCTTCTGGCCAGACCCCATGGCATTCACATTCTGGGTGATTTCAACCCAAATATAATTTTTATTTTTGTTGGTAAGTTCTCCACCCTTAGCAGAACTAAAACTCCCTCCTATTGAGCCTAAATGGCACCTAACACCATCTAATAGCGCACAGGTTTCGGCAACAGTGAAATTAGGGCCTTTTGAGTCCATGGTACCATTGCTTTGGTGTAGTGAACATAGTTCATCATTTATAGGCATTGGGTATGATTGCCTTAAAATTTAACACAAGCCAAAGTAAATGAGCTATAATGGGTGTGTTTGAAAAGACCAATTACACAGCCATCTTATTCATCCTTTCTCAGAGGACTCACAGGTCACAGAGAGGCTGTGACATGGCAGGTGTTGTCCACCGCCACCACCATTTTGGTAGGAGAGGATACCATCAAAGGGTGTATATGTTGAGCATACCAAACCACTGGAGAAATACACCACTGAGGAGCTGTATGCACGGTTTCTCTTTGGGAAGGCTGATATTAAAGGAGAACTATTTTACTATTTCTTTCACTATTTGGGCACTTTTACACAATTCCTGTGAGTTTATGGAACACCTCTGTAATTTTTTTTTTTTTTAATTCATTGTTTTGTATTTCTAATCAAGTACTCAAAAACAGCATTTTTCTACCTCAAGATCTTAAGCCGTTTTGAGCCTGGGCTCCAACCACTGTGTGCAGCTCATCATGTACCGGATGCCACACAGCCACATTATCATGCAGCGGTGTCTCTCTGACATCACAAATCAGCACATTTTCAGATGACTCAGTTCAGTGAGGGTGAATATTGTGAGAGGAGAATTGGCAGAATGCGCCAATATGAGAATTAGAGACATAGATCATATTAATATAAGTCCACATAGCTAGGAAACAATGCTAAACACTGAAAAAGGCCATTTATAAGATAGTTCCCCTTTAAGTACATTGTGGACCTTCTCAGGCCAAAACTTCAACACAGAACCCGAAGAAGTCACGGTCTGTTTGTGGAAGAACAGGTCCTCATTGCTCTACGCTTCTATGCATGTGGGACTTTCTACCAAGTTGTTGGTGACTATGGGAGTGGAAAAATCAACTGTGTGTGATGTGGTGAAAGCTGTGTCAATCACACTGGCCAGCCTGGTTTAAGTTTAAGTTTATTTGGATCCCCATTAGCAACAGCAGTGCTGTGGCTATTCTTCCTGGGGTCCATAACACGTAAAATACAGTTACAGACTTTATACACTCACAACATTCACATGTCATACAGACAATTAAAACAACAATAAATACTCCTAATCAAATTCATAATACAATACAACAATACATACTCCTAATAAATTCATAATACAATACAACAATACCTACTATAATATACTATTTAGCTTTTTTGTATTTTATTTTTTTATTATTTTTTAAACAAACACATAAACAAACATGACAACACACGATAAGATATACAAGCATTAGTTGACAGTGCACATCCAATGAAATCACCATTTAGTTAATTGTCTTATACAGGATATACCCCTAATACCTGTTATCTAAAAACCTATACACATATGCTCTAGCTCGTACCCCCCCCCCCCCCCCCCCCCCTCCCGGACCCCCCATTGGATAATCCAACCATTATAACTTGTTCCTAACCATACACTACCATTATATGCTAGCTTTTATTCTCTCCACCACTTCTAACCACATTGTCATTTTGGATTCATTGAGACCCAAAATTCTTGCTGTAGATATTTCTTGATAAATCACATCGAGATATGTAAGAATACTATTTAGCTTTTACATACTGTACATTATCTATGTTCATACCAACAATTATACAATCTTCTAATAATATATATCAGACACATACCTTTTCATCTACGTATATCCCTATCTCTTTATATCAGACACATACATTTTGATTTATATACACACTATCTATTAGGAATGTCAATGAATTTGTTTAATTTATAAAGGATGACCAGATTTCCCAGGCCAAGCGCAACTTTTTTCTTTGACATTGACAAATGACATTTGTGATGCACCTGAGCCCGTTGGACGGCGTTGGAGACTCTTACCAACCTCCGGCGTTTTGTCAGAATGAGGGACTGACTGGACAGTGCAATAAGGGATGCAATAGTTAGACACAATTTTTGATTGGTTAATGACTGATGAATGAATGAATTATTTTATTTCAAATGTTTACACATACAAATAAATAAACATAAACAAATCATTTTTCGAATTTTTTTAATAAACAAACGAAAAAGTTCATACTATTCTGTAATATATTAATCCTGTTTGTGTCTCACTGCCAAGTTCATAATATTATGTAATAGATTAATCCTGTTTGTGTCTCACTGCCAAATTCATAATATTCTGTAATAGATTCATCCTGTTTGTATCTTCACTGCCAAGTTCATAATATTCTGTAATAAATGAGTGCTTGAATTGTGACAGAACTTCAAGAATGTTCACTGTTAATACTGCTATTCTAACTGATAAGCATAATCAGCATTTATTTCTAACAATACTTGCACTATTAAATCATAATAATCAATGCCTTTCATTGAAAGTTAAATAAGAAATCAGTCCAAAGCATTTAAATCTCCCCAGCTGTAAAAGTTGTAAATGTAAATGTCTTTCATATACCCATTACTGAATGTGCTCAGTTATGTGTGGATATTATTATATTGAGATTATATATATATATATATATATATATATATATATATATATATATATATATATATATATATATATATATATATATATATATATATATATATATATATATAATATAATTATTATTGTTATTATTATTATTGCCCTTTATCTGCCAGGGATTATTCTGATCTTAATCCCCTCTTTGCCACCACTATAAGTCTATGGAGATGTTCCCCTTCTTTGCAGGGCTATAACTTTTTAAATTGTATTGCTAAATTGACATTACTACTATGGCCCATTCAACGTCAAGTATCTATCGTTTAGGATGTAGCAACGTTCTACTTTTTCATTCACATATTCATACTAAAATACGGTCTAAAGTATAAATATGTTTTTATCGTTTTCTGCAGCATTCTGCAGAACGCGAATTATAGCTATAAATACATATATTACATCATCAAATGTAGTTTGATACCGATTGACGTCATATTAAAACTTTCAATTGTACAAGGTCCTAAACGTCCTGCCTCATCATCTGCTGGTGACCGGAGGGGGGGGGGGGGTTTATAAATCCGTGGCCGACGTTAAATCATTTATTTAGTATGGGCGATATATATATCAGAGCAGATTATACGTTTAATAATAATCAAACAAGCTGAAACTTACCGCATCTTCCTCTGACCGTTGGGTGGTCAGCGTGGCGCATAAAGTTCTCGATTATGGGATGTTGATATATGCGATCCATTTCCAGGTTGTATAATACGTCCAAATCATGTTGTTTATCGAGTTATTGGCAACTGATCGCTGTCCAGTGTGTCGAGCTAGAGTCCCGCTAACGATAGCGAGTGCCCGGACCAAATATGGATGAGCACCACTTCCGGCGCGTCACTTCCGGTTTGGGCGATCCGCCGATCGGCCACCAGATGGCGCTCTTGAACCGTTGGAGAGTTGAGAGGAGATCAATAGGAGATCCCAAGTCTCCGTGGGTAAAATATGATTGCCATCACAGATTTTTTAAATATTGATCTCAAAGACGCCTTACGGCGTCATTGGCAGATTACGCATGGCGGAGAATGACGTGGAAACTCGTCCTTGGCGAATAAAGGGATTTTATTATTATTATTATTATTATTATTATTATTATTATTATTATTATTATTATTATTATTATTATTATTATTATTATTATTATTATTATTATTATTATTATTATATTATTAGACACAAGGGATTTAAGTCCCACAATAATCACAGTGTACTGTACCCCCAACAAAAGGCTAGTCTACACCACTGTGTAGTAGTAGTAGTAGTAGTAGTAGTAGTAGTAGTAGTAGTAGTAGTAGTAGTAGTAGTAGTAGTAGTAGTAGTAGTAGTAGTAGTAGTTTATTCAGTCATCATCTCACACAATACAATATGCACAATCATTTAACAATATTTGATTTTTTCAAACCATCTGACCACCAGATCCAACTGAATTTCAGTTATGTAAGACATGGTAAACAGGAAGTGATGTGTTACTTGCAGTTTGTTCTAATAATCTATAGCAAGGAAAATAAAAAATAACCTTCTTACTGTCTTCTACTATCATGCACTCTTCCACTAATTAATCGTCCTTGTCTATATTACTACATACAGTAATACTAATATGTCTTTACTACTATGCACTCAACACTGCAGCACCCAAGTTTCAACACTGTTTGATGAACATTATTACTCAGCTGAAAGAGTTGTTGACTGTTGACTTGTCATACAGAACTTGTAAGTCGCTTTGGATAAAAGCATCAGCGTTATGGGGATGACATAACGTTGACATATTTTGATCTTTAACACTTTGACGACGATGGGCTTAGTCTAATTAGTGGCTAGAGGACCGGGGAATGTAAACAAACATGTGGGTTTTCTAACAGCTATATCTATACTTTATAGTGTTGCTATCTGTCCATTCTCATTGTCAATTGAGTGCATAAACCGTCCCTTCAAAATGGCTTAAAGAAAGAAAAAAAATCCATCGGTAGGTTGTCATTTTATAGCGCCGTGAATATAAGCTTTATCGCAGATTTCGTATCATCTATTTTCTGGAAAGCTAGTTATAGAGCTAAAGGCTACTAACGTTATATATTAAACGGCATTTCCGTTTTATATATGCTAATGAAATAACACAAACTGCTTTTTATCCGGACTATCCCAGAGCATCTATGGATGAAAGGGGGGCAGCGGGGGACGTCAATTAGTATTATTGATTACCAATACAGTGTCCGTGTAAGTAGCCACATTCACAGATCGATTGCTTGCGTTGCACAGCAAGCTCCGATCCGGCTATAAATTAGGTGATAAATGTCTTACCGTCAGCCCGTGTGATAACCGGCAGCATTTCCCCGTTATTGATCGGCATCTGGTAGATCGATATGTCCATTGGTTGATGATAAATCCCCTTATTCCATGGTGAAATCTCCGCTTCGAAACGTGATACACGGTGCATGCTGTTTGTTTGGGATCAGAGTAATATGATACTCCGTTGGAGGGTAAAAAAATCCATTCGCCCACAATGATACTGCAGTGGCGCGATGGCGCCCCTAAGAGGATCTGGCCGGTATTGCATGTTGCCGATTCCACAGAGGAGGGTAGATCTGCAGAGTCGATCTGGGATCTTGATCCGGTTATTAATATGGAATAAAACAATAACAACTTGCCACGGCTATATACGTGCCTCTGGTCCACAACGCATGGCACCGAAAGCCTTTTACGTGGTCGGTCCCCATTGTGTTAATAGACACATACTTGTTCTGCCACACACACATTCCCAGAAGAGCTGGTTAGTTATTTGTATCCGACATGGCAACCATTGCACCGAGTATGATTCATTTACAATCTACATTTCCCTTTCTGCCTTCTAAAACGCCATTATAAGGTTTTCTTTTACTGTAAGAAGAACAAATCTGGGACGTTTCCAGGGACAGGATATGGTCGAGGACAGATTACTTAATTCAGTGACTGTCGGAACTGTTAGACTGTTAGTCTTCTCACCTTAAAATAGACCTATAACTTTTCATTCAAACTTTGGTGGACACTTAATCTCACTTAGTAGTAGTTTATTCAGTCATCATCTCACACAATACAATATGCACAATCATTTAACAATATTTGATTTTTTCAAACCATCTGACCACCAGATCCAACTGAATTTCAGTTACAGATCGTATAGCTTTACGCTCTGCTCTATTGGAACTATCCCTTTATCCATTCTAACAATGAAAAACTTTCTCCACATGTACACAGGTTATGAAAAAGCTCAGTATGCTGCAGCCAACAAAAGCCACAGGCCAAGACAATATTCCCACCAGATTTCTCAGAGACTCTGCTTCCATCATAGCTCCCATTGTAGCCCATATCACCAACCTCTCCATCAACCAGGGTCACATCCCGCAAGAACTCAAGCTTGCTAGGGTAACCCCTCTATTTAAAAAAGGAAGCAAACTGGATCCAGGTAACTACCGCCCCGTTTCTATTCTTTGTTCCATATCAAAGGTAATTGAGAGGCTGGTATATGAGCAGATAGACAACTACCTGACTGAACATAGACTGCTGTACCAGTGCCAATCAGGTTTCAGAAAATCACACTCCCCTGACACCTGTTTACTGTACCTGACCGATTATATAAAACGTGAGATGGACAAGGGGAACTACTGCGGGATGGTTGTGTTGGACCTGCAAAAGGCGTTTGACACAGTCAACCACTCCATCCTACTAGAAAAATTGAGAGCGATAGGCTTTGATAGCAAGTCAGCCAAATGGGTCAAGTCCTACCTGGAGGGAAGAGAACAGGTGGTAGACATCAATGGCACCTTGTCCTCGTCCCTTCCAGTGACATGTGGGGTCCCCCAGGGAAGCATTTTGGGGCCTCAACTGTTTTTAATATATATCAATGATATGAAATCGGCATGCGATTGCAACCTGTTCCTGTTTGCTGACGACTCTGCACTCCTGGTCTCTGACAGGGATAAGTCTAAAGTGGAAAGTGTCCTGAGCAGTGAAATGAAAAAGATCTGCTCTTGGCTCAGTGACAAAACAGATTTTTATTTAGAATTTCCTCGTTCATAAATAGGAAAGCTCTGAGGACCCTAGCTGGAGCCCTCATCCAAGGTCACTTTGACTATGCTTGCACTTCATGGTACAGCAACATATCCAAACAAATGAAGACAAAGCTCCAGACCTCCCAAAACAAACTAGTGAGACTCCTGCACAACCTTCACTTTAGGACTCACCTAACGCCAGCCCACTTTAGCAGTCTGGGATGGCTTAGGGTTGAGGAAAGGGTACACCAGCTTAAAATGCTACTGGTTTTTAAAGTACTGCAAGAAACGGTCCCCAAGTACCTAGTAAATTATTTTAATAAAGTAGGAGATGTCCACAAACACGCCACAAGAGGAAGTCCCACGGACCTGGTCCCGCCGAGAGTCAGGACATGCATGGGAAAGATTTTTTTACTCTGCTACGGTAATGTGGAATGCCCTGCCAACATTCATAAAACTCCTGAACTCCCCTCTCGGATTTAAATCCGCCCTAAAAACATGGCTCAGCAGCAACTCAAATTGGTCTTAATATGTTTTTTATCTCTTTTATCTTAACTTGGCTTTTATTTCTCTTTATCATGAGTTGCTTTTAAGGGTTTGCGGATTTTCTTTTAACATTAGTTGACTGTATGAGTTGTCAGGTTAGGTGTTTTTATACACATTTTTAGGATGTGTCCTGTCTAGTGTACATGTCCATTTGTGTTTTTGTGCCTTTTATGTTCCATGTATGGACCACAATGGAAACAAGCCTTGGCTTTATTGTGTTTTATCCATTTTTGACCAGCGTGTTGACACTGTTATTGTTTGTCTTTTAAATGTTTGTCCTACGATTGTGTCAAAATAAAGTATTCAATCAATCAATCAAAAAACACCTATTTACCTCCGCCTGGCCACACCCACATCCGCTCCTATATAAGCGAGGTCGTGGCCACACAATCAGCTCCTTCCCTACTTTCACCACTGAACGTGTCTGTATACACCACTTTAAGTTTAGTGCCAAAAGTAGTTAGTTAGTAAAGGAAAGAAGAGAAAAGGAGCTGCGTTGACATTGTATCTTTGTTTTTTCTCTCTCACTATTTTTCGAGAAAATAAAGCGATAATGTCTTCACCACCGGAGAGTCTAGAAGATGATGATCATTCTGACCTCCACCGGCGCTTCGCATTGGGGCGCGCGTCGCTGAGCAATCCCCCCGGCATTGTCTCCGGCTCTGCAGCTGGATACTGTTAACAGAAATGGCTATGGGGCGACAATAATATGTACATGAGGCATGGTTTCCGTCTGTGGCCTTGCTCTGCTGGCAGTGTTTTATTCACATTGACTCATACCACAGCAGCTCATGTGTGCTCCTCTCCGGGAGAGGCATTTGTGGGAAGAAGAAAAAGTAGGAGGGAGCCAAGTCTTATATACTCCCAACCTGGCGTAGACTGTAGAAGCTCTGCCTATAGTGCCCTCCAGTGGACACAGATATATATGCAGTCATGGGAGCAGTAGAGGACAGTTACAGTTAGTTACAACCATACATACACCCTCTAGATTCAACACTCCCACTTATGGTTACTTAGTACACTGTATGAACTCTTCAAAACAATTTACAAAGAAAATAATACAGTCTTAGAACATCAAAAAGAGTATGCCAGTCAATATTTACACACCAAACATGACCTCTACAAATCTCCTCAGTTTCAATTTTGAAGCAGGCTTCGTCATAGCGTCTGCTACCATGTCATCTGTTGGACAATAAACCAGTGTCATCCTTTCTTCTCTGATGACAGATCTGATGAAATGGTACTTTATATCCATATGCTTACACCTCTGTCGACATACAGGGTTTCTCGCAATGGCAATAGTACCCTGGTTGTCCTCATAAACAACAGTTTTCTTATATACATAGTTATCCATCCCTCCGAGCAGTTGTTCTAGATAAATACACTCCTGTATCGTCATGGCCAGGGCCATGTATTCGGCTTCACAAGTTGACAGTGCCACTGTGGGCTGCTTCTTTGTTTTCCATGAAACCAGTGAGCTGTTTGTGTTTAAACTAACACAGTATCCAGTCGTACTCCTTCTATCTGTGATGTCAGCAGCCCAGTCTGCATCACTGTAGGCTTTAAGCCCTAAGCCTCCGCTGCTCTTTCTGAAACAAAGTAGTTTATCTACTGTACCTTTGAGATAACGAAAAACATGTTTTACCGTGATCCAGTGTTCCTCTGTGGGATCAGCAAAGTGCTGTGACAACTTACTCACTACAAAACATAGGTCAGGGCGGGTACATGTTGTTAAGTAGATGAGGCTACCCACGGCTTCCCTGTAAATTTTTACATCTGTCAGTTTCTGAGCATCCTCCTGATATTGAAGTTTCTGATCACATGGTGTTCTACATTCCTGCATGTCAAAACGTTTCAGGATCTTTTTCGCATATCTCTTCTGGGATACTGTTACACAATTTTCTGACTGCTCAAAGTCCATGCCTAGGAAATGCTTTAACCTGCCAAGGTCTTTCATTTTGAATCTGGTGGAGAGCATACCTTTCACCTGATCTAGGTTCCTAGAGTTGTCTGCTGCGATGATCAAATCATCTACCCAAATGACTATTATCACTTTGCCTGACTCTTTTGACTCCCTTGAGTAAACACAGGGGTCTACTGGATTCTGTAGGAAGTGATCCTCGATGAGGCATGTGTGAAGCATCTCGTTCCAATTTCGCCCAGACTGTGTCAGGCCGTAAATGGATTTTTCTAGCTTTCCCCCTTTCTTTTCGTAAACCTTCAGGTTGTTCCATATATATCTCCCTATCTATGGGTGCATGCAGATAGGCTGTCTTCACATCCATCTGATGTAAAATCAGATTGTCCTCAGCTGCTTTCTGAACCACTACCCTTACACTGGTCAGGTTGGCTGTGGGGGAGAATGTTTCACCATAGTCTATCCCCTCCCTCTGACTGAAACCCTTCGCTACAAATCTCGCTTTGTACTTTTCGTGGCCTTCGATCCCTTCCTTGATTGAGTACACCCACTTCCCTCCCACTGTCTGTCTGCCCTCTGGCAATTTTGTGAGGGTAAAGGTGTGGTTGTCCTCTAAGGACCTCATCTCCTCGTCCATCGCTCTCTCCCACTTACTCGACTCTGGGGACACTATGGCTTCCTTAAAGGACTGAGGCACGCCACACACCGCTCTGTAGCAGTATTCAATACTGGCGAGTGTACTGTCATCCTCGTCACTACCCCTCCGGGCATAATCTTTCAGATATCTTGGTGGATTGTGTTCCCTTGAGGGATATCTCCCACTGCATGGGGCACTTGACGTCACCCTCGGGTGCTCCTCGTCATCGCCCTCTGGGGGTGTCTGGAGGTCTGCCTGCACGCCTGTGCTCAGTACACTAGGCTGTGGTGTCTCTGTCCCTCCATACCTTACCCCGGAGTCCAGCCATGGCTCCTCTGTCTGTGTCTCGATTTCGCACGTTGTCTTGGTGACAAATTTCACTAGTCTGTGCTTTTGCACCTTCCCTTTACCGGGATAGTAGACTAGGAGTGCGGGGCTCCCTCTGTCGTGTCCTACAAAGAGTCCTTTTTCACATCTGGACTCAAGCTTGCCTCTGTCCTGCTGGTAAGCATAGCACACTGATCCGAATTTGTGCATTCTGGCTGGATTACATCTTTTCCCTGTCATTGCTGTATATGGGGTGGTGCCCGTATGTTTGTTAAAACACCTGTTTCTGGTGTAAACGGCTTCTTGTACCGCATAATGCCACAGGCTCTTCGGTATGTTACTATCGTCTAGCTTACACCTGGCCATTTCAAAAAGAGTGCGCCATTCCCTCTCGGCTACCCCATTCTGATGTGGGGAGTAGGGACATGATGTCTCGTGTCTGATCCTGTTTTTTCTCAACAAGTGATTGGAACTCTCTGTAAACTTGGTCCCGTTGTCTGACCTCAAACATTTTATGTCCCCATAGGGGGCGACATCGGCAAGGAACTTCTCCGTGGCTTGGAGTGCATCACTCTTTGCTTTAAGGAAATAGACGAACACTACGCCTGTAAAGGACTGTATGTGTTATGGTTTGTAACCGACCCCAATCACACAACACAAGACAGGTATGAGAGTAAGCCAAGAACTGGGCATTTATTGAAAACAACAGAAAATGGCACTGTCCCTTTAAGGGAGAACACAAATCACAGGAAAACAAGAATTGGGAAAAAGGCCAGTGCCTTTAAGAGGCGAGCTGGCTAAGGGGAAGGCTAAGGGAAAGGCTAATGGACAGGGCCAGGGCAAGGGAACAGGGCAGGAACAGGGAGGACTAGGAGGACTGGAAAGGGATGACTAGGAGGACTAGGATGACTGGACAGGGAGGACTAGGAGGACTGGACAAGGAGGACTAGGAGGACTAGAAGGACTGGACAGGGAGGACTAGGAGGACTAGAGAGGGGAAACAGGGACAGAGGCTCGCGGAGGCGGGCTGGGGACAGGTAGGACTAGGAGGACTAGAAGGACTGGACAGGGAGGACTAGGAGGACTAGAAGGACTGGACAGGGAGGACTAGGAGGACAAGGGAGGGGAAACAGGGACAGAGGCTCGCGGAGGCGGGCTGGGGACAGGGAGGACTAGGAGGACTAGAAGGACTGGACAGGGAGGACTAGGAGGACTGGACAAGGAGGACTAGGAGGACTAGAAGGACTGGACAGGGAGGACTAGGAGGACTAGAGAGGGGAAACAGGGACAGAGGCTCGCGGAGGCGGGCTGGGGACAGGTAGGACTAGGAGGACTAGAAGGACTGGACAGGGAGGACTAGGAGGACTGGACAAGGAGGACTAGGAGGACTAGAAGGACTGGACAGGGAGGACTAGGAGGACTAGAGAGGGGAAACAGGGACAGAGGCTCGCGG
Organism: Notolepis coatsorum; assembly: GCF_963971535.1. NCBI lineage: Eukaryota > Metazoa > Chordata > Actinopteri > Aulopiformes > Paralepididae > Notolepis > Notolepis coatsorum. The sequence goes on from NC_140169.1 coordinate 16,752,790, forward strand.
AGGCGGGCTGGGGACAGGTAGGACTAGGAGGACTAGAAGGACTGGACAGGGAGGACTAGGAGGACTAGAGAGGGGAAACAGGGACAGCGAAAACAGGGTTCGGGCCTTGGAACTGGGCGAGGGTCAGAGCTGCTTACAGGGATGGAGTAGGAGCGCGCAGGCTAGACGTCTGGAGGATAGCGCATCTGGCGCGGAGGTCTGAGTGGTGCGCGTCTGCTTGGAGTACGCGCCGGTACGGAGGGCGCATCTGGCGCGGAGGTCTGAGTGGTGCGCGTCTGCTTGGAGTACGCGCCGGTACGGAGAGCGCATCTGGCGCGGAGGTCTGAGTGGTGCGCGTCTGCTTGGAGTACGCGCCGGTACGGAGGGCGCATCTGGCGCGGAGGTCTGAGTGGTGCGCGTCTGCTTGGAGTACGCGCCGGTACGGAGAGCGCATCTGGCGCGGAGGTCTGAGTGGTGCGCGTCTGCTTGGAGTACGCGCCGGTACGGAGAGCGCATCTGGCGCGGAGGTCTGAGTGGTGCACGTCTGCTTGGAGTACGCGCCGGTACGGAGAGCGCATCTGGCGCGGAGGTCTGAGTGGTGCGCGTCTGCTTGGAGTACGCGCCGGTACGGAGAACGCATCTGGCGCGGAGGTCTGAGTGGTGCGCGTCTGCTTGGAGTACGCGCCGGTACGGAGAGCGCATCTGGCGCGGAGGTCTGAGTGGTGCGCGTCTGCTTGGAGTACGCGCCGGTACGGAGAGCGCATCTGGCGCGGAGGTCTGAGTGGTGCGCGTCTGCTGCGCGGAGGTCTGAGTGGTGCGCGTCTGCTGCGCGGAGGTCTGAAGTGGAACACTGGAATACCTCCCGTAGAGGATTAGAGAGCGCAGTACAGTGTCTCCCTCCAGGCAAACGGCGACAGGTGGCGAAGGCTTGAGCGCATCTGGCGCGGAGGTCTGGAGTGGAACACTGGAATACCTCCCGTAGAGGATTAGAGAGCGCAGTACAGTGTCTCCCTCCAGGCAAACGGCGACAGGTGGCGAAGGCTTGAGCGCATCTGGCGCGGAGGTCTGGAGTGGAACACTGGAATACCTCCCGTAGAGGATTAGAGAGCGCAGTACAATGTCTCCCTCCAGGCAAATGGCGACAGGTGGCCAAAGCTTGCACCTCGTCTCACGCCGGAGATAAAACAGCATACAGACAGAAACAGAAACTCCCGTAGGAGCCTACAGACAGAGAACCTCCCGAAGGAGTTTGGTGATAGAGATATGATACGGAACGACCCGACAAGGACAGAGGGGAAGAGCGAGGTACTTAAAGCCCACAGGGGAGCTAATTAGAATACACATCAGGTGCGTGAAGGTAATTGATACTTGAACTAGAAGAGTGTGTTCGGCACGAACCAATCAAACAGATAATGACAGATAGTCCAAGGGTGTGGGCTGCTGAAGAGCAGACCAGGCTAAACGAGCGCGAGGGTGGGGGCTGGAGAAGTGAGGAGACAGGGAATTAAAGGTCCAGGGAGAGGCGAACCTCACAGTATGTTTGTTAAAACACCTGTTTCTGGTGTAAACAGCTTCTTGTACCGCATAATGCCACAGGCTCTTCGGTATGTTACTATCGTCTAGCTTACACCTGGCCATTTCAAAAAGAGTGCGCCATTCCCTCTCGGCTACCCCATTTTGATGTGGGGAGTAGGGACATGATGTCTCGTGTCTGATCCTGTTTTTTCTCAACAGTGATTGGAACTCTCTGTTTGTAAACTCGGTCCCGTTGTCTGACCTCAAACATTTTACGTCCCCATAGGGGGAGACATCGGCAAGGAACTTCTCCGTGGCTTGGAGTGCATCACTCTTTGCTTTAAGGAAATAGACGAACACTACGCCTGTAATGGACTGTACATAGTTAAAGCCACCTATGGACTCGTTCCTTACTGGACCGGCTAGGTCGGTGTTAACTAGCTCCAGTGGTCTCTTTACCTTATCTGTGGGGTCCCTGTTCCTTGTTTGAGTAAACTTCACCCTTATGCAAACTTCACATTCTTTGTCAGGTCTATGCTTTTCACCCTTAATGTGCATACCGTCTGTTACTGCTTGTAGCTTTAGTAAATCCTCGTGATTACAATGACCCATAATTTCATGCCACGTCTGGATGTCATGACTAACAGTCACATTACATTTATCATTATTATTACACTCCGTTTGTAGGTAATACATTCTTCCATATACGTCAATGTTAAACCGTGTACCATCTTTTTCTACAAGAACATCTTTACCTTCACTGAAGAACACTTCAGCACCGTTAGCAGTAGCGGATTTTACAGAGAATAGTTATTGTGGGAACGAGGGTATGTAGAGAGCGTTCTTTAACGTCACTGTACACCGGCGCCCCCCACTGTCTATGAGGCATACCTGTGCGTCTCCTCTCCCCTGCGCCAACCCGTAGGTGCGTTTCCTGTCCGCCAGCTCCATGCTGTTTCCCTCCGGCTCGAAGGACTTATCAAAGTTCTTGAAACTATTCCTGTCGTTGATGATGTGGGACGACACACCTGTGTCCACGATCAGTCCCCTCCTCGGGAACAGCTGGTGCTGCGTTGGCCGGGCGACGCCCGTAGTCCGCGCCCCGAAAACGAAGTCCTCTCGTCCTGCCGCTCTCCGGGCGTCATCTCGACTCGCCTCACGGTCACCGTTGCCGCCATCTTGTCTGTAGTCGTTATCTCGTCCACAGCCGCCATCTTGACCATAGCCGCGATCTCGTCCATCGCCGCCATCTTGTTTGTGGCCGCAACCTCGTCCGTCGCCACCATCTTGTCCATAGGCGCCGCCTCGTCTCTGGCCGACATCTTGCCCATGTGCGTATTGGGCGCTCTGGTCTCGTTTCTTTGGGCACTCTTTGTCTGTGTGCCCCGATGATCTGCAGAAGTTGCACCAGACCGTCTTGTTGCAGTTATCCCTCCGATGCCCATTCTCTCCCCATCGCCAACACGTCACCTCCGTCGCGGGCCTGGCCGTCTCCCTCGGTGTCGCTCGGGCTTTCAGTGCTATCCCCCCCGCTTCCGCGGCATCTGGGTGGATATCCTCTGAGGCCTCAAAGTTCCGCAGCTTGGCTTTGAACTGCCCCAATGTCATGTCCGTTGAACCGTGGGTAACCAGTAGCGTGAACGGCCTGTACAACTCCGGTAGTCCTCTCATCACCATTGCCATCACTAACCCCTCGCCGGGTGCCTCTCCCGCACTCTTGAGCACTGTAAAGTGTCACAGCCAACTAAGTAACACTGGGTGGTATGACATCCTGATCTTATATATGATTATGGGGAATGTCTGTAGATTCTTCCTGGACAATGGAATAGAAACACGTTATGTGTAAACACATGTTAAAGTGCCACAAGTCAACGAGTGACACTTTGTATAATATTCTTATGTTTATTATATATGATTGGAGCTATGTATATGACCTGTATACTCTTTATACACTTATAAAACTATGTTACAGTTAATGTGCAGTCGGAGTGAAGAGCGGGCCTGAGCTGAGAGCAAGTCGGCACAGTTTAACCCTGTCCGGTCTGCATAGAATATAGCCAGCAGTCTCCCTCGTCTGCATCCCCTTGAGTTGGGGCGAGTGAGAACGAAGGGGGGGGGGGGGGGGGGGCCCCTTCGGAATGCAATCTCTGAGCCTGCAGTAGGGAGTTTCCGGAGCTCTCCGGCCGGCAGACGCATTAAACTGGTTAACCCTTTGTGGGGTCTGAGTGAGATGGGGATGGAGGGGACTTTCCACAGCAGAGAATAAAGGGAGTCTGTTCCAGCGAAAACGTTACAATTACTTTTTCGAGTTACGGCCTAGTGGAGTAAAATGGGAGTAGAGCCAGTCCCCACGAGCCGTGCATTGACTGGCTGGTGAAATGACATCACGGTGACAGCGCTGTATTTGGACCAATAAGCAGAAGAGACCATGGGGCCCTTTATAAGGGCCAACTGGCGAGATCACAAGCAGATTTTTACACTGAGCTGGAGAGATAGGAAGAGGCACAAGCCGTGCCAGATCAGACTTTTTTGAGAGATGGAGATCCTGCTGCCAGACACGGGGCACAAGCCGAACCAGATGAGATGTTTTGTTCTGTGCATATTTTAACTGAAATGGACACTTTCCACTTCAGTCTCTTCTTGTAACTAGCTTTTTCTAATTAAAAATACCTCTTTATAAATATCCTTTGTATCCTTTCTTCTCACCAGACGGCCGGACGGCCGGGTAAGCATGAAATGTGTTTTGCCTTGTAACCTCACCCTTTGCATTTTGATTAAAAAGACGGGTAAGCATGAAGATGTATTTTTGCATTGTAACTTTACCAGTAATAATAATAATAATAATAATAATAATAATAATAATAATAATAATAATGTGCCTGTAATGTGCTTGATTTATGATGTAAAAAACCTCCTGAGTAAGGCTTTAGCCAGACGGAGTATTAATGATGTAAAAACTTTAGAAGTATGGCTTTATCCCTAAGGAGGAGGAGGAGAAATAGGATTATTGTGATCAAGGAGAAAGGTGGGTTCGGCAAGCCTGGTTTTATCAAGTAATGCCATACAGTAAACTCTACGGCGAACCGAGTAGATTAAAGCGAAATAAAGAAAAGTAAATATACCCCGCAACTCCAATCAATCAACTGTATTACTGGAGGGGACGGGGGGTGCCTGTGTGTGAGCCGAGGTCTGCTGAGTTTAAGCCCTGAACGTTATAGACAAATTGAGTCCTAGATGTCCCACACTTCGCGGGACGCTGCTTGAAGCTGGGATTCGGACTAATGAGTTATGGGATAATCAATCTGACCTCGGTTTACGACCGGTGCTTAACATGGCGTCCCTGGGTGGGCATTTATACTAACCAAAATAGGTGCTAAACGGCCGAAGAAGACAGGACTACTGTCAAAAGCCTCTGGAGTAAAATTAAATTACAGATTTGGCAAAATCAAAAAAGTAGAAGGTTCTACTTAAAGAAAGGATCACGCTTAAAGTATATTTTTGTGATTACGGTAAAAAGGTTTACTCATGACTAAAAAGTTACGTAATGTTTTCTTACAGTCAAAAAAGTAGAAGGTTCTACTTAAAGAAAGGATCACGCTTAAAGTATATTTTTGTGATTACGGTAAAAAGGTTTACTCATGACTAAAAAGTTACGTAATGTTTTCTTAAAGTCAAAATTGTAGAAGGTTCTACTCGAAGAAAGAGTCGCATTTAGAGTATATATTTGTGATTACTGTGAAAATTCTGCTGGGTGAAGTTGCAATGCAAAAATCACTTTCCTGCTTTGTTCACAGAAAAGCGAGGGCTCCCTAGCCCAGAGACACTGTTTGTAAGGTGGGGAGTGTGGATGTGAAGCGAAGTCAAAACGACCGTTCACAGAAAAGCGAGGGCTCCCTAGCCCAGAGACACTGTTTGTAAGGAGGGGAGTGTGGATGTGAAGCGAAGTCAAAACGACCGTTCACAGAAAAGCGAGGGCTCCCTAGCCCAGAGACACTGTTTGTAAGGAGGGGAGTGTGGATGTGAAGCGAAGTCAAAATGACCGTTCACAGAAAAGCGAGGGCTCTCTAGCCCAGAGACACTGTTTGTAAGGAGGGGAGTGTGGATGTGAAGCGAAGTCAAAACGACCGTTCACAGAAAAGCGAGGGCTCCCTAGCCCAGAGACACTGTTTGTAAGGAGGGGAGTGTGGATGTGAAGCGAAGTCAAAACGACCGTTCACAGAAAAGCGAGGGCTCCCTAGCCCAGAGACACTGTTTGTAAGGAGGGGAGTGTGGATGTGAAGCAAAGTCAAAACGACCGTTCACAGAAAAGCGAGGGCTCCCTAGCCCAGAGACACTGTTTGTAAGGAGGGGAGTGTGGATGTGAATCGAAGTCAAAACGACCGTTCACAGAAAAGCGAGGGCTCCCTAGCCCAGAGACACTGTTTGTAAGGAGGGGAGTGTGGATGTGAAGCGAAGTCAAAACGACCGTTCACAGAAAAGCGAGGGCTCCCTAGCCCAGAGACACTGTTTGTAAGGAGGGGAGTGTGGATGTGAAGCGAAGTCAAAACGACCGTTCACAGAAAAGCGAGGGCTCCCTAGCCCAGAGACACTGTTTGTAAGGAGGGGAGTGTGGATGTGAAGCGAAGTCAAAACGACCGTTCACAGAAAAGCGAGGGCTCCCTAGCCCAGAGACACTGTTTGTAAGGAGGGGAGTGTGGATGTGAAGCGAAGTCAAAACGACCGTTCACAGAAAAGCGAGGGCTCCCTAGCCCAGAGACACTGTTTGTAAGGAGGGGAGTGTGGATGTGAAGCGAAGTCAAAACGACCGTTCACAGAAAAGCGAGGGCTCCCTAGCCCAGAGACACTGTTTGTAAGGAGGGGAGTGTGGATGTGAAGCGAAGTCAAAACGACCGTTCACAGAAAAGCGAGGGCTCCCTAGCCCAGAGACACTGTTTGTAAGGAGGGGAGTGTGGATGTGAAGCGAAGTCAAAACGACCGTTCACAGAAAAGCGAGGGCTCCCTAGCCCAGAGACACTGTTTGTAAGGAGGGGAGTGTGGATGTGAAGCGAAGTCAAAACGACCGTTCACAGAAAAGCGAGGGCTCCCTAGCCCAGAGACACTGTTTGTAAGGAGGGGAGTGTGGATGTGAAGCGAAGTCAAAACGACCGTTCACAGAAAAGCGAGGGCTCCCTAGCCCAGAGACACTGTTTGTAAGGAGGGGAGTGTGGATGTGAAGCGAAGTCAAAACGACCGTTCACAGAAAAGCGAGGGCTCCCTAGCCCAGAGACACTGTTTGTAAGGAGGGGAGTGTGGATGTGAAGCGAAGTCAAAACGACCGTTCACAGAAAAGCGAGGGCTCCCTAGCCCAGAGACACTGTTTGTAAGGAGGGGAGTGTGGATGTGAAGCGAAGTCAAAACGACCGTTCACAGAAAAGCGAGGGCTCCCTAGCCCAGAGACACTGTTTGTAAGGAGGGGAGTGTGGATATGAAGCGAAGTCAAAACGACCGTTCACAGAAAAGCGAGGGCTCCCTAGCCCAGAGACACTGTTTGTAAGGAGGGGAGTGTGGATGTGAAGCGAAGTCAAAACGACCGTTCACAGAAAAGCGAGGGCTCCCTAGCCCAGAGACACTGTTTGTAAGGAGGGGAGTGTGGATGTGAAGCGAAGTCAAAACGACCGTTCACAGAAAAGCGAGGGCTCCCTAGCCCAGAGACACTGTTTGTAAGGAGGGGAGTGTGGATGTGAAGCGAAGTCAAAACGACCGTTCACAGAAAAGCGAGGGCTCCCTAGCCCAGAGACACTGTTTGTAAGGAGGAGAGACTGGATGTGAAGCGCAGTCAAAAAGACCGTTCACAGAACTGCAAGCTAACTAGCTCACCATCGGCTAACAAGCCAGTGCTAACACCCATGAGCTGGCCCTAGCCAGACGGAAGCTAACTAGCACGACATCGGCTAACAAGCCAGTGCTAACACCCATGAGCTGGCCCTAGCCAGACGGAAGCTAACTAGCTCGCCATCCGCCAACAAGCCAGGAGTGAACTGAATGCTAACCCGATGGCTACCTAGCCCGAGGCTACGTGACACGAAGCCAGACGGAAGCTAACTAGCTCACCATCGGCTAACAAACCAGTGCTAACACGATGTCTCACAATCATTCCCACATCATAGAGGAGGAATCACCCTCGGATGAGGGATTGGGAGTGTCCATACCCGACCTGGGTCTAGACTACCTAGGAGAACGGGAGGAACACCCAGAGTCCCCTGAAACGTTTGCGGGAAGTGAGGAATTCACAGAACCAAGCAAATCACAATATCCAGAGCTGCCGGCTGTACAGCAAGCAGTAATTGGCACAGGAGAGAAACCTTACTGTTGTGCCCAGTGTAAGAAGACCTTCAAGACGAAGGGAGAGCTTAAACGACACCACTTGGTACACACAGGAGAGAAACCTTACTGTTGTGCCCAGTGTGGAAAGGCCTTCAAGACGAAGGGAGAGCTTAAAAATCACTGTACGGTACACACACGAGAGAGACCCTACAGCTGTGGCCAGTGTGAAAGGAGCTTCAAGACGAAGAGGGAGTGTAAAGGTCACCACATGGTACACACAGGAGAGAAACCTTACTGCTGTGACCAGTGTGGAAAGAGCTTCAAGGCGAAGCGTTACCTTAAACATCACCACCTAATACACACAGAAGGGAAACCTTACTGCTGTGACCAGTGTGGAAGGAGCTTCAAGACGAAGGATCACCTTAAACGTCACCACGTGTTACACACAGGAGAGAAACCTTACTGCTGTGCACAGTGTGGGAAGACCTTCAAGACGAAGGGAGAGCTTAAACGACACCACTTGGTACACACAGGAGAGAAACCTTACTGTTGTGCCCAGTGTGACATGAGCTTCAAGACGAAGACGGATCTTAAACGTCACCACATGGTACACACAGGAGAGAGACCTTACTGTTGTGACCAGTGTGACATGAGCTTCAAGACGAAGACACATCTTAAAATACACCACATGGTACACACAGAAGGGAAACCTTACTGCTGTGCCCAGTGTGGAAAGACCTTCAAAACGAAGGGGGATCTTAAAAGTCACCACGTGGTACACACAGGAGAGAGACCTTACTGCTGTAACCAGTGTGACATTAGCTTCAAGAGAAAGGCAGATCTTGAACGACACCACGTGGTACACACAGAAGAGAAACCTTACTGCTGTGACCAGTGTGGGAAGACCTTCAAGACGAAGGCAGAACTTAAACAACACCACACGGTACACACAGAGGAGAAACCTTACTGCTGTGACCAGTGTGGAAGGAGCTTCAAGACGAAGGATCACCTTAGACGTCACCACGTGGTACACACAGAAAATAAACCTTACGGTTGCGTCCAGTGTGAGAAGGCCTTCAAGACGAAGGGAGAGCTTAAAATTCACCACACGGTACACACAGAAGAGAAACATTACTGCTGTGACCAGTGTGGAAAGAGCTTCAAGGCGAAGCGTAACCTTACACTACACCACATGGTACACACACAAGAGAAACCATACTACTGTGACCAGTGTTACGTGAGCTTCCGGAACCTGCAAGGGCTTAAGAGACACAGACGGCGGAGGCAGCCATGCAAGGTGCCAACCTGCTTAACGGGGGCAGTAAGGGGTGATGTGTCTCGCTCAAGAACACTGCGACGCACTATCAAAGACGAGTGTGGAAATGGAAAAAACCAAGAAGACGATGTAGTCATTCTTCCTCTTTATGAGGCGCCAGGCTCCACCTCAAAACGAGTATCTCCCTCCACTGACATAGAGGCGTTCAACTCTCTAGACGAGTACCTAAAGGCCAAAAACATCAATTATGAGCACTGTTCCATTTTCTATGGCTCAGAAGAGGAGGATGGCGACATTCAGATCAAGGATCAGAACCCGAGGCCACAGATGACACCCTTAGGTGAAACTGAGTCTGAGCAAGATGGGGAGCTAAATACCTCTGAAACTGAACACAGTTCTGATTACTCAACATATTGAGTAATAGCTCAAGAGAAGCTAGCACAAGGAGACGCTAGCTCACCAAAGGGGCTTCAATGGCCCAAATGATGGAAAGAGAAGTAAGGACCCCCGGTCAAGATCCAGGGGATAAGATGGTGGAGAAACTGACCCCCGAGCAGCAAGCAGAGATAAGGGCAACAAAGGGAGAAATTACCTTCTGGGGCCCTGACACATGACACTCAAGCAAGTGCAACCTGGCACAGGACGCTGTGATGCTTGGGCGGCCAAGTCACTGGTTTATAGGTCTGTCAAAACGGATTGGAGGTTCCGGGGCTAAGAACATAAGTTCAAAATAAGTCCTGCATAAGTCCTGCTACTGTGACGGAAGTGGAACCGGCGTAATAACACAGGCTGGTGTTATCAGCAGGAGCTGAGTCTATAAGAGGCTACATAGCCTGAATCTACAAGCTGGCTAACTAGCCGGAGCTAATACCAGACATAAAAAGTAACTAACTACCCAGTCTGGACCGAGACAAGCACAACACAGGGTAGACCCCCTGTGCAAGAAGGAAGTGGACGGAAACAACAGTCCGAAAGATCTGTGAACAATGTGCGCTGGTAAGGGGGACAAAACCTGAACCAGTTCCACACTCTTAGACGGGGGGGGGGGGGGGGGGCTGTCCCCCGGAGTCAGTGGACGACGCAGCGAATGGCAAGAAGGAATATACTGACTCAGGTCAGAAATCGGAAATGGAGGAAGACCGGGATAGGTCAAGCTACAGAGCATCCTCAGGGTCCTCATCTAGACCTCCCAGACCTCCCAGACCTCCCAGACCTCCTAGACCTCCCAGACCGGACAGAGAGACATCGGCCTGGACCCAGGTTACAGGGCGACGAGAGCCCTGAATGGACCTGAAAGAGAGAAAAGAAATGAGTCCTCTGTGGACTGTATCTGTGATGTCCTGCGAGGCCTACGGACAGGGTCACACGATAGGTCAAGCTCCAGAGCATCCTCAAGGTCCTCATCTAGACCTCCCAGACCTCCCAGACCTCCTAGACCTCCCAGACCAGACAGAGAGACATCGGCCTGGACCCAGGTTACAGGGCGACGAGAGCCCTGAATGGACCTGAAAGAGAGAAAAGAAATGAGTCCTCTGTGGACTGTATCTGTGATGTCCTGCGAGGCCTACGGACAGGGTCACACGACCAGGCCAACCACACTTCAATAGAGGACTGCTGCTACAATTCTCGGGAACCCGTGGGGGTCGCCCGAGAAGTGACAAATCAACCTACCTCAAACTATGGGAGAGATCCAAGAGGTCAGAGGGGGTGACCCCAAGATGACCAAGATGACCAAGATGACCAAGATGACGAAGACGACAACAACCTGGGTGCATCGGCCGGGAACAACAGATGCAAGTCTTCCCACCGGATACCAAGCAACAATGTGACCCCTATCCTGTCGAGCCGTCCAGCCAGGGAACAACAGATGCAAAGTCTTCCCGCCGGCTACCAGGGTAACAAGGTACCAAGATGGCAGAGGGGGTGTGGAGAGTCACAGCCACGTGACCCCACAATCGCCATCTCGTCCCCCAGTACAGACGCTATTAAGACAATGGAAAATGACCGACCAGGATGACAGAGGGGGTGTAAAGTGTCACAGCCAACTAAGTAACACTGGGTGGTATGACATCCTGATCTTATATATGATTATGGGGAATGTCTGTAGATTCTTCCTGGACAATGGAATAGAAACACGTTATGTGTAAACACATGTTAAAGTGCCACAAGTCAACGAGTGACACTTTGTATAATATTCTTATGTTTATTATATATGATTGGAGCTATGTATATGACCTGTATACTCTTTATACACTTATAAAACTATGTTACAGTTAATGTGCAGTCGGAGTGAAGAGCGGGCCTGAGCTGAGAGCAAGTCGGCACAGTTTAACCCTGTCCGGTCTGCATAGAATATAGCCAGCAGTCTCCCTCGTCTGCATCCCCTTGAGTTGGGGCGAGTGAGAACGAAGGGGGGGGGGGGGGGGGGGGCCCTTCGGAATGCAATCTCTGAGCCTGCAGTAGGGAGTTTCCGGAGCTCTCCGGCCGGCAGACGCATTAAACTGGTTAACCCTTTGTGGGGTCTGAGTGAGATGGGGATGGAGGGGACTTTCCACAGCAGAGAACAAAGGGAGTCTGTTCCAGCGAAAACGTTACAATTACTTTTTCGAGTTACGGCCTAGTGGAGTAAAATGGGAGTAGAGCCAGTCCCCACGAGCCGTGCATTGACTGGCTGGTGAAATGACATCACGGTGACAGCGCTGTATTTGGACCAATAAGCAGAAGAGACCATGGGGCCCTTTATAAGGGCCAACTGGCGAGATCACAAGCAGATTTTTACACTAAGCTGGAGAGATAGGAAGAGGCACAAGCCGTGCCAGATCAGACTTTTTTGAGAGATGGAGATCCTGCTGCCAGACACGGGGCACAAGCCGAACCAGATGAGATGTTTTGTTCTGTGCATATTTTAACTGAAATGGACACTTTCCACTTCAGTCTCTTCTTGTAACTAGCTTTTTCTAATTAAAAATACCTCTTTATAAATATCCTTTGTATCCTTTCTTCTCACCAGACGGCCGGACGGCCGGGTAAGCATGAAATGTGTTTTGCCTTGTAACCTCACCCTTTGCATTTTGATTAAAAAGACGGGTAAGCATGAAGATGTATTTTTGCATTGTAACTTTACCAGTAATAATAATAATAATAATAATAATAATAATAATAATAATAATGTGCCTGTAATGTGCTTGATTTATGATGTAAAAAACCTCCTGAGTAAGGCTTTAGCCAGACGGAGTATTAATGATGTAAAAACTTTAGAAGTATGGCTTTATCCCTAAGGAGGAGGAGGAGAAATAGGATTATTGTGATCAAGGAGAAAGGTGGGTTCGGCAAGCCTGGTTTTATCAAGTAATGCCATACAGTAAACTCTACGGCGAACCGAGTAGATTAAAGTGAAATAAAGAAAAGTAAATATACCCCGCAACTCCAATCAATCAACTGTATTACTGGAGGGGACGGGGGGTGCCTGTGTGTGAGCCGAGGTCTGCTGAGTTTAAGCCCTGAACGTTATAGACAAATTGAGTCCTAGATGTCCCACACTTCGCGGGACGCTGCTTGAAGCTGGGATTCGGACTAATGAGTTATGGGATAATCAATCTGACCTCGGTTTACGACCGGTGCTTAACAGCACCGTCATGATCTGCTCAGTAATGCTCCCTCAACACTCCCAGGCTTTCTCGGCCTTTGGCCTTCGTGTCGCGGAATATCAGCCCCAAACTTGTATCGTCGAGCAGCGGCGCCAACTCACAGTATGCGTCCGCATTAAGCTTGTCGTCTTGGGCTTGTTCCTCCGCCGTCAGTGGTCCCGCGGGGGCCGCCAAGATCACCGCCTTGAGTCCCGCGCCGTGCATGCAACATAGCATGCGCTCTTCCCAGAGCTCATATCCCTCCGCTTTCCCATTAAATGAGGGCCATTTGCTTCTTCCCTTGGTCGCCATCCTCTTTCTTGGTGGTTGGTGGTTGGTGTAGCTTAAGCTTCGTTGGCCTAGTACGCTAGCCACGCGGTACTCCCGGTGCTACTCTGGCCTACACGTCAGCTAAGCTAGCTACCCTTATTATTTCGCCCCTGCGAGATCTGGGCCCATAACCTGTTAACAGAAATGGCTATGGGGCGACAATAATATGTACATGAGGCATGGTTTCCGTCTGTGGCCTTGCTCTGCTGGCAGCGTTTTATTCACATTGACTCATACCACAACAGCTCATGTGTGCTCCTCTCCGGGAGAGGCATTTGTGGGAAGAAGACAAAGTAGAAGGGAGCCAAGTCTTCAATCAATCAATCAAATGCTTTATTTAACCAGATAAGCATCATTGAGATTAAAATCTCTTTTTCAAGAGCGATCTGGCCAAGCAAGGCAGCAGAAAGTTTCAACATAAAAAAAAACATCACAATAAAATACAGATAAAACATTTACATCAAGCTCCAATTTCAGGCAAGTTATCAAACAGGCAAATGATCAAACACAGTTGCACTGTCCGAGGGAACTGAGTTCGTAGGATTTTAAAATGGCTTTGAATTCTCCGAGGGTGACCAGTCCGCGTCTATATTAAAGGCAGCCCAAGAGTGCTTCCGCATTGGCGCTTTGCGCTCTGATTGGCTGAGCGCGCGCATGCGCATGAGCCGCGACGCGCAACTCTAGCCAGGAATCAAAACTCCGTTTTAGCTCCAGAGAGCGAGGCTGAAAATCCACAGTTCTTGCCCCACTGATGGAGCCGAATCCCGGATCCGAGTTTTCTGATGAATACCCCCAAAATATGGAGGTCCCGAATGCAATTAAGTATTGATTACGCCGCAACGAATCATTAAAAAAATATACCGTTAACTGGAGTATGTTGTTTCCTTACATATATGTTGGATTAGAGAATTGGTTTGTCATGACAATCCAATAAAAAATCGCACACAGTAACTAGTAACTACATGCATCATTGTTTACAGCGAACGGTGGGGCTGGGCTGGGGCGCGCGGTGCTCCGGTGGCGGCGGCGGCGGTTGACCGATGGCGATGCCGAGGACGAGCACGCTCTCTCACCGGCCGTCTACCCCACGGACGTGCGCTCGTCCTCGCCAATCAGAGCGCAAAAACGCCAATGTGGAAGCACTCTTGTGCTGCCTTTAATATAGACGCGACCAGTACTGGTAATTTTAGGTCCTCCTGTATCTTGTTCCAAGATGAAGGAGCAGCATATTTAAAAGCCCTTTTTCCCAATTCAGTTCTTATATGGGGAACTTCCAGTGTTAGAGCAGCTTGAGAACGAAGGGCATACTTATATTGCTTTGTGCACAGAAGCACACTTAGGTACGAGGGAACCAGTTTAGGCAGAGCTTTGTGCACAAGAGAGAGCCATCGAGAAAATCGCCGTATTTGTAGAGATGGGTAACTTGCAATGGTATATAGGGTGCAATGGTGCACTCGATTTCCACATCCCGTGACAAAGCGTAAGGCAGAATGGTACACAGTATCAAGCTTTCTAAGGTACTGATCAGGTGCATACATGTAGAGTAAGTCACCATAATCGAGTAGTGGTAAGAAGATTCAACAGATACTATGCCTCGGGAGGCGGTCGGCTGTGTGAGAGCTGACGGTCTCCCTGGGCGGGTGATGTTTTTGCGTGTGTCAGTTGTGAGGGGACAACTGTGCAGCTTGCGTAAGGTCGGCTCCAGACTAGAATCCCTTCGTTGCCCCTCATAGCGGCGTGGAGGGGGTTCTAGTTTGATGCCCCACGATAACACAGTCCTCAGTGAAGTCGTAGCTTTGTTTTCCTGGGGCCGTGACTCCGAGTCTGCGGTTCAATTCCCCGGGTCTCTGAAAAACGGATACCCTCTGCCACCGCGCTGGCCCCGTTTTTCAAGACGAAAATACCTGGCACGAAGGATGCGAGCTTGGTGTTTCATTATGAGAATATCTCCGAGCTCAAGTCGGCTGCAGCCCGCGTACAACGGGGCTTACTGCCGATGCCGCTGTGTCTGGTAAACACCGTTCTGTGAGAGGGACGTGTGTTGCCTTTTTCCCTTTTTCTTTTGGATAAAAAGAGGAAGAGACAGAAGCTGTCAGAAGTGTTGGCCTGTATCGCTATTTCTCACGTTATACAGCTTCAGTAGTAGCCGCTTAGCTTGCTACTGCGTTAGCTGGTGGCTATCGATAGCCGATAGAAGCTAACTGTTAGCCAGTTAGCTGTTAGGCTAAGTCGTTAGCTGGCGGCTACGCTCGGCTAGAAACGTTAGCTTGATGCTATCAGTTAGCCTGGAGTTAGCTGTTAGCTTGTGCTACAACCATTGGCGCTAGCCGTGAGGAGGTAGCGGGCCCTGGCACTCTGACTACGGCATCATCTCTGGCAGAAGATGTAGTCGGGCCTGCGCCATGACCGGCCGCAGGATGGGGGCGTCGCGCCGGAGCAAGGCTCCAGCCGTCGCCGCTTCTGGCCCCGCCAGCGAGAGGCCTCGTCAACGTGGTAGACCAACCTGTGTTTGCGGCCATTTCGTCCTGCGTACGAGGTGCAGGTAGGTGTCCGAAGGACATTGCCCCACTCTTCCTTCCTCCCCCTCCTGAATGTTTTTGGTTAATAACGATGTCTTTGTTTAACAAAACATATGTTAGGGTGGCTAGGTGGTGTAGTGGGCAAGTCGCTCGCCACCAACGCTGGAGACGCTGGGTTCGAGCCCAGCTCTCGCCGTTGCTATCAGCTTGGCTGGTCGCTCATACTAACACAATTGGCAGTGTTAGGGGTGGGAAAGCTGATGGGTGGGTCCTGGGCGTTGTGGACAGCGACCCCTACAGTTTGGTCGGGGCGCCTGCACAGCGAGGGTAGGATCTGGAGAAAGGTAGTGTGACCTTCCACACGTTACACTCTCCCGGTGAGAATCTGCACTGCCAGGCTGGCTGCCAGCTGGCTTCACATGTGTCGGAGGAAAGCATGTGACAGTCTCCGGCCTCCCGAACCAACAGTAGGGGGGGTGCGCAACAACCAGAAAGGGGGTTGGGAATTGGCATAACGACTAACAGTGGGATGGGAGAAAAATCGGAAAAAAGGAGGGGGGAAAAAGATAGTAAAAAAAAAAAAAAAACATATGTTACTTCACTGCATTTGGAGATACGGCGTGTGCTGTG
Source organism: Notolepis coatsorum (assembly GCF_963971535.1). Classification (NCBI taxonomy): domain Eukaryota; kingdom Metazoa; phylum Chordata; class Actinopteri; order Aulopiformes; family Paralepididae; genus Notolepis; species Notolepis coatsorum. Next base: position 16,768,968 of record NC_140169.1, read on the forward strand.
TGAAAATTGTCTTGGTCGTTATTTTGTATAGTTTAGGTTCTAGCATTGGCCAAGGCTTATGTCTTTCTCTCTACCTAAAAACAGCGTTATTTTTACGTGAGTAAAAATGAACTGGGGTTTTTTGTTGTATGATGAGAAGTTGTGTGTTTGTTCATGTAACGTTTAGACAACGTGGTTGAGTCCACAACTGGCTGGGTGTTAACCTACAGCGCTGTACATAGTGGCATGTGATCAAGGGCCTGAGTCCCTCTCTTAGCTTGTTATTTTCTTTGCTTAAGGGTAATGGTAAAAATAACGAGTGGCAAGTTTTCACACATAAGCAGTGTCGTGGAGACTTCCGGTATGAGAGCAGACGGGAGAGCTCCTGGTCAAATGAGCAAAAAAACGGATAAAAAAGGACCCGAAAAGTGATTAAAAATGAAAATGCACACAAGAAGTAAGGAAGAGACAACGATTGTGAAGGAAAGAGAAATGGAGAACACACGAGAAGAGGAGAATTTGAAGAAACAGAGTCCCCGAAGCGAAGCCGAGAAGAGACAGGCGGAAGAAGGGGGAGGTCCCGCTGAGGCAGACACGGGAATGCCAGGATGGGCCGTGGTCATGCAGGCCGGGATATTGGAGAACATAACAGCGGCGATAAAACTGAACACGGACACGATAAGGAATGATATTGGGAAGTTACGGGAGGAATTGAGGAAGGAACAGGAGGACTTCAGAGGTGAAATGAATACAGAACTCAAAAGGGTGGATGAGAAGATGGCGGAACAGGACAGAAACGTGACCGAGTTACAGACTAAAACGGCGCAAGCGGAGGAATGGAACACAGAGATACACAAGGTATTAACATGTGCGATACAAAAACAAGAACAGATGGAGACAAAGATATCGGACATGGAGGGGAGGTCACGGAGAAATAACATCAGAATATGGGGATTGAAAGAAGGAGTCGAAGGGGAATTGGTGACCCAATATGTAGAAAAGCTTATCAAAGAGCAATTGAAGGAGACGGGACTGGAAGAAATGGAGATTCAGAGGGCCCACAGGGCGTTGGCTCCGAGACCGAAACCGGACAGACCTCCGAGAGCGGTGATTATTAACTTTCTGAGATTTGAGATTAAGGAACTGATACTCAGAACCGCGTGGAACAAGAAGATAGAAATCGAAGGGAAAAGACTATCGTTTGATCATGATTACTTGACAGCGGTAGCAATAACACGCAGATCCTACGCGCGACTGAAGAGAATTCTGAAAGAAAACGGAATGAGATTCCAATCACCCATGACCTCGCTAAGGATTCACTGGGAGGAAGGGACGGTGACGTACGCGACGGCGCGGGAGGCGGCGCAGGAGATGAGACGACGGGGGATGCAGATGGCGGAGGACGGAGAAGGAAGGAGACAGGAGGACCAGACGCGGAGCCTGCAGCAGAGATTGGAGGGGGCACGCAGATGGACCAGAGTAGGAGACCGAAACCAGGGAGAGGAGGGAGGAGAGAGGAGAAGGCCGAGGTGAGACGTGACAGACCGAGGGCGGAGACGGACGAGGAGGCCAGTGACGGAGAAGGAGGGGAGAGGAGGCGGGAGGAGGCGAACGGATGAGTACACGCACAAGAGATTGAAAAAACTATCCAAATAGAGACAAAATATAGAAACTGAAATAACATATGCATAAACACACATTCCCAGGTAGAGGCAGGATATAGGAATGAACATAACGTATACATGGACACATAATACACATGCTGATGGAGGAAATAAATGGAAATATAACTAGGTATGATAGACGGGACACAGAACATACTGAAACAAATACATAGACACACGCTGCGAGTAACACAGTTGGAAGGGATTAAGGGGATACATGGACATCACATAGAAAATAGAGGGGAGGAAAAGAAAGTAAAAAGGGGTACACAGGAGACACCACACACAGGTTTGGGAGGAAGGAGGGACATTGGAACATATGAGACACATTGAGAGGGACCTAGGAAATGAGGGTCTTTGGTCAGAATGAAGGACAGAGCGTTTTTGACCAGGAGCTCGACAGCAAAAAAAACAGTAAGAAAGCTGGACAAATATGACGAGCGGTTGGGGGTAAAGGCTTCAAACCCCCAAGCCGTCAGGAGGAGGCCTCTCACTAGGAGAGCAATTACTCCTCACCCACCAGCAGGGGATAGGGGGGGACACAGGGACCCCCCGAACGCCTTGGGAGCACTTTATGTAAAGTTTATGTTTTTTATTTATGTTAATCATTATATGTATTCGGTGAAGAGAGCGGAGGCTCCAACCGGAGGGGGGAATGAATGTGACATGGGGGGGACTGACAGATGAAAGAAGAAGAAAGATGACAATGGTTAAAGGTATAAAAATGATGTCGTTAAACGTTAATGGAATGAATAATGCGATAAAGAGGGGCAAAGTGATGTTGAAATGTAAAAAAAGTGAGATGGAAGTGATTTTTCTGCTGGAGACACATTTGGTAGCACAGGATCATGAGAAACTGAAGAGATTTGGATATGAAAATGCATACTATAGTTCCTTTAAACGGAACCCGAGGAGAGGAGTAATCACGTTAATCAAAAACACAGTCAAATTTGAATTGATCAAGGAAGTAAGAGACAAGGAGGGAAGGTTTGTTCTGGTGAAGGGGAAAATGGAGGGCCAAATGGTTACGTTAGTGAATGTTTATGCACCCCCAGAGAGTGAGAGGGATTTATATGAGACCATTTTTGATATGATAGTGATGGAACTAGAAGGTATATTGATATGCGCGGGAGATTTTAATGTAGTACTGAATCACAACCTAGACACCACGAGTACTAGAAAAGGACGAGCACCCATCAGTAGATATATGAATATTCAGATGATGGAAATGGGAATTACAGATGTGTGGAGGGGGATGCACGCCATGGACAGGGAATACACACATTACTCACACCCACACGTGACATATGCGAGAATAGACTATTTTTTGATGACGATGGGGGACAGTTACAGGGTAAGGGAGAGCAGAATAGGAGTAGCGGACATATCGGATCACAGTGCCATATATCTGACAGTAGATCTAGAAGGGAGACGGAGGAACACGATCTGGAGACTAAATGTAGGAATACTAAATAACAAGGGGGTGGTGAGTCAGATCAAGGAGGAGATAGCCAGGTATAAGGAGGAAAATGACAACGGGACGGTAGACCCGAACATTCTATGGGACACACTGAAGGTGGTGATAAGGGGGAAATTGATGGAGAAGACAGCAATGCTGAAGAAAGCCAGAACGGAGACATATCACAATCTGATAGGGAAGCTGAAGGATCTAGAGGGGAGACACCAGATATCAAAAGAACAGGGAACGCTCGGAGAAATCAAAGAAGTAAAGGCCAGGATAAATAGGGAATTATTGACGGAAATAGAAAAGAAAGCGAGGTTCATGAAACAAACGTACTATGAAGGGGGACCAAAAGCGACCAGACTGTTGGCTAGGAGAATTAGGACGCAACAGAAGTTGAACACGATACACACAATAAGGGATACAAAGACTAATGAAATATTGAGAGACCCAGCGGAAATATAGAGGACATTTAGAGAATACTATGAGAAACTATACACACAGCCAAAAGCAGCGGGAGAAGAGGAAATAGAAGCATATCTGGAGAAGCTAGAGCTACCATCGATAGGGAAAGAACAGAATGAAGAATTAAATAAAATAATTACGGAACGAGAACTGGAAGATGCAATTAGTAGAGCTAAAAACAACAAGTCTCCGGGGAGCGACGGATTCCCATCGGAATTCTACAAGACATTTAGAACTGAATTAGCACCCATGTTAGGGGCGGCGTTCAGACACACGATGGAAGAGGGGAAAATGCCCCCCTCGTGGAAGGAAGCCATAATCACCACGATACCGAAGGAAGGAAAGGATAGAGAATTATGTAGTAGTTTCAGACCTGTGTCCATACTCAACGTGGATTACAAGATGTATACATCGATAATATCAAAGAGATTTGAGACGTTTATGCCAGACATTATAGATGAAGATCAAACTGGATTTATTAAAGGGAGACAGACACAGGACAACGTGAGAAAGACATTACACATAGTAGAGGAGATACAAAAACAAGGAGGTAGCGCGGTACTGATTAGCCTAGATGCAGAAAAAGCATTCGACAGTGTGAGCTGGACATTTTTATATAAAACATTGATGAGGTTCGGACTGAACGGGAGGGCGATGAAGATGATCAAGGCGCTATATCAAGAACCGACAGCAAGGGTTAAGGTGAATGGCAGCTTGACAGATAGAATCAGATTAGAGAGGGCTACCAGACAGGGATGTTGTCTCTCACCGACGCTCTTCGCCGTTTTCATAGAACCACTGGCACAACTGATCAGACAGACCGAGGACATTAATAATAATAATAATAACTTTATTTGTATAGCACTTTTCATACAGAGGTTGCAGTTCAAAGTGCTTCACAACAGTAAAAAATACAGGCATAAGCGAGCATAAAAAGATAGACGGGTAGAATCACAGTGTTTCACATTAGGATCTAGCATCCCAATAGGCTCTCCGCTTACAGTTTTCAGTAACACAAATAGTAAAAATAGTTTAAAATGATTCAGTTTAAAAATAGTCAAAAAATTATAAAATAGAACGGACATAAAAAATACAGGCATGAGCGAGCATAGCAAGATATGGCAAATCACAGTGTTTCACATTAGGATCTAGCATCCTAATAGGCTCTCTATTCAGTAATACTCCTGTAGTTCATGAACAAATAATCAGAGTGTTTCACATTTGGATCTAGCAAATAATAAGAATAAAATGATTCAGTTTAAAAATAGTCATAAATAATCCTGTATGCATCGTTGTTTAGTGTGTATGTGTGTTTATTGTGTTGTGTGTGTGTGTGTGTGGTTGTACTTCAGCTACTACTACTCTACAACTACCACTCCAGGACACAGTTAACCTAGATCTACTCCAGGACACAGTTAACCTAGATCTACAACTACAACGCTACTCTACAACTACCACTCCAGGACACAGTTAACCTAGATCTACTACTACTACAGCTACAACTACCACTCCAGGACACAGTTAACCTAGATCTACTACTACTCTACCCCAGGACACAGTTAACCTAGATCTACCAGGACACAGTTAACCTAGATCTACAACTACAACGCTACTACAACTCGGTGTGTGTGTGTCTGTGTGTGACTGTGTGTGTGTGTGTGTGTGTGTGTGTGTGTGTGTGTGTGTGTATGTCGGTGTGTGTGTCTGTGTGTGTGTGTGTGTGTATGTGTGTATGTCGGTGTGTGTGTGTGTTTGTGTGTGATTGTGTGTGTGTGTGTGTGTGTGACTGTGTGTGTGTGACTGTGTGTGTGTGCGTCACAACCCGCAGTGTTTCACATTTGGATCTAGCAATAAATAAGAATAGTTTAAAATGATTCAGTTTAAAAATAGTCATCAGTAAGAAGTAAAAAGTGCAATAACCGACACATGAATTTGATAGGCAGTGTAAAAGAGTAGGCAGGGTAAGAATAAATACAAGTTGTGTCAGGATATCCCTGATGTTTCCTCTTGCCACTAGGTGGTAGCAGATATCTATCAGTGAAATGCCTGAGCAAAGAGATAGGTTTTAAGCTGTCTTTTAAATTAAGGGAGTAAGGATAAAGGGAACGGAATATAAACTAGGCCTATTTGCGGACGACGTGATAGTATACATGAGGCAACCAGACGAGAGCTTCCCGGCACTGATGGATCTACTGAAGGAATATGGCCACTACTCAGGTTACAAACTAAACGTGACAAAGACACAGACCTTAGCATGGAACTATACCCCAACGACGGAAATTAGGGAACAGTACGGGATAAGATGGGACATGGACAAGATTAAATACTTAGGGGTGAACATCACGAGAGGGGTGGAGAAACTATATGAGGCGAACTATACACAGATAAATCAGAACATCAAGAGAGACTTAGAGAGATGGACAGTAATACCCTTGGACTTCAATTCAAGAATAGAGGTCATTAAAATGAACATACTATCAAGGTTACTGTACCTATTCCAGTCACTACCAATACAAATACCACAGAACCAATTCAGGGAGTGGGACAGACTGATATCGAGGTTCATATGGGCGGGGAGAAGACCACGGGTTAGATATAAAACACTACAACTACCAAAGGAAGAGGGAGGGATGGCAGTACCCAGCCTACAAGATTATTACTATGCAGCACAACTGAGAGCAGTGACATGCTGGTGTAACGACAGATATGAGGCAAGATGGAAAGACATTGAAAAAGAAGGGGAGGGATACAAGATACAAGCTCTGGTGGGAGATAGGGAACTATTTAAAGAAAAAGAGGGACTATTAGATCCAATCACCAAATACACCTTGACCATATGGAACAGAGTAATAAAAACACACAAATTGGAGAAGCAGTCAGGGGTCCTGAGATGGGTAGCACATGACAAGAGATTCAAACCAGGGAGGTTAGACCATGGGTTCAGAAGGTGGGAGAGGGGGGGGGGGCAACAGCGATATGCAAAATGATAGAGAAGGGGGAAATGCAGACACTACAAAAATTAAAGGAGAAATTTAGACTAGAAAACAGGGACCACTTCAGATATCTACAGGTTAGAGACTACTACAACAAAGAAATAAGGGGGGCCAAAGACGAAGAACAGAATGGAATAATAAAGATGATAGTATGGGCATACGAAGGGGGGCAAGGAAGAGTAATATCAGCAATATACCGGGCTATAATGAACAGCAAGGGACACACGACCGATTATATAAGGGAGAAATGGGAGAGAGAGCTAGAGATAGAAATAACAGGGAAGGAATGGGGGAACATATGCGAGGTACAACATTCAACAACAGGATCGAGGATATGGAAAGAGTTTGGATGGAAAAACATAATCAGATTCTTTATAACCCCAGAACTGAAGGGAAAATATGCACCAACACAAAGAGCTTGCTGGAGGATGTGTGGGAAGGAGGGGGCAAATCACACACACATATTCTGGGGATGTCAGAAGCTGAAGGGGTATTGGGAGGAGATAGGGGAGGCAATGATCAGAATACTAGGATACGGATTACCACAAACAGGACTGGTGCTTTACTTAGGAGACCTGACACACGAGGGAATACAAGGGGGGGACAAATATTTAATAAAGATAATGTTGATAGCGGCCAGAAAAGCAATAACGAGACTGTGGTACAAGGAAGACCCACCGACAATAGCACAATGGGTAGGAATAGTGGAAGAGATACAGGATATGGAGAGGATAACACACATGCTGAGGTTACAGGAAGAGAAATTTGGGGAAAGATGGGGAAAGTGGGAGGACTATAAGAGGAACGAAAACGACATCACAGAGGAAAAAACAAATGCAACACAAGAGGGAGAAGGGTAAAGGAGGAAAGAGGTTCAAGGAGGGTCTCTGAACCCATGTCACACATTTTTGCTTTAGTTAGTATTCTCGATCTCTATCATTTGGGTAGGACGATTGCTTTATGTTTTTTCAATTTATTATTTATGTCTGTGGAAATTTTGCTTAAGTCGGTATTTATTATTTCTGTTTTTGGGTATTAAAAAAAAAGATTTTATTTTTTTTCTTTATAATTTGTCTGTTTAACGGTGTTGTACATTATGTCTATATAATATGTACCTGGAAGACCGACTGAGAGGATAATATTCAAATATGATGTTGTTTGTATGCTTGTAATACAAAAATGCAAATAAAAATTGAGTTTAAAAAAAAAGCAGTGTCGTGGATAAAACCTGTTTTCAAACGAGGTTATAGGCTGTGGCTGGCGTGCATGATGTAAAGCTTTTACTCTACAGGTGAGTATGTGCCTCATCTGGTGCGCCATGCACCTGGTGTCACGGCTCTGTTTTTCTTTTGGCGTCGTATCAGGGGTGAGGTGGTGAGGGGGTGGGTGAAATTATTCCCCGGTTTGCCCCTACCCCCCCCCCCCCCCCCCCCCCCTCAAATATGATTTTGTTTACAAAACGTGTGTTGATTCACTATATTTTTGGGGATACGGTGTAAACCCTCAGCTACTGCTGGGGTTGTGCTCTTGCTTAGGGAGTAGTGCAGTTTTCTCTGAAAATTGTTTGGTCGCTATCAGTGCATGTGAGCGGATCGGAGCGTGAGCGGCGCGGGGCGCGGAGCGGCCGGTTTTGACGTGAGCGAGGAGTGGGTTTTAAAATGAGTCGGCGCGACGTCCGGAGCGAGAGTTCTCCTCCGCTCCAATCCACTCCAGGCCGCTCACAGTGGTTTAACACTGATGTAATAATATACATGCAGTACAATGCCAAAGCAACAGATGGCGATGTACAAACATGAAGGCCATGTTCAACCAATGAGAAGGGTGAACCTGTGATATCATGTTCAGGCTTCACTCCTCCTCCTTCACTCACTCCTGTTAGAAAAAGTATCGACGCCATTGTTGTTGACGTTAGCTTACATGCTAACGTTAATGGCAGCGACCATAGCATTGTGGCTTGGCTAGCCTATCATCGCTTAGTAGAGCTAGTGAATGGATAAACAACGTTATTTAACATTGCAGAATGGGTACAATTACAATGCGGCTCAATACAAACAATTATTAAGGGGCCCAGGGGGTGTAGACTGTTGTAGTTTGAGCTAATTTACACCATGCTCCAAAAAAAAAAAAAAAAAACTGCAGAGCGATCTGGCGCGGGGAGCGGGGAGCGCTCGATTCAAGGTGAGCGGGGAGCGAGCGGAGAGCGACTTGGGGGCGGGGTCAACATGAGCGATTAGCGGAGCGGACCAAGCTTTAAAGAGCGAAGAGCGGATTTCTCGGCCGCGCCGATCCGCTCACGTGGCCTGGTCGCTATTATGTATGACTTAGCAAGGCCTGTAGCTAGCACTTGGTCGAGGACTTATGTCTTCTCTCGTCATAAAAGAGGCGTTCCTCTTGCAGTAGTGAGAGTGAACTTTTTCCTTTTTTATTGTGTTGTGGTATATTCTGACACGTTTTAACTCCCAGACCTCTCTAGCGATTGGTCCCAACAGCTGTGTGTAAGTTTGGTAATAGGAGAAAACAGTTAAATTCAGTAAATACTCTGGCCCAATTCTGCTGTTATTCAATAGATTCACTTTGTTATTTATATATAAGTGCTCTGCTTTTCCCCCAAAGAGATTATTAAGATACATTTCTTCTAGAAGTAATTATAATTGGCAAAGCTAAAAGATAAGATACCAATTAGATTCTATAAAGTAAGCAAAACCAATACTATATTGGGACCAAAATAGGTCAGGTAAATCTAGAAGACAGAATGACTGGTCTATCCTGTCCACAGGACGGGGTTCGACAGGCCTGGGTGCTTAATATTAGCATACAGTCTTAAAGTAAATAGGTTTTCTCCTCTCCCCCACCCTTGGGACCAGTAAAACAATAAAAACTGGGCCACGAGTTGGCTAAAGTTAGCATTTCAATAGAGGGGTTTGTTGACCGAGCTGAGTAGAACCCCCCTCAAGCCATTTGGGGGCTCTCTTCAAAGAAGGCACCTGGTCTCACATGATAAGAGACAGGATGCCTGCTGTGGGAAACTCTGTTTGCATATGACACAGAGAAACACCATTTGGTTTAAAAGTGTGTAACCACAACCAAAAACCTTTAGTAATTCAGTATGGAAAATAGCCTCAATAGTTATGAAATAGTGTATTGATTAATCTAAGACTAAACCAGATAATTATTAACCATTGTTAAGGTTAATTAAGAAAGTAATATAGTTTAATATAGAAGATTGATGTGGCAAAACATGTGTAACTTACTTAGAAGACTAAACTAGCTTCAAAGACAAAGATTATAGAATATATAATGCAACAGTTTGGCTTAAAATCAACAATAGGTCTAATTAGGTATTTAGAAAGCCATAGAATTCAGGAAAAGACTTGAATTAACTGTCTAAGCCAAGTAATAACTAATCTCTAATTATTAAGATAGTAAAATCAAATACTGTATATTTAAAACGCTAAACTTTAGAACAGTAACTATTTCCCTTTAATAGGAGGACCTGCCTCTTTAAGATTCAAAATGGCAGGCGATCCAAATCCAAGATGGCCGCTGTGAGCTTTAGCCAATCAGGACTTAAAGATCCGCCCCCTGACGAACCAGTTCGACGTTCGCTCAGGGGCGGGATTTAGCTGTTAAAACAGTCTGCACAGGAGGAAAGGAGAAGGAAGCTTTTGAAATCTGTTATGCACCGCCGAACGGAGGAGGACCTTTTTGAGACGCTGAGAACGAGAATACAATTCCTTTGTCTCACTGGCAACGAGATTCAACAACCGAAGCTCCATGGAAGATTGTTACTCTTAACTACTTTTTAGACTGATATTAGAGACTTGCGGCATAGTGCTTGTTCTACTAATATCATTGCGTTTCATTGACTGAACCAGAACATTTTTGTATACTTTGTGGATTTGAATAAACCCACCACTTGAGAAATAACCAATCTCTCATTGATTTCTTTCCTCCGTCGTGCAATACAGTTTTTGGTAATATGACTAAGAGCCAATAGAACACAACGCCGAAGAGTAGAATATATGATCAGAAGGCTCTAGTCGATCTTACATTAGTGTAAAGAGGGTTGTGTGTATCATGTTTTTACGTTTAAGTAAACGTGGCATTGAGTCCACAACTGGGTTGGGTGTTAGCCTACAGAAGTTTACATGTATAGCTCTTGTACCAAGCCCTTTGGCCCCTCTCTTTGGTCTGTGTTTTTTCTTTACTTTAGGGTAAAGGTGTAAAAATTCAGGTAGCAAGTTTCGCACATGAGCCTGAAGCCGTGTATAAAGCCTGTTTTTTGCACAAACAAGGTTATCGTCCGTGGCTGGTGTGCAGAATGTGAAGCTGTTACCCTAACAGGTATATGCACTTTCATGTAGCACGCTACGACTGGTGTCATGGCTCTGCTTTGTTGTTGCATCGTATCAGGGGTGAGGGGTCATAAGGGGTGGACTAATAAACCCCTCCCCCTTTACTGATTGGCCAGGAGGTTGGACCTCCTGCCTGTCAGTCTCCCTGTCGGCTGAGGGGTCAGCGCGTCACAGGGAGGGGGAAGGGGGGGGGGGGGTTCCCTGGTTCCACTCCACATTAGGATGGGTGGGTCACAGGATTTCCCCCGGCCATGGAATACGTTACTGGGCACGTTTTTCCTATTGGCCATGAGACATCCGTGAGTTTTTCAGGCTCTGTGCTGCAGACCGCTGTCATTGTCAAAGTTGGATGATGCGATGCATTCGAAAACTGTTTGTTTTCTGCTCTGCTCTCTATTAAAGTGTGTATTGGGTCGTTGGTCACTTGGCCCAATTATTACATATATCTTTTTCAATTGCTACTCACATAGAGGTCTCTCTGGGGGAACTTCTGTCTTCCCCTCTTATGTAAAGAGCAGAATTGACAGGGTTTACCCTCAGACACGTCATATGAGACCCGTGTCTGTGTCTTATAGGCCGGCTTCCTGCTGCTCGTCCCAGACAGCATGGAGGAAACGTTGTCTGGTGTTTCTTATTAGAATTCGCCATCGATATGTTTTGGGTTCTCAGCGTGCATATAGCACTGGCCCTGGGTGCTTTCGATGTGGAACCACTTTATGGCTGGCGCGCCTTGGTTGCCCAATTCATAGAAACAGCGTTTTCTATGCCGGCGGCTGGGAAGGAGATTTTTATCTCTACCGAGCGCCAGTGCACTAGGTTAGACTCGAGGGCTCACGTGCATCTCCGGGGGGAGATGACAGAGTAGATCAAAACATTGGCGGAGGGGTCTCACGCCCATGAGGTGGGCCACCAGGAGCAGTGCGTTTGCGTACTGACCGTCTTGGTGGCGCCCTCTGTGATGTTTTGGATCGACACTCGTACCTACCCCCCTCTTAGGACTGGGGATGGCGGCGTGACTAGGACACGGGACTGGTTCTGGTCGTGCCGGACCAGGTCAGTTTAACCCGTTGCCCGCCGGGGCACAGGTCTTGGTACCCCAAAGGACTTTGTGCTTTTCCGGGGGGGAAATGCCGGGTCAGACCGGGCGTCGCAGGGATTGATGTCGTGGATGTTTGTGTCATATGTATGCCACCACGAGTTGCCCTTAACAGTGACGTGCTTGGTCCATACTGTGTTGTACCTTGCGCTGTGTTAGGGGGCTTGGTCCTTCTCCATTTGTTTCACCCCTCCCTCCCTGCTAGGACAGGGATGGGAGGGGGCTGTCGGGGAGGTTGTTGTCAACTCCTCTAGGCATCCCTGTGTAGGTCCCGGTCCGCCGGGCCCAGGTCCGGACTCGTTCTCGTCAACCTGTTGGCCTGGGTTAACCCTTTGAAAACTGAAACACTTGTGCTGCTTGTATAGCCTGTGTATACACACAGTTATGTTTCTGAGTTTTCTTTGTGGGTTAAGGGAACAACCGCCTCCTGTTAAACTAAACATAGGGGGGTGGTCGGTTCTCCGGTGTGTTGGTAGCAGAGTCGACTCTCGGGTTGAGGCCGGGCTTGACCCCGTCTGCCCGAGACTGAGTATGCCCCCGCATCTTTCATGATGTCTGCCAATTGTGTCAGCCTCTTCTTTGAACCTCGACCCCGCTGTATTGGGGGGTCGGTTTGTGGAGGTTATGATATGGTGCACAGCATACCGAACACCCCTTCCGCCGGGATACTGTTCTTGCAGTAGACCCTTTAGGCGCCTGTCTAGTCCGCAGTGCTCCAGGCACAGGTCGAGTTCTGCTCTTGGGGCCTGTTGCCTGGATTGAGGGATCAACCTCCTTGGGGGTTGTCTCCCCGGCACGCCGACTGGCCCCGCAGTGTTGTGGGGGGGTAGCCTCTTGAGGAGAGTGCTTCAGAGCGGCGTGCCAAGGGGGGAAAGGCCTGCTCTTGATTTGGGCCCTATCCGATACACTGGCAATGTGGGGGGGTGGTGTCACCAGTGACCGTCTGGTGGGGTCTCGATGCCGCGGCCTCGTTGGCCTCACCAGGCCCCTTTTTTCAGGGGGTCCTAGTCCTCAGGTTGTCCTAGGGCTGGGACCTCCTCCGTGCTCCGCTGCTGCAGCCTTGCCACGGGGTTGGGTTCTTGACCTTCGACCCCGTGATATTGGGGGCTGTGACAGGGGTTTTTTGGTTTCCCGTCCGTTCCCTGGTGGCATGTGGGATGCGCGCCCGAGTGGTCGCGGGTCCTTCTGAACGAAGGTAAGTCCCACGGTCTGCTCACCCTGTGAGTTTGAGGTGCTAAACCCTCTTTGCACAGTCAGATCCGATCTCCCTCCCGTCCTCCACTAGGGAGGGTCGGGGGGCTCTGGTCCTCCCCGGTTATGATGGTTGTAGGGGGCCTCAGCGGGTACATCTGTCAAGCTTTTCGCTCTGCTCAGCTCCTGTGTTCCAATAGAGCAGAGCGTAAAGCTATGCGATCTATAACGTAAGGTTATCCTATAACCCTAGTTATATGAGTATAGCGAGCGCTCTGCTCTGACTCACTGAGGACCCCATGGTCTTTGCCTTCGGTGGTGAAAGACTTGGGAGGGAGCTGATTGTGTGGCCACGACCCCGCTTATATAGGAGCGGATGTGGGTGTGGCCAGGCGGAGGTAAATAGGTGTGTACATGTGGAGAAAGTTTTTCATTGTTAGAATGGATAAAGGGATAGTTCCAATAGAGCAGAGCGCTCGCTATACTCATATAACTAGGGTTATAGGATAACCTTACGTTATGTAAGACATGGTAAACAGGAAGTGATGTGTTACTTGCAGTTTGTTCTAATAATCTATAGCAAGGAGTCCTGTGAGTTGTGAGTCATTTGGTCCCATGGCAGCGCTATACTCACATAACCAAAAACATGAACAGCTTGTCCGATCTCGATGCCATTTGAAATGCGTTGTCCCTTTGTGACGTCGACTAAAAACGCACATCTTCAATCAATACCTGAAGTAAAACATTTAAAAAACTATAATACATTTTTTTTTTTATAAAAAATAACCTTCTTACTGTCTTCTACTATCATGCACTCTTCCACTAATTAATCGTCCATGTCTATGTTACTAGATACAGTAATATTAATATGTGTTGACAGAATCCGGCTATAGGGCGACAATAATGTGGTCAAGAGGCATGGTTTGTATCTTCAGCCTTTAACTGGCGTGGTTTATTTATTCACATGGCAGAGCAGCAGTTCTATAGTTCTCCTCTCACTGAGAGGCTGGGGGGAAAGAGAAAGAGTGGGAGAGAATCTATTTTTATACTCGCCACCTGGTGGTGTTCCTGAGTGGCTCCGCCTAGAGCGCCCTCTAGTGGAAACAGTTATATATGCAGTTAGACAGTTACTAACAATCCTACACAGAGATACAAGATACAAGATACAAGAGTTTTATTTGTCACAGCATACAGGTATACAGTGAAATGCGGGGGGTCTCGCCCGCAACGATGTGCATAATAGAAGTAATAATAATAAGAGTCCAACCAATAGAGCGACATAGTGCAATAAACAAGTAAACAAAGTAGGCATATCGGTATCTGTACATGAGCTATTTACAGAGCATGGTAGGACATGCTAGGTCCTGTGGCAGTGCAGTACACTGTTAGCTACGGATGAGGCATTGGGTCTTTATGTACACTGCTATACAATGCTATATTATACAATCTCAAGCTATACTATTCTTAAAGTGACCTTTCCTTCTGTAAAGTGTCCATAGTGTGAGCGTGTGCAGCATGAGTGTGTGTGTGCTCATGTTAAAGTGACTGCTAGTGTGTGAGCGTGTACAGTGTGTGTGTTGTGGGTGTGCTCATGTGTGCTTGTGCGTGGAGAGTTCAGTGTTCAAGGCTCTGATGGCCTGGGGGAAGAAGCTGAGCCTAAGTCTCTCTGTCCTCGTTACTGGTGCTCGCAGGCGTTTGCCTGACCGCAGCAGCATGAACAGGCTGTTGTTGGGGTGGTGAGGGTCTTTCATTATCCTGCAGGCTCTGGATTTGCACCTCTTGTTGTATAGGACCTGCAGGGTTGGTAGTGGAAAACCTGTGGTACGCTCGGCTGAGCGCACCACTCTCTGTAGGGCCTTCTTGTCCTGTGCCGTGCTGTTGCCATACCAGGCAGTGATGTTTCCAGTCAAGATGCTCTCTACAGCTCCGGAGTAGAAGGACTGGAGTATCTTCCCAGATACTCTGAACTTCCTTAACTGTCTCAGGTCGTAGAGGCGCTGCTTCGCCTTTTTTACGACTGAGTCTATGTGTGTTGTCCATGTCAGGTCCTCTGAGATGTGGACCCCCAGGTACTTGAAGCTGCTCACCCTGTCCACGGTAGCCCCGTTTATCCTCAGTGGTGTGTGTGTCTCCTGCTGTCTCCTCCTAAAATCCACGATCAGCTCCTTGGTTTTACCAATGTTCAGGAGCAGGCTGTTGTCCTGGCACCAGCGTTCCAGTACCTCAACCTCCTCCCGGTAGGCCTCCTCGTCGTTGTCCGAGATCAGCCCCACCACCACTGTGTTGTCCGCAAACTTCACTATGGAGTTGGAGCTGAACTTGGCCACACAGTCGTGTGTGTATAGTGAGTACAGCAGGGGGCTCAGAACACAGCCCTGGGGGGATCCGATGCTCAGGGTGATGGTGTTGGAGGTCTGACCCCCCACCCTTGTCCACCAGTCTGGTGGGGACTATGGTGTTGAACGCTGAGCTGTAGTCAATGTAGTCTCACATAGCCCCCCTTCTGTTGGTCCAGGTGAGAGAGGGTGCTGTGCAGTACTTGGGAGACCGCATCATCAGTGGACCTGTTTGGCCTGTATGCAAATTGCATAGGGTCCATATCACTGGGGAGGGAGGCACAAATGTGATCCTTGACCAGCCTCTCGAAACATTTCATGGCCACAGAGGTGAGTGCCACCGGTCTGTAGTCATTGAGACCTGTTGGGGAGGGTTTCTTTGGTACAGGGATGATGGTAGACATTTTGAAGCAGGCAGGGACCACTGACTCCGCCAGGGATCGATTAAATATGGCGGTGAACACAGGGGCTAGCTGGTTAGCACAGGACTTAAGTATGCGTCCTGTTAGTCCATCTGGGCCAGCAGCTTTTCTGGTGTTCACCTGCATAAATGCTCTTCTCACACTGTGTATTGACAATGAGAGAGCGTCCCCGCCCCCCCGCAGTTGCCCCCCCCCCCCACCCCTCCACAACAGTTCATCAGAGCCTCTGACTTCAACAATATCTTTACTACTATGCACTCAACACTGCAGCACCCAAGTTTCAAGACTGTTTGAAGAACAGTATTACTCAGCTGAAAGAGTTGTTGACTGTTGACTTGTCATACAGAACTTAAGTTGTAAGGATAAAAGCATCAGCGTTATGGGGATGACATACTGTAACGTTGACATATTTTGATCTTTAATAGCCACATACCTGTTCTGCCACACACACATTCCCTGTCAGAAGAGCTGGTTAGTTATTTGTATCCGACATTGCAACCATTGCACCGAGTATGATTAATTTACAATCTACATTTCCCTTTCTGCCTTCTAAAACGCCATTATAAGGTTTTCTTTTACTGTAAGAAGAACAAATCTGGGACGTTTCCAGGGACAGGATATGGTCGAGGACAGATTACTTAATTCAGTGACTGTCGGAACTGTTAGACTGTTAGTCTTCTCACCTTAAAATAGACCTATAACTTTTCATTCAAACTTTGGTGGACACTTAATCTCACACTCATGTTGGATATCATGCATACATTTTAAAGATTTGAGGCTTTGTTTCCAGGTGCTTTAAGTATCTATATTTGAATCTGATCCAAATCTTATCCTATCATTATCCTAGTGACTATTCCGCGGATAAACCAAAGATTTTGATTTAAGACTGATAAACCAAATAACCCTGCCCCCTAAAAAAAAGGAATGATGAGCCATTCGGCTCTTGGAAAGGAGTGGAGCCAAGCAATCTGGCTCCCTTCAAAGAGCCGTAATTTCCATCACTAATGAGCAGTTTCATACATACTATAGTTCTCAGTATAATGCAAGCAAAAACACTCTTGAATAGGTGAAAAGGTCACCAGCTTTCCATTCCTCTTCAAGACATGTAACAAAACAGATTCTGTGACGTCAGTGATGCTACTGGTGATGGTGAAATGGCTGTCATCGCTGTCCCTGCTCCCATCAAGGATACTGATCCCATCTGGGAGGGCGCAGTCACAGCCAGGGAACAGATCAGAGCTGCTCCTGCTGCTTCCCTGCCATATCTAAATCCCCTGCTATCACTAAAACACGTATTATTGGTGATTCAATCATGCATTTTGTATCTGTGAAGGGCTGTGAGACAAGGTGTCACTCTGGTTTAACAATGGAGGTCATGAACATCTTAATACCACGCCTGTTGCCCAGCGTGTCTCGTGAGTCCTTGGTGATTCATGTAGGAGCAGACAACGTAGTTGAAGCTGAAACCTCAGAGCTGCTAGACTTTTCGACACTATTTGGGAGACTGGTAAGAACGTTTCAATCTCTGGTCCACTACCCTGTCTCAGTCGTGGGGACGTGCAGCCGCCGGTTAAAGGGGCTTTGTTGGTCCTGGAACATTTCATATATAGATAATTGTACTCTGTTTTGTAACAGACATGATTTGTCCAATAGAGATATAGTTAATCTGAACAGGGAGGGGGTCCAAACTGCTCTCTTCAATGATACACACTACAGCCTCTCCTGTGGGAGACACACCCCTCTATGCCCACAAATTGATGCCACCTAAGTCCAAGCCAGCCAGTAGATCAGACTCTATGCCCCACTCAAGCCTCCCCAGCTCAGTCTTGGGCAGTCGATTGGCATGCTCAGCCCGCCTACCTCATCATGGGTCTAGGCCTAATGGAATTATTGCAATAATTTAACTCATATCACCTTACAACCTCCTACACATTCTACCTCTCTATCATCTGAGTTAAAAACCCACACACAATCCACTCAAACAATCCATACACTTTTAAAGTAAGGGGTCTGGGTCTGATCCATCTGAATGTACAAAGTCTGCTTCAGTATCAAAAACAGGATCATTAAAAAATGCTGGTTTCCCAGGCAGACGCAGATATTTTAGTGTTCATGGTTGAAAAAACCTGATAGAGATTCACCCATAGCCTTGGACCAATACAATGTATTTAGAGTGGACACAATTGGGAGGGGGGGTGAAGTGGTTATATACTGTATGTAAAATCACTGTCCTAAATACTATCTCTGTTCCAAAACGTTTTGAACTTCTTGGACCTAATAGGGGGGAGACAGTGGCTCAGGAGGTAGAGGGGTCATCTGGTAATCGGAAGGTTCCAAGTCCAGCTCCTACCGGCAGCGTGTCGAAGTGTCCTTGAGCAAGACACTTGCTCAAGATGAGCAGGTTGGCACCTTGCATGTTTTCCTCCATCGTCTGTGTGTGAATGTCTGAGTGAATGTGAGGCAGAGGTTTGGATAAAAGTGCTATATAAGTGCAGTCCATTTTTTAATAATTCATTCCATGTGGACTGGACTGATGGAGTCTATAGACCCCCATCTGCTGACGCTAGCGCTATAGACAAGATAGCAGACTTACTCTCCCAACATCAGGATGTAGAAATTATTGTATGAGGTGATTTTAACCTGGACTGGTTGAGTAATACTTCTAATTACTTCCAAGAGACTAGTGGAAACCTTAACCTGGCTCAGCTGATCACTGAACCCACCAGGCCTAACCCTGAAAAACTGTTCCAGGTCCACATTCATTGATTTAATCTTTTTGAATAAGTGTAATAAAATATCTGCATGTGGTATTTTTGACCAATAAATCAGTCATCATTGTCCTACAGCATGTATAAGGAATACATCCGCCATATACATCCAACATTCCTGATGTTTATATGGCACTGTTTTTATTAAAACCTTTATTTCTGTTATTGACAAACATGGACCATGGAAAACGGTTAGAGTAAAAGATGGATTATCACCTTGGTTTACACCAGTATTATCAGTCCTGTTTAAAGGAAGGAACAGAGCCTGGTCACCTTGGTTTACACCACAATTATCAGTCCTGTTTAAAGGAAGGAACGGAGCCTGGTCACCTTGGTTTACACCACAATTATCAGTCCTGTTGTACAGAAAGGAACAGAGCCTGGTCACCTTGGTTTACACCACAATTATCAGTCCTGTTGTACAGAAAGGAACAGAGTCTGGTCACTCACCAAACACTCTGGAGATCCTTACCATTGAGCTTCATTCAAACAAATCAGAAATAAATGCACATGTGCAGTGAAGAACGTCAAAACAGACTATTACTTAGATCTGGTCAACAGCTCTTATTCAGATCCGTTAAATGGTACATTATCAGACAGAGACGCTTCTCACCCCAACCATGGACTGTTCACCTGCCTGCGGGGTACTCGCTCCGGGGCACCGCAGCCTCCCAGGCAGAACCAACAGGACTACAAATAGTTTCTTCCCCTCAGCTGTCAGACTACTGAATCAAAACACTACTTAGCCCACTACATCTCACTGTATACCTGTGTATATAGCCCGCTGCCCATATCTTATGTAGACTTTATTTGAATTATAAATTGTTTTCTCACCATTGCACTTTACTGTACAGTTTTATTTATGTCTTATAATAATAATACTAATAATAATAATACTAATAATAATTATAATAATAATAATAATACTAATTGTAACTGAGGGGTACAATTCCCTGACTGTATTACTAGATATGATACTTACTACCACTACCTTTGTACTTTATATTCGGCCACCCAGTACTCGGCATAAATATATTATGATAAACACTCTCACGTAGATGAAACGGATCCAACACAAATGTACGAAGTCGAAGTATGTATTTATTCCTACACAGCAATGGTGTGTAGAGCAAGCACTTAATCACTTAATTACATTTATGAATTGAAATAGTATGCACTTTTATGGCAAAGAGTATTCGTCGGTATATCAATAGAGAATGTCCAATCTCTGATGGCGCAGGCGGTAAATATACGACCTGGAATAGTTAAGGAATAACAGCAATGATACTTTAATGATTATAAGACTGGATACACTAAGGGGGGTAATCCGGTCGCTTGTAAGACAACAGGAGTAGGAGGGGGGGGGGGGGGTAGAGTCTGGCTGCCTCGTCCGGCCAAGGGTATCCTGGGTGAACCCACAGTTGTGCAGCTCGGTGCGCCAGCGATCCTTGGACCACAGATGAAAGCAGGTGGACTCTCTGTGAACCGGCTCTCTCCGGTCCACGGGGGAGAGACGTGAAGCGACCTCGTCTTGCAGAGCGTCTCCTCACCTTGCGTCCTCTCCAGGGGGGGGGGTTCCAACACACGGCAGTGTCGGGGGTCTTTATCCATGGAATAATCACTGTACACAAAGCATAATCCGTGCCTGGGAAGGCGGGCTGTCGTCGGTAGAATAATCCGGTATACAGGTCCACTCGCTCGTCGGCTCTGGGGCTCCTCGGATGCAGTCTCACATGGGGTCGACCATCCTGGATAAGCAGCCAGTTCTCTGCCCGAAACGATGGGGTACTGACTACGGTAGTATTCTCACCGTACGAAGCACTATATATTAACAGACTATTATTAGCTTAATAGACTATGTCCAACTCGACGATATAGTGCCAAATATGACTATTCAAATATTAATATCCACGATGTCTCAATACCGATGGTAGGCCGAACTTGGCCTTACTCCCACACGTGGCGTCGCGGGGAGGCTTTACGTCTGTCACTCTATTGGAGGGTAAGAAACTGGACTGAAAAAAAGTCCTACTTTAGTAGCGCAGTATATATACGCACTATGAACAAATAGTCCCATTAGTGGTGCGGTAGCCAGATTCCTACGCGGAACTAGGACTTGTTCGTACATGTTGAGCGGTACGTTTGAACTGGGTCTGGGGGGTATGGCAGCCTGGCACCAAGGTCTCGACCAATAGTAGAATGGAGACTATTATGGGATGTTCAGTAGGCTAGAATGGATATTCAATGCATATTGTACAAGGAATATACAAGGGATATCAGGGAATATTAGAGAATATACAAATACAATTAAATATATATATATAAATAAATATATATATTCGGTTTAATCTGGCCCTTCACAACAGCCACCCCCTGATTGGTCCCAGACCTAATCAGTTAAGCAGAGACAGATTAATCGCGTTGTCTATTTACACATAAGGGTTTGCTGTAGGGGTCAGTCAACTTCACAAAGTCATAGGGTTATAGGGTCATGGTCATCATCGATTGTGTCTGGGAGTCGGGGCAGTTCTATGAGCCTCGCCACGGGACGGGTGTAAGTGCGACCCTGGACAAGCACTTCAGCTGCTCGGACCTTGCCGTCGGCACCGGTGATCACTTTGCTTACGCGGCCGGCGGGCCACATAGCTCTGGGCAGTGATTGATCAATAATCATGACGACTGTTCCTTCTGTCAAATTGTCTCTCTCCTTCACCCACTTCTGGCGGGTCTGTAGAGACGGTAGGTAGTGCAGTAGGAAACTGCTCCAAAACTTGTCGGCTAATACTTGGCTGTACCTCCACATTCGTCGGCCGTTCGCTTCTTCAGGCCGGTACATTGTCTGGGGTAACGCGGGATCTAGCCGCCCCATCAGGAGTGTGTTGGGGGTAACTGGGTCGATATCCGCCACATCGCTGGAGACGTAGCCGAGGGGCTTAGAGTTCAATACTCCCTCAATCTCCGTGAGGACTGTCATTAGGACTTCTTCCGCCACAGTCTGGGCCCCAAGTACTGCGTACAGGGCTGTCTTTATGGAACGCACTTCCCGTTCCCAAGTACCACCGAAGTGGGGTGCGTTTGGGGGGTTGAATTGGAAGTCAATCTGTGCTGGAGCGAGGTGGGTCTTAAGTTCTGGGCCCATAGCTTGGAAGCTCTCTCTCAGCTCTCTTTCGCCGCCTTTGAAGTTTGTCCCATGATCGGACAATAGTGTAGACGGTCTTCCTTTCCGTGATGTGAATCTACGGAAGGCCATAAGGAATGAGTCTGTGCTCATGGTCGGGAGAAGCTCGATGTGTATCGCTCTGATGGTCATGCATTTGAATACAATACCCCACCGCTTCTCGGTTCCTCTTCCTTTCTTTATGTGCAGCGGGCCAAAGCAGTCCATACCCGTTGAGTGGAATGGCTTGTCACCGATTCGGAGGCGACATGGAGGAAGGTCAGCCATCCTTGGTATGCTGGGCTGCGCGCGCCACTTGCGGCAGTCTAGACATGTTCGCTGGAAGCGTTGTACCGCCTCTCTTCCTTGTAGGATCCAGTAACGACGTCTGATTTCCGCGAAGACTCTTTCTGCTCCTGCGTGATGTACATCCTCATCGTATTTCTTTATAATCAGCTCTGTGACCTTGTGTCGGCTGTTCAATACGATCGGGTATTTAATGTCATCCGGTAGATTGGGGGCTCTGCGTAGGCGACCACCCACTCTGATGAGGGTATGAGCGTCGCTCTCGGGGGCCAGATGAATTAATCTGCTGTCGGATGGGACGGGCTTTCCTCCCTGTAGACAGGCCAATTCATCGGGGAACGAGTCTCTCTGGGCTCGCTGCAGTAGAAGCAATTCTGCTTCCTCGTAGTTAGCTGCTGACATTTCAGCGGGGGACTTACACTCTGGGTGGTGCCGCAGGAATGTCCTTTGTTGTGCACTCTCTATGGTAGTGCAATCATCTATGTTGGGGTCTGCGGAGATAACAGTGCTCAATCCACAGAACACAGGCTTCTTATTCTCAGCCTCCTCCTGACTGGCTTCCCTCGGGATAGGCGTGGGCCACTCTCCTTCCGGGAGCTTTAGGAATGCTGGGCCGTCACTGTAGACATTGCGACGGGTGAGGTCATCTAGGGGCATTCCCCGGGTGATGACGTCAGCTGGGTTCTGTTTTGTATCAACGTAGCGCCACTCTGTTTCTCCGGTTAACTCTTCGGTTAAGTCTTGAATCTCGGTGACTCTGACTCCCACGAAGACTTTGTACTTGCATGAGTCCAATTTGATCCAGGCGAGTACTGTCGTGGAATCTGACCACAGGATTGTTCTAGACACCGGTATGGTGAGCTCACGTTGGATGAGCGTGGCTAGGTGCGCTCCGGCTAGGGCTGCGCAGAGCTCTAGGCGTGGGATAGATTGTTGCTTGCGTGGGGCTATTCTCGAGCGGGCGAGGACAAATGCTGTGTAGATCTCTCCCCCCTCTTCTTGGGCCCGCAAGTAGGCTACTGATCCGTATGCGACCTCGGAGGCGTCACTGAAGACGTGTAAGTCCATTTTACATGTCTCTGGCCTCACCGTGGGTGGGAAGTAGCTTCGGCGCATATTAACGCCTGGGAGTGAGTGGAGCTCCATCTCCCACTCTCTCCAGGTGGATGCAAGGTGTGCGGGAATGGGGTCGTCCCAGCCCTGGTCCTTGTCCCACAATGCTCGTACAATCATTTTTGCCCTGGTGGTGTACGGTAGAATACATCCTAGCGGGTCATATTGTCGGGCGAGTGTTGTGTACACACTCCGTCTGGTGGTCGGCGCCGCCGCCGGCCTTCCCTGCTCCGTAGTCAGGGGCTTGTGTCTGTAGTGAAGCGAATCTGTTTTGAATCGCCACACCAATCCCAGGGTCATCTCCTGGGCTTCTCCCGGGATTGTAGCCATCCAGGTCTCGCTGCTGGCTGCCTTGTCCTCGGAGGAGAGGCTGCGCAGTACTTGCGGATCGCTGCTGGCCCACTGCCTGAGATCAAAGCCGCCTTTGATCAATGAGGCGCGGAGTTTAATCAGGAGAGCCTCGGCTTCTTCCTGGGTTGAAAGGCTTTGTAGACAGTTGTCTACGTAGAAGCTGTTCTTTATGCTGTGTCGGACCTCTTCGTCCGCTGCTGGGTCCTCTGCTACATGTTTCTGTAGTGCAAATGTAGCACAGCAGGGGCTGCACGTCGTTCCGAAGGGGAGGACTTCCCATTGGTAGATGGCTGGGTGCTCATCTCCTGGCTTCTCTCTCCATAGGAACCGTAACAGGGGCTTGTCCTCCTCTACTAATCTCACCTGCAGGAACATTCCTTTAATGTCCCCGCTGATGGCCACCTTTTCCTGGCGGAAGCGGAGTAGAACGCAGAGTAGGGAGGGGCCGAGTGTGGGACCGGGCAGTAACTCTTTATTCAGATTTTGGGATCCGATCTGGTAGCTGCAGTTAAATACTATGCGGTCTTTACCGTTGTGATGGACCTTGTGGTGAGGCACGTACCACGATTCAGTGGTCTGGTCAGCCTCTTTAATGTCCATCTTTGTGACGTGTCCCGCTGTGATGAGCTTCTCAATCTCAGCGCGGTATACACTCTCTTGGGCGGGGTTCTTGGCTAAGCGCCGCTCCGTGTTCAGCAGGTACCGTTCTGTGGCGTCTGTCTTGGCGTGGAAAGTAGGCATTCCTTCTCGCCGCAGGAGTGGCATGGCGTATCTCAACACGCCGTTGACCGGGACTCTCTTGGTCCCTGTCTCGAGGAGGTGAATGGCGTAAATGTCATCTTTAGAGCGAATGTCTTTCTTTCCGTTCTTAAAGGGCATTTGTTCCAAGGTCCATAACCGCTCTACGTGTTGCAGGAGTGCGGTTTCTCCCTCTGTGACTCGGGAGTGGAGACATCTAGTGGCTGTACTTCGGTTGAGAGATTTGGCGAGCGGGCCTTGGAGAGTCCATCCCAAACGGGTCTCGACTGCTGCAGGACAGCCTCGGGGTCCGGTATGAACCCGGTCTATCGGGACAATGAGGTCTGCATGGTCGGAGCCTATCAACAGGGTCGGCATAGCATTGTCTATGAGCGGGATCGGTAACTTGCGCAGATGTGCATATTTCTCCATCAGCTTGGCGACGGGGTATGTGTACCGCGACAGTCCTATTTCTTGGCTGGTGAAAGCGTCTGTAATCTGGTACCGTCGCTCAGGCTGGCCGCTTGCTGCGATAGAGAATGAGACATTCTCGCCCTTTGTCGTCTTCAAATCTCGTCTTATTGTCCGAATTGTCATTTGGGTTTCGCTTCCCCGCAGCCCTAGCTGGGCCGCAGCGGAGGCGAGCAGAAGGGTCTTCTCTGACCCGTCATCGAGGACGGCGTAAGTGTCCAGGACTTTATTCTGGTAGCTTAGTGTCACACGCACTACTTTTAGGAGTACTCGGGCTCCACTGCTGCTGGCGGGATCGATGTACATGACGCTCGCTTTGCTGCTGGATGGTGCGGGTGAAGGGCGCCGTCTGTTACTGTCGTGAAGTATGTCCAGATGGGCTCCATCGCACTTGGTGCACCTTTTCTTTAAGCGGCATTCGGCTGCCATGTGTGAGCGCGCACAGCGAAAACAGCGCTTGTTGGACTTTATCCATTGACTTGCTTCCTCCGCGTTCAGCTTGGGGAAGGAGTCACATTGCGCTAGCCAGTGTTCTTTCTCACAGTAGGGGCACACTATCTTCCACTTCTCCGTTCTGGAGGGGGTACTGTGGCTCCTGCTGCTCGGTACTGACTCCGATTGGTGCATCACAGTCACCGATCTTCTTCCATCATTTAGTCGTCTGGTTCCTTCTCTGGAGCCAGGGGTGCTCCGTCCGAATGTATCTAGCCGTAGGCTGCTGACTTCTCTCGCCAGGAAGTCTGCTAGATCGAGGAGGTTCGGTTCGGGGCCATTTGGGTCTCGGTGGTCTCTCTGCCGCCTAAAACGCTCCTGTCGAGCGGGCGGCAGCTTCTCCAAGATCCTTTCCACATTTGAGTTGGCGTAAAGTTCATGCCTCCCCTTCTCTCTCTGCGCTCCCAACATCCCTACCAGGGACTGCACTCTGATGGACAGGTCGTCCAGTGCTCGATTGTCTATTGCTGGGGGTAAGCGGTCGATGTGTCGTATCTCCTGGATCACGTAATCCCATATGCGCCCATACCTCTGGTCCAATGCTACCAGCGCTGCTGTGTATGGGGTGGTGGAAGTGGCGTAGGCGAGCGCTATATTATGTGCGCGGGGTACCTTTAAGTGCTTCAGTAGGAATGGCGTATTTATGGCGTTCATCCAATACATCCACCAACATGGTCTCCAGACACATGCGGAGTTCTGTATACTGGGCCCGGTTCTCTTGGGTGAAGTCGGGTACCATAGGCGTGCCAATGTATGACGCTGACTGTGGATACATCGGCGAGCGTTGGGGGAGAGGCCTCCTAGGCGAGTCTCCTCCCGCTCCTTGGTATGGGCTGGTACCGGCAGTGTACCATGGCCCGCTTGTCCAGGTGCTGTTCCTCGGTGCGGGTCGTGCGTCGTGCTCACCCGGGTATAGAGTCGGGGGTCTGTAGCGCAGCTCCGCGGGAGTATAGCCTGGGCTGTACCGGACCTCCTTGTCCGGTAGAGTACTGTGCTGTCGTCGGGCGTGGTTCTCCTCCTCTTCCTCTTCGTCTTCAGTTAGGTCATCCAGTGCTTGTAGTCTCTGGTTTAGCCTCTCCACAGGATATGCTGCTCCTTCCCGGTTGCTAGGTCTCGCTTGTGGTCTGTGGGGGGTATAGACCTCGTCTGTTGGTCAAGTTCAGGGTTGTTTACTCGGCTAGGGGATGCCGCCCTGGAGGTGTGTCTAGACGAGTTCCTGGAGCCTCTGGCGGAGGGAGAGGGTGTTGTCCGTCTGATCAGCTGTTCTATTAGTTGCGCTTGCTGTCTGTCGCGCTCTGCGTCCCGTAGAGCACCAGCAGCTGCTCGCTGGCTGTCTGCTCGGTCTCGGGCCACATTCTCTTCCCTCTGAATGCGTCTTATTTCTAGGCGTATATGCTCTTCTTCGCTCCGCTGCTGGATCTGCAGTCGGTCGCGTTCAGCAGCGGCGTTCAGGCTGATGAGGAAGGCCTGCTGTAGGGTCCTCTCTGCCTCGCTGGGAGAAGGCGGTTGTATAGGGGAGCATTCCCTCGGGGTACTCCTTGCGGAGCCTTGGAGCTCTATCTCCACGGTGCTCTCCCCGTCTTCTTCCGTGCCGAGTTCTCTCTCGGTAGCGTTGTATTCCTCCCGGGACTCATCGGGGACTACTTCTTCAGTACTGGCGGGGTGTGAAGTCATGTCTGGTTCCCACTGGTCCCCACCGTGAACTTGGTCAGTTACATTAGAACCCGTAGGGGCCTCTATGGTCGGGGTAGTCTGGGCGTTGGGGTTAGACATACTTTTACTTTCTAGTTTTACCGCGTTTACTGTTAGTAGAAGACTAGGTTGTTGACTGACAGCGTAAGCCTCTAAGTACTGAGGGAGCCGTCGTTCACGCTGCGGGCGTTGGTTAGGAGGATCGTTTCGTGGAGTGTTCATCATAGGCCATTTCAATATTAATAACACTATATTAATATTACACTAATTACCCTCCGGCTCGAAGGACCAATTGTAACTGAGGGGTACAATTCCCTGACTGTATTACTAGATATGATACTTACTACCACTACCTTTGTACTTTATATTCGGCCACCCAGTACTCGGCATAAATATATTATGATAAACACTCTCACGTAGATGAAACGGATCCAACACAAATGTACGAAGTCGAAGTATGTATTTATTCCTACACAGCAATGGTGTGTAGAGCAAGCACTTAATCACTTAATTACATTTATGAATTGAAATAGTATGCACTTTTATGGCAAAGAGTATTCGTCGGTATATCAATAGAGAATGTGTAATCTCTGATGGCGCAGGCGGTAAATATACGACCTGGAATAGTTAAGGAATAACAGCAATGATACTTTAATGATTATAAGACTGGATACACTAAGGGGGGTAATCCGGTCGCTTGTAAGACAACAGGAGTAGGAGGGGGGGGGGGGGGTAGAGTCTGGCTGCCTCGTCCGGCCAAGGGTATCCTGGGTGAACCCACAGTTGTGCAGCTCGGTGCGCCAGCGATCCTTGGACCACAGATGAAAGCAGGTGGACTCTCTGTGAACCGGCTCTCTCCGGTCCACGGGGGAGAGACGTGAAGCGACCTCGTCTTGCAGAGCGTCTCCTCACCTTGCGTCCTCTCCAGGGGGGGGGTTCCAACACACGGCAGTGTCGGGGGTCTTTATCCATGGAATAATCACTGTACACAAAGCATAATCCGTGCCTGGGAAGGCGGGCTGTCGTCGGTAGAATAATCCGGTATACAGGTCCACTCGCTCGTCGGCTCTGGGGCTCCTCGGATGCAGTCTCACATGGGGTCGACCATCCTGGATAAGCAGCCAGTTCTCTGCCCGAAACGATGTACTGACTACGGTAGTATTCTCACCGTACGAAGCACTATATATTAACAGACTATTATTAGCTTAATAGACTACGTCCAACTCGACGATATAGTGCCAAATATGACTATTCAAATATTAATATCCACGATGTCTCAATACCGATGGTAGGCCGAACTTGGCCTTACTCCCACACGTGGCGTCGCGGGGAGGCTTTACGTCTGTCACTCTATTGGAGGGTAAGAAACTGGACTGAAAAAAAGTCCTACTTTAGTAGCGCAGTATATATACGCACTATGAACAAATAGTCCCATTAGTGGTGCGGTAGCCAGATTCCTACGCGGAACTAGGACTTGTTCGTACATGTTGAGCGGTACGTTTGAACTGGGTCTGGGGGGTATGGCAGCCTGGCACCAAGGTCTCGACCAATAGTAGAATGGAGACTATTATGGGATGTTCAGTAGGCTAGAATGGATATTCAATGCATATTGTACAAGGAATATACAAGGGATATCAGGGAATATTAGAGAATATACAAATACAATTAAATATATATATATAAATAAATATATATATTCGGTTTAATCTGGCCCTTCACAACACTAATAATAATAATAATAATAATAATAATAATAATAATAATAATAATAATAATAATAATAATAATAATAATAATAATAATAATAATAATAATAATAATAATAATAATAATAATAATAATACTAATAATACTAATAATACTAATAATAATAATAATAATAATAATAATAATAATAATAATAATAATAATAATAATAATAATAATAATAATAATAATAATAATAATAATAATAATAATAATATTAATAATATTAATAATAATAATAATAATAATAATAATAATAATAATAATAATAATAATAATAATAATAATAATAATAATAATAATAATAATAATAATAATAATAATAATAATAATAATAATAATAATAATAATAATAATAATAATAATAATAATAATAATAATAATAATAATAATAATAATAATAATAATAATAATAATAATATAATAATAATAATAATAATATTGCAACTGATTGTTGATTGTCACATCCTGGTTGGACATACACAATCTTGTTGTCTTGTACTGTGTAATGACAATAAAGTGAATCGAATCTAATCTAAAATGTTGTAAAGCGGTAAACTTGAATATAGGTAAGGTGCCTACCACCCTACCCACACATAACCACAGCAGTAGATGAGAGGAATTACAAAATAGGGGTGTTTATTGACTTAAAAAAAGCATTTGATACGATAGATCATCACATTTTAATTTCTAAATTACAAACATACGGTGTGAGAGGGGTGGCGATGAACTGGTTAAGTAGCTATCTTGAAAATAGACAACAATATGTACAACTCTCTGGTTAGTGGTTACACATCTGAATGTATTAATATTGAATGTGGTGTCCCTCAAGGTTCGGTCCTGGGACCCAAACTTTAAATTTTATATATTAATGAGGTCCAGATTAACATAAAGTCCACGTTTATTATTTTGGTGTACCTTATATATTGTTTATTTGTATAAGATAAATATTTCACGTCGTCTATTTACCTAACAGTATTTTATCATTCGCCTCTTTTCATATGTTCCATTCATCGTGCCGTAGGCGCGCGTGCATGCACCTGTAGACAGCGTGAGCGCATGCGCATGTTCAGGACATGCCTGGGCAGAGCGCGTGAGAGCGTTTGTTGGCGCAGATGTAAACAGACCACAACGTATCTTACGAGAGAGCTGGTCGGCTAGTTAGATGTAACAACAATATTGTCGAGCCACCATTGGAAACGGCAGAGTGACATAGGTTTGGGAGAAGTGAATTAATAATAACTTCTATAGATTTGCCGACGGGCAAATAATAAAGGACCGTGGAGAGACTTTGGGCTGAACCCAGCTGCGTTCTGGATTCAACTAACTACTACTGACTACATGCGGGTTAGCCTTAGCATAAAAGGGCTAACTAGCTAGTGACCATGCCATCGGGCGTTTGGAATATTAGCTATTAAACCTGCCATCGGGCGTTTGGAATATAGGAATCCGTACGAGACCCCCTTATCCAGCGACGACAGGATTATAACTGCATGAGTCTACAGCAGCCTCGGGAGTAGGAACTCCAGAGAACATCGTCTCCATCCTTCTTCTCTCCCCCCCTTGCTATTCACTCCGTCTCCCTTCATTCAGAGCTCCAACGATCTGGTACCAGTAGTTTAGGAACTATAATTAATTCGGACATTGTTGCATTGAAATTATATTAGTATCAGGAGATCTGTGTTATATGATATGTGTGTTTTACTTTAACATTAAAGTGATTATTGAACTTGGTATCACTGTCCCCTCACAGTTAATAGAGTGTCTGCCATTTTGTGTATATTTAATATCTGGTTAATTAATAATTTAGTAGTTGTCAAGCTCATCATTTAAATATAGTCAGGGTTGTGTAGCCCCTTAGCTACAATTGGTCCTTCGAGCCGGAGCGTATCAGTGATAATATGGCTAGCGGCAGACACTCCCCAACCAGATCCCCCCCATTAGAGCGTCCTATGCACCGGCGTCAGTCTCCTCCGTACCTGGAGGGCTACGCTGTAGATTTACCTCATAGCTTATCCATGAGGATGCTAAGCAGGGATAACATTGGTAGCTCAAGCATGCCCAACCTTAGAGAGGACCCTAGATGCACCCAATGGTGTAGGGACCCCAGCTAGTTGTAGTGAAGCTAACCTAGCTTACCGGGGGGGACAAACAAGGCATGACTTGACTAGACCCACAGAGTACCGCGCCCCTGAGGTGGACCTCGGAGCGCGTCATAAGACCAGGTCGCCGCCCAGCCCAGGCAGCTCCGAATCAAGGTCATCAGTGTCATCCCCAAGCGGGGCCGACAGGAGGCTAGCGGAAGTCCTGATCGCCACGATAGCCGCCTCTGCGGAAAGGGACCGCCTCCAGGCGCAACGAGAGAGTGAGCGTGAACATCTCAGAGTGGAGGAGAAGCGCCTCCAGGCTGAAGAAAACATGGAGCGCGAACGCGTCAATGCGCAGCGCGAGGCAGAACGAGACCGCCTACAAGCACAAATTATGGCGCAAGCGCTCCGGAATGTAACTCCCCATTCTTACACCCGGAGCTCCCGGAGATCATCATGCCAAGGGTCGAGGGCACCCTCCCCGACCCGACGAAGCTGCGTGGGACCCCGCCTCAGGGAAGAACCTGCTTACGTTGCAGAGCAGCTAGCTGAGCGACTACAGAGCCTGACTGAGGACGAGGGAGGTCAGAGGGCCCACCCGCACTACTCCATCCCAGACCATGAGGCCGAGCGCAGCCCCGGTCTCAGTCACGACACGCTGCGTCGTGAACCCCCAACACGTCCCCGTGGGGAGTTAGAGCACCAGACGGCACTGAGGACCAGCGCCTGGCAACCAAGTCCCTGGTTCCCGCCCAGCACGAACCAACGCCCCCACGGACCGGGAGACTCGCCGCGAACACCTCTCCCCCAACGTGTGTCAGTATCACAGCCCTCCATGGCACCCTACATTGGGACACCCACATTCCCAGACTTCCCAGACCGAGCGCAGTGTACCGAGTTGCGTATGTGCCTAGAGACAATCATGTCAGGAGTACAGGACGAGCCATACAAGTACGCCATCCTTCTTAAACATCTCAAGGTAACTAGAGCGCACAACATTGCGCTAGCATACTCCAATTCACACACTCCCTACTCTGACGCTCTGGCCGCCCTCGACGGACGTTACGGGCGTACGTGGGATTACGTCATTTAGGAGACACGTGAGATTGAACGCCTCCCCCCAGCTAAAGACAACCGAGCCCTGGATGACCTATCAGTCAAGGTACAGTCCCTAGTAGGGATGCTCGGGTCCCAATGGGAGAAGGGGATGTATGAGCTGTACGCCAACTCCAACGTGGAGCGCATTTTAGAGAAGCTTCCCCCATTCCGCCAAGAACGTTTTCGGCGGCAACGAAACTACCGTGACCCGAATGCCCCAGAGCAGTCACTGCTGGATCTTGCCGACTTCCTCGCCAGAGAGGTTAGCAGCCTAAGGATTTATACCTTTGCATGGGGTGGCTCGAACCTTAAAGAGGGACAGAGGAAGACTAAAGACCAAAGCAGGCCCATCACAGTGATGCACCAGGCCGAGTCGGTGTCACGGCAGAAGAGTCACACCCCCCCCTCCAAGGGGAAGTGGAAGATCGCATGTCAATACTGCGACAGCGAACACTGGCTGTCACAGTGCGATGCAGTCAAGAAACTGACCACCGCCGAAGTAAGTCAGTGGATTAAGGTTAACCGCCGCTGCGCGCGCGGCCACATGGCAGCAGAATGCCGCCTTAAGAAGAAGTGTGGCAAGTGTGACGGCGCTCACCTTGAAGCACTGCACGAGAGCAACAAGCGGAACCCAGCTCCACCGATCAACTCGGGAGCAGACGTACTCTACATCGACCCCGCGAAGAGTGGGAGTTCCAGAGTGCTCCTCAAAGTGGTCCGAGTACTCCTTAGTCACGGGGACAAAGTACTCAACACCTACGCCGTCCTTGTCTTCCTTGAAGAAGACACTCCTCGCCTCCGCCGCGACCCAGTTGGACCTGCGGGGTCCCGAGAAGACCATGACTCTCCGTACCATTCGTCGAGACTACCGGCACACGCATCTGAGGACGGACCAGGAGGCGTCCACGACTAGACTGACCACTCGGCGGAGTGTGTACCGAACACTCGCCAGCCAGTACGACCCTATGGGGTGCATTCTCCCCTACACCACCCGGGCGAAGATGCTGGTGAGAGAACTATGGGCAAAGGAGCAGGGCTGGGATGACCCCATACCCGAGCACCTAGCCACCACATAGAGAGGGTGGGAGGATGAACTTGTCTTACTCCGCGAGGTTGCCATCCCGCGGAGCTACTTCCCTCCTACTGTGCGCTTGGAGACTTGTGAGATCGACCTGCACGTCTTCAGCGACGCCTCGGAAGTGGCGTATGGATCAGTGGCCTACCTGAGGGCTCGAGAAGAGGGAGGAGAAGTCCATGTAGCCTTTGTCCTGGCCCGCTCGAGGATTGCTCCCCGCAAGCAGCAGTCGATTCCGCGACTGGAGCTCTGCGCAGCCCTGGTAGGCGCACAACTTGCCAAAATTGTGCAAAAGGAACTCACCATACCGGTGCGTGAGATCATCCTATGGTCAGACTCTATGACCGTGATCACCTGGATCCAGTCCGCCTCCTGCCGGTACAAAGTGTTCGTAGGAGTCCGAGTATCGGAAATCCAGGACCTGGTAGGAGCGGAATGTTGGAGATATGTTGACACCAAGCAGAACCCAGCGGATGTCATCACACGGGGGATGTCCCTAGCCGACCTCACCCGTCCCAACTCATACAGTGATGGCCCAGAGTTCCTCAGACTCCCGGAGGAGAAGTGGCCTATCTCAACACCTCGGGATGTGAACCAGGACGAGTCAGAAATAAAGAAGTCCATGTTCTGCGGGCTGAGTCAAGCCCCGGCTCCAACGGGCCCAGACTTAGACGACTGTCAAACTCTGGAGAGTGCCCAAAAAAGGAAATTTCTCTGGCACCACCAGGAGCTCCCCCCCACCACAGACCTCAGTGCAGCCGCCTACGAGGAAGCAGAACTCCTTGTGCTGCAGAGGGCGCAGAGATACTCTTTCCCAGAGGAAAGGGAGTGTCTGACAAGGGCGAAGCCGGTCCCCTCAGACAGTAGACTCCTCACCTTGGCCCCAGAAATCGACGCCCAGGGCCTCATTAGGGTGGGGGGTCGGTTGAGATGGGCCCCGGACTTGGCCAAGGATGTGAAGCATCCCATCGTCCTAAGCAGCCGACACAGGGTAACAGACCTGATCATTCAGAAATATGACGAGGTGGTGTGCCACGCGGGGACTGAGTGAGTCTTCGCGGAGATCCGGCGGCGCTTCTGGATACTCCAAGGGAGAGAAGCTGTACGCCGGTTCCAACGAACTTGCCCTACCTGTCGCAAGTGGAGAGCACAGCCTATTATACCGAAGATGGCAGACCTGCCTCCCTGCCGCCTCAGAGTCGGCGAGCGGGGCTTCCATTCCACGGGCGTGGATTGCTTCTGGCCCTTCAATGTTAAGAGAGGAAGAGGAACAGAGAAGAGGTGGGGTATTGTGTATAAATGCATGACCACCAGAGCTGTCCACATTGAGCTCTTTCAGTCTATGAGTACCGACTCATTTCTCATGTCCTTCCGGAGGTTTCAAGCGAGGAGAGGGACCCCCTCAGTGCTATTGTCAGACCAAGGGACAAATTTCCGAGGAGGAGACACGGAACTGAGAGCGAGCTTCCTGAACATGGGTGAAGAACTCAAGGCCCGCCTCGCTCCGGCTCAGGTCACGTTCCAGTTCAATCCACCGAATGCTCCCCATTTCAGGGGAACATGGGAGAGAGAGGTCCGATCAATTAAGACTGCTCTGTACACCGTGCTTGGAGCCCAGATGGTGGGTGATGAAGTCCTAGCTACGGTCCTTACTGAGATTGAGGGCGTTCTAAACTCCAAGCCCCTCGGCTACGTTTCAAGCGACGTAGCTGACGTCGACCCCATCACCCCAAACTACCTCTTGATGGTGCGGCTGGACCCTGCACTTCCTCAGACTGTGTACAGACAGGACGAGATGAGCAGAAGGAGAATGTGGAGACACAGCCAAGTGCTGGCCGACCAGTTTTGGGCTCGCTTCCTCCTACACTACCTACCCTCCCTTCAGGCCCGCCAGAAATGGGTGAAAGACAGGGACAACCTGACTGTGGGGACCGTCGTGATGATCATAGACCAG
This sequence comes from Notolepis coatsorum, assembly GCF_963971535.1. Taxonomy (NCBI): domain Eukaryota; kingdom Metazoa; phylum Chordata; class Actinopteri; order Aulopiformes; family Paralepididae; genus Notolepis; species Notolepis coatsorum. The sequence goes on from NC_140169.1 coordinate 16,803,979, forward strand.
TCACTACCCCGAGCTACGTGGCCAGCCGGCCGTGTGAGCCGAGTTATCAAGGGCTCGGATGGGAAGGTCAGAGCTGCAGAGGTCATCGTCCAAGGGCGGACCTATACCAGACCAGTAGCTAAGTTGATTGAGCTTCCTGCTTTCCCTGACTCCCCTGATGATGACGATAACCCATCGACTTTATAGTTTACCTCCAACTCCCCATAGTCCCTTATGGAGAAATTGACTTGACCTTTGATATTAATATGTGCCCCAAATTTTATTTGCTAATTAGGTTCCGACTAATTAGGGGGCGGCTGTTCTGAAGGTCCAGATTAACATAAAGTCCACGTTTATTATTTTGGTGTACCTTATATATTGTTTATTTGTATAAGATATATATTTCACGTTGTCTATTTACCTAACAGTATTTTATCATTCGCCTCTTTTCATATGTTCCATTCATCGCGCCGTAGGCGCGCGCGCATGCACCTGTAGACAGCGTGAGCGCATGCGCATGTTCAGGACATGCCTGGGCAGAGCGCGTGAGAGCGTGCGTTGGCGCAGATGTAAACAGACCACAACGTATCTTACGAGAGAGCTGGTCGGCTAGTTAGATGTAACAACAATATTGTCGAGCCACCATTGGAAACGGCAGAGTGACATAGGTTTGGGAGAAGTGAATTAATAATAACTTCTATAGATTTGCCGACGGGCAAATAATAAAGGACCGTGGAGAGACTTTGGGCTGAACCCAGCTGCGTTCTGGATTCAACTAACTACTACTGACTACATGCGGGTTAGCCTTAGCATAAAAGGGCTAACTAGCTAGTGACCATGCCATCAGGCGTTTGGAATATTAGCTATTAAACCTGCCATCGGGCGTTTGGAATATAGGAATCCGTACGAGACCCCCTTATCCAGCGACGACAGGATTATAACCGCATGAGTCTACAGCAGCCTCGGGAGTAGGAACTCCAGAGAACATCGTCTCCATCCTTCTTCTCTCCCCCCCTTGCTATTCACTCCGTCTCCCTCCATTCAGAGCTCCAACGATCTGGTACCAGTAGTTTAGGAACTATAATTAATTCGGACATTGTTGCATTGAAATTATATTAGTATCAGGAGATCTGTGTTATATGATGTGTGTGTTTTACTTTAACATTAAAGTGATTATTGAACTTGGTATCACTGTCCCCTCACAGTTAATAGAGTGTCCGCCATTTTGTGTATATTTAATATCTGGTTAATTAATAATTTAGTAGTTGTCAAGCTCATCATTTAAATACAGTCAGGGTTGTGTAGCCCCTTAGCTACAAATGATATATGTGAAGTGTCAAACATATTGCTATTTGTTTTATTTGCTGACGATACAAATTTCTTCAGTTCAGGAAAATACCTTAAAAAATGTGCAGATGACATTGTAAATTAAATGTGTAAACTTAAGATATGGTTTGATAACAATAAGTTATCCCTAAATTTGGAAAAAAATAAATTTATGATATTTACTAATCGAAAGAAGGAGGACCATGTGGCATTATGTATTGACGGAGTTAATATTGAAAGAGTATCTAAGTAAAAAATGTTGGGTGTTATGTTGGATGAGAAATTGACATGGAAGCCACATATAATGTACATAAAAAAGTTGTTTTGAACAAGGCAAAGAATGTGCTCGATTATAATTCTATGCAAATATTATATTGTTCACTCATCCTACCATATTTGAGTTACTGTGTGGAAGTGTGGTAACACGTATGAAAGCAACATAAAGCCATTAAATATTACAGAAGAGAGCAGTAAGAATAGTTCACAATGTAGATTCAAGAGAACATACCAACAAATTATTTATTAAATCCAGACTATTGAAACTTAAAGAGTTAGCTGAAATACAGACTTTATTCGTTTTGTTTAGAGCTAAATGCAGAGTATTACCAGCAAATATACAGAGGTTGTTCGTTCCCTGTCCAGATGACAGCAGAAGGCAAATTCAATTTTAAGCACCAATTTGCACGAACAACCTTAAAACAAAGGTGCACCTCAGTTATAGGTATCAAACTATGGAACTCTTTGCAGAATGATGAAAAGAGTTCTACTAATATATTTCACTTCAAAAGGTTGTGCAAAGAAAAGATACATAGACAGTATAGCACAGTTTAGTATAATATTGCAGTTTAGCGTGTCAGGATGACGTAGCATAGAGTTGCAGTGTAGGCCAGTATGAGTATAGCAGCGTAATAATAATAATATATTAAAATATTGTATAATACTGTACCAATATGGTGTAGTATAAATAGTATGATTTAGTTATATTATAATAAAATAGAAATGATACAGTATAGAAGTTTAATACAGAATAATACATTATATAAATGTATAGCTACATGTGTGTGTGTTATGGTTTGTAACCGACCCCAATCGCACAACACAAGACAGGTATGAGAGTAAGCCAAAACAGGGCAAATATTTATTAAAGAACAAAAAGCGGCACAGTCCCTTTAAAGGCCAACCTCTAGGTTAAACCCTACTGATCAATTATGGGTAGTTTACATCATTGGTATATAATTTCATTATTTATTTATTTCCATTTGACACCGGAAATGCCACTCTGAAAGAGTTAAAAAGGTCCACGCACGAATAACATGCACGCGCGAATCAAAAAAGCTTATCAAAACGCCGACGTCACAACAGGTGTGGCTTGCATATTAATGAGCCGAATCTAATGTTGCTTTTCCACTAAAATAAAGTACTCAGTTTGTCTCCGTGTGGGGAGGCGGGGCTGCTGGTGATCAGCATGAGAGCTCCAGAAATGACACGTGAAAAACTGCAGACCACTGATTGGTCAGAAGAGAGACGCGTGACGTCACTGTTTGGGGAGTCTGAACGAAAACAGAATGTCCGCGCCGCCATCTTTAATGTCTCGCGTAGGATATCTTTTGTGTGTTTGCAGCAAGAAACGAGTGCAATAAAAAAGGATACAGTCACTGTGTATTCTGCCTCATTTATTGATGAAACAAAACCGACATCAACACAATTTGCCACCGAGCGGAGAGTTTAGTCTGACAAAAAGATCGCTGATTAGTTACGCTTGTTGTTGGGGGTTAGGGACGTAACGTTAGTTAGCCTAATGCTAACGTTAGCAGATAGACACGAGAGGCTATCTGTGTAGAATAGACACAATGAGGTAACGTTAGCGTTAGCATAATAGACACAACGAGAGTCTGGTTAATGTTGTTATTGATTGATTGAAAACTGTGTTTTACTCTGGCTTGCCAAGCTCATCATAGCCCCTTTCGTGACTGATGCACCGAGTGAAGCTTGTGCGGGCGCCGGAGCCCGCAGCGCTAGTTAGCTCATAGCTATCGTGTAACACTAGCCTTTGCGGGCTCGGGCGCCCTGCGGCTGCCGCCGCCGTCGCGTCCATGGGCCCCCCGGCAGGGCACCCGTGGGGTCGGGTCGGGGTGTACAGAGAGGAGAGAACCATTTTGGGTCGGCCGTTCATGCCGGCCAGCGAGCCGGATGTCGGGATATGTTGTTAGCACAATAGCTACCAAGCTAAGCTATGTTATCTACTAACGTTATAAACACAATGTGTACAACGACACAATGATTTACATTATTACAAATATGGTAACGTGGTTAGCTTTAGAGATGGATGGATGGCTATAATCACGGAGCAATAGTGAGGTGAAACAGATACATTTCCATTCGGCTAGTAGTAGCAAGCATATATCTATGGTAGCAAGCTCTCTGCCTGCCACTAGCTGTGTGACTCTCAGCGCCCCCTGGTGATACCCCTGGTGACCAATACCTGTTGTGACGACATTACACGTGCACGTTATAAACCATTGATTAAAATATGCAAGTGCATGTTGATTGTGTTGGGCAGACAAAATGTTTTGATAAAAACGCTAAAACTGGGTCAATTTCAATACTTTTTTTTACAATTCTTCATGAAAGTCACTGTTGGCCTAGTCCACATTGTTTATTGAACAAAAATACAACGTGGAGGTTGCACTTTAAGGGAAAACACAAAAACACTAGAGTCAAGGAAATATGGAAAATACAGCACTGTGCCTTTAAGAGGCGAACAGGCTAAGGGACTAAGGCTAAGGGCCAGGGCTAAAGACCAGGGCTAAGTGTCAGGGCCAGGACCAGGGGCACTGGAGAGGGGGAACAGGGACAGAGGCCCGGAGAGGCGGGCTGGAGACAGGGACAGAGAACAGGGTTAAGGCCTTGGACAGGGCGAGGGCCAGAGCTGCTTACAGGGATGAGGACAGGGTTCCGACGGCGGAGGCCTGGCACGGGAACAGGGGCCCGACGGCGGAGGCCTGGCACAGGGACAGGGGCCCGATGGCGGAGGCCTGGCACGGGGACAGGGGCCCGACGGCGGAGGCCTGGCACGGGAACAGGGGCCCGACAGCGGGGGCCTGGCACGGAGATCCTCCTCCTCCTCTTCGGATGCTGCAGACGGGCAGCGCAGAACAAAGGGGGTCCCAGGGGACCGGGATGGGAACACGCCGTCCTCCCGTGGAATACTAGGGAGCGACGACGAGCCTCACCCCAGGAACGAGGATCACGAAGAGACGCCTTCCTCCCGTGGAATCGGGAGCGATGGCGTGCCGCCTTGACGTCTGGAGTGGGAACACTGGAAAACCTCCCGTAGAGAATTAGAGAGCGAAGACGGTGTCCCACTCCAGGCAAACGGCGACAGGTGGTGATGGCTGGACCGTCGTCTCACGCCGGAGACGCGGCAGGTGATGGTGACGTACAGAATGGTAACGTACAGAACTCCATGAACACAGACACAGATACAGAGTCCAGAACACAGAACGACCCGACCAGGACTGGAGGGGAGTCTGCAACCTATGTACTCTCCCGAGGTGATTGCAAACTCCCAACAGGTGCGTGAAGGTAGAGGATCAAGGATGTCCAAGGGTGGGGGCTGGTGAAGAGTAGAGGAGAGTAAATCATCGCAAGGGTGGGGGCTGTTGAGGAGAGTAGACAGGGAAAACACAGGAAAAAGGTCCAGGGACAGGCGAATCCTCACAGTACCTCTCCCTCCACGGGAGCCACCGGGCGACCCAAAAATTCAGACAGCGGGGCAGGGGACAAGACAAAGCAACAAACAAAAAAAAACTGGGCCATGCTAGCAGGGGAAGCTACACCTAAAGTGGGGCTAGCAGAGGGATTGGGTAGCTGCCAGTGCATTGCTAGCTACAGGGCCTATGCTAGCTGTACTGCTACATTAGCATAGAGGCTGCGCTAGCTGCCGGAGCTAGGCTAGCAGACAGGGCTGGACTAGCAAAGGAGAACAAGCTAGCTGGAAGGACAGTCCTAGCTGTGGGGAACAGGGTAGCTAACAGGGGAGCTAACAGGGGAGTCAACAGGGGAACTAACAGGGGAACTAACAGGGGAACTAGAGGGAGCTAGAGGGAGCTAGAGGGAACTAGAGGGAGCTAGAGTGGGTTAGAGGGAACTAGAGGGAACTAACAGGGGCTAACTCACATACACTGTCTGTGCTGGCTGGGGTCGTCGACTGGTCGGGTCGTACTGTTATGGTTTGTAACCGACCCCAATCGCACAACACAAGACAGGTATGAGAGTAAGCCAAAACAGGGCAAATATTTATTAAAGAACAAAAAGCGGCATAGTCCCTTTAAGGGAAAACACAAAAACACTAGAGTCAAGGAAATATGGAAAATACGGCACTGTGCCTTTAAGAGGCGAACAGGCTAAGGGACTAAGGCTAAGGGCCAGGGCTAAGGACCAGGGCTAAGTGTCAGGGCCAGGACCAGGGGCACTGGAGAGGGGGACAGGGACAGAGGCCCGGAGAGGCGGGCTGGAGACAGGGACAGAGAACAGGGTTAAGGCCTTGGACAGGGCGAGGGCCAGAGCTGCTTACAGGGATGAGGACAGGGTTCCGACGGCGGAGGCCTGGCACGGGAACAGGGGCCCGACGGCGGAGGCCTGGCACGGGGACAGGGGCCCGACGGCGGAGGCCTGGCACGGGGACAGGGGCCCGACGGCGGAGGCCTGGCACGGGGACAGGGGCCCGACGGCAGAGGCCTGGCACGGGAACAGGGGCCCGACAGCGGGGGCCTGGCACGGAGATCCTCCTCCTCCTCTTCGGATGCTGCAGACGGGCAGCGCAGAACAAAGGGGGTCCCAGGGGACCGGGATGGGAACACGCCGTCCTCCCGTGGAATACTAGGGAGCGACGACGAGCCTCACCCCAGGAACGAGGATCACGAAGAGACGCCTTCCTCCCGTGGAATCGGGAGCGATGGCGTGCCGCCTTGACGTCTGGAGTGGGAACACTGGAAAACCTCCCGTAGAGAATTAGAGAGCGAAGACGGTGTCCCACTCCAGGCAAACGGCGACAGGTGGTGATGGCTGGACCGTCGTCTCACGCCGGAGACGCGGCAGGTGATGGTGACGTACAGAATGGTAACGTACAGCACTCCATGAACACTGAACACAGATACAGAGTCCAGAACACAGAACGACCCGACCAGGACTGGAGGGGAGTCTGCAACCTATGTACTCTCCTGAGGTGATTGCAAACTCCCAACAGGTGCGTGAAGGTAGAGGATCAAGGATGTCCAAGGGTGGGGGCTGGTGAAGAGTAGAGGAGAGTAAATCATCGCAAGGGTGGGGGCTGTTGAGGAGAGTAGACAGGGAAAACACAGGAAAAAGGTCCAGGGACAGGCGAATCCTCACAGTGTGTGTGTGTGTGTGTGTGTGTGTGTGTGTGTGTGTGTGTGTGTGTGTGTGTGTGTGTGTGTGTGTGTGTGTGTGTGTGTGTGTGTGTGTGTGTGTGTGTGTGTGTGTGTGTGTGTGTGTGTGTGTGTGTGTGTGTGTGTGTGTGTGTGTGTGTGTGTGTGTGTGTGTGTGTGTGTGCGCGTGCGTGTGTGTGTGTGTGTGTGTGTGTGTGTGTGTGTGTGTGTGTGTGTGTGTGTGTAAATGAATTAACCTAAATATGTAGTTTGACTGATAGATACACAAAATGGGTTTATTTATGTTGATTTAATTTGGTTGTGTTGATGTTTCCATTTTAGCAAAATGGGTATATTCTGTTTGGTTTTACGCAATAAGTCTATCGGTGTGTTGTGTGTGTGTAGTGTAGGGGCAGGTATATATAAGAATTTTTCTTCTTCCTGTTCCTTTCGGATTTGGTGAATTATATGAATATGTACTGTGGTAATTCCATGTACGAATAAATAAATGATGATGATGATGATGATGATGATGATGATGATGATGATGATGAATTCATGATTGTGTGATGTGATTACTGAACAAAAGGAGATTGACCAAGGTTTAGTAACAAGAACCTTGCTAGTGCTGGGCACTTGTTCTAAAATAACTCTGTGGGGCCCCCTCCTGGTGGGCTTGATGATCATGATGATAATGTGCAGGTTGTGATGCATAATAACCTCCAGTTCCGCTTTCAGCACTTTTCTACTACAGTAATGTTGTTCTGGAAGCATTACAATCGATTGATGCAGGATAAACTAGACCACTTTTTCCTCAAACTAGCTGCTCCATTAATTATATAGCAAATAACACACATTTAACATTTCTCTATTACAGCTATAGTTCCAAATGCCTGGAAAACGGCATATTTGATTTGATTTGATTTGATTAGGGATCCCCATTAGCTGGTGGTATAGCAACCAGCTAGTCTTCCTGGGGTCCACACACAAAAAACATACAAAAACAATCACTATTGCAAAAACAAAATTATTAAAAGTCAGTACACACAATGCATAATGAACCTACTGTAACAATTAATATAGCTAAAATTACATTAGTGAAAAACAAAAAATTACTTTACAGTGTTAAAAACCATTTAAAAACAATTTAAGATTCTTTTTAAAAGTGAATCTACTGTAAATGCAGCAGAGGTTCCGAGGCAGGCCATTCCACAGAGTTAATGCTCTAAAAATAAAAGATCTCCCCAAAGCGCTGGTTCTAGGACCTGGCAATTCAAGCTGCCCACTACTGGAACCTCTAGTGTATATGTAACCCCTTGCATAAAGGTGAAGACAGAAGTAAGTCGTGACGGTGACCTAAACAATCTTTCCAATCTCCAAGCTATCCTGCTTAGCAAAACTCCCGGAATTATGTAAGGGATAATGTATAGCTACGAGGTCATTGTCGCAAAATAATTGACCGACACAGAGTTTAAAATACCGAGGCGCCTCGCCAAGGTGTTTTAAACGTCAGTGAAGGTCAATTATTTTGCGACAATGATCGAGTATAGCTATACATTATCGCGCTTATTACATGGCTAACTTACTAACAATATACCTAATTCATTTTACATCGACTCGCAACACTGGTTGTGGGCTTCTGGCTCCGCTCGTCGCTCCGCCCCCTGTCATCGCCGGCAGCTTCGCGGCAGCACTGATGTCAGTGGGCTTGATTGCGAACAGCTGCGCACAGCGGTCATTGTTGTGGGCTTGATTGCGAACAGCTGCGCACAGCTGCGCACAGCGGTCATTATTGTGTGATAATTGACCGCTGCTAGGGGTAACGGAGCGCTATTGACCAATCACAAGCAAGCATTTCGGCGAATGTGAAAACGCCATGTAATAATGGTAAATGGTAATTATTACATGGCGTTTTCACATTCGCCGAAATGCTTGCTTGTGATTGGTCAATAGCCCCCCTACAGCGGTCATTATTTTTCAATAATGACCGCTGTGGGACAATAATGACCGATGTGCGCAGCTGTTCGCAATCAAGCCCACATCAGTGCAGCACATCAGACACACCTGCCGCGACTGCACTGACAGCGGAGTGTGTGTATTAACAGCGGAGCCAGAACAGAGGCTGCCCGCGATAATAATAATCACTTTATTTGGGCTGACAGAGCCACAGAACAACTGCGATTTGTCAAATGAATTAGGTATATTGTTAGTAAGTTAGCCATGTAATAAGCGGGATAATGTATAGCTTTACTCGGTCATTGTCGCAAAATAATTGACCTTCACTGACGTTTAAAACACCTCGCCGAAGCGGCTCGGTATTTTAAACTCCGTGTCGGTCAATTATTTTGCGACAATGACCTCGTAGCTATACATTATCCCTTACATAACCAAGTCAACTCATTTCTATTAAAAAAAAACTCTGTATTAAGCCCACACCTTAACTAACTTAGCTATTATTACGCACGTCATCTCTCTCTCTCTCTCTCTGACTCTGGCAGGAGCACTCATTCAAGGGTACTACGACTATGCTTGCACCTCATGGTACCAAAGCACCTCAAAGGCGCTAAAAACAAGATTTCAAACATCACAAAACAAACTAGTCAGACTATTGCTTGACCTGACTCCTAGAACCCACCTCACCCCTGCCCACTTTGACAACCTAGGATGGCTTAGAGTATACGACAGAGTACAGCAACTTGCAATGGGCCTGGTCTACAAGATACACTATACGACTAAGGTACCCATGTCCATGTCAAAATACTTCCCAAAGGTCAGTGAATACCACAACCACAACACCAGAGGGAGTTCCACAAATCATGTTAAACCCAGATTCGGCTCAAACAAGGGACTAAACACGTTTCGCAATTATGCCACATCAATGTGGAACGCCCTACCCACAGTTGTAAAGGAATGTGAATCACTACCCACTTTTAAAACCACTCTCAAGGAGCACCTACGGGAGACTGTAATTCGAAACTGGCACCTGTAAATACCCCAACCCCAACCCCCCCTCCAATGTACAGTAAATGTCCTAACCCAATAATACACGAGACCCTCTTCTTGGACCTAGTAAGGTTTTGTCGATAATCCAATGTACAGTTACCCGCCTCCCCCCCCCCCCCCCCACCCACCTAACCACCTCCAATGTACAGTCCCCCACCCCACCTCCTACAATGTACAGTTTCTTCGTCAAATGTATATACTCTCTTCTCTTTTTTTTTTTACTCTTTTTGTATCACAAACAGTACTGTATTTGTAAATCTGGTATGTCATAAATGTATAGATGTAGCAGTGTATGTCTATCTGTATGTCATGTATGTCATATGTTATGATGAATTGAAAATGGGGGACCCTGATGTAAACAAGACGAAAGTCTTTCTCTGGTCTGCAACCCCGTAACAATTGTGTGTATTGAGCCGTACTGTATTGTACCCATTCTGCAATCTGTTAATAAACTTTTCAATCAATCAATCAATCAAACTGTACATTGCATCAAACATTCGTTTCCTTGTTCTATCTTAACTTGCCCATTTGCAACTCATTATCTGATTATACTGTGAGCTTTCTCTTTTGTAAACGGGACATGATGTAGTCTCTAAAACACTTGGTCAGGCAGGGACGCAGTTTCTCAAGTGAAATCGTGGCCTGTACTAGTCCAGCCAGACGGTTTAAATGCCTAGTTTTCCCCTGTTTGGTTCGGCTGGGGGGACGTGATGCGGGCGGCGATGCCTCGGAATAAGTTAGTTACGGTTTAGGTAGTCTGGTTCACAGGACTGAGACTGTATAAGTTGCCATTGTCTGACAATTTCAGTCAGAATTCTCCTTCCCTTCCGCTATCTGTGACACTATTTTCAAGATAAAACTGGGAACGAGGTTAAAGGGGGCACCATCACGGCATCGAGCGCCGCCCAGGATGATTGTGATTGGTTTAAAGACATGCAAACAAGCCAGATATAGCGGAATGATAATAGGTTCAGCCAGACCTCTCTCCAGTATGGCTATGTGAGACTTAAGTTAGTTTTATAAAAACGTTTTAGGTAAATTATGAGCCTTCTAACCGTGACACCTTAATATTTGGACCCTGGTATTGTGCACACTGGCTCATATACCGTATACCTCACTCACTAACACCCCTGAATGAAAACATTTAGCATTTTATATAGCACTTTTATCCAAAGCGCTTTACTTTATTTTTGTTCCTCACATTCACCCATTCACTCACACATTCACACACTGATGGCTAGGGTGACCAGGTCAAAATGGATCAGTCGCAGGACAGCAGCACTGCTTTTGCGGGACAATGTGGGACACGTAGGTGAAAAAGAGAGAAAAAAAGTGTTTACATTTATTTTGTATTGCTAATTAAAATTTAAGAAATGTATTTATTATTTAAATGCCTTTATTTCATATTCGACGCAGACGGTAGGCTATATATAGCACATATTGTTATTTAACTGTATAGATGCTTCACCAATCACCTTCTCAGCCGCTACTGTCTATGTCACCAACATCTTTATTTAATCACACTTTCATCATTAAGCAGGTAACCATCAATCTTGGTATCCAAGCTGATAAAATCACTCTATAGAAAGAGCAGGAGCTAAGTCTTTTCATCCATCTTTTCCTGAGCATTATTAGCAGTGACGTGTAGAAGAGAGGAGACTGAATGCGATGGTTGATCTTCACAATATAATGTTTTTATTGTGAATAGCGGATCACTCAGTTGCTCATATAACAAAAAGGGTGAGACCCAAAGTCTCCACAAACCCTATATATGACAGCACAGTCTCCGCAATATGTGTCTGGTGAACCCACAAAATGTTTTAAACAATGCAGAGTCCAGTTTGCTGCTGATATTAAGAGCTTCAGCTGCTTCACAAAGCTCTTGGAAGCTGAATGCTCTCTTCTTGAGAGCCAAGCATGACACCTGTTTCAGGTAATTCTGATCAGAGAAATCAAACCATTTGTCTAGGTAAGCGAGCGCTCTCTGATAGAAAATTAAAAAGTCCTGTTCGATCGCAGCAGCCTGTGCGGCCGGTAGGAAACCTCTGGATGAGAGTTTCAGTCTTAGACTGGTCATGAGCTGGAAAAGCTCACAGACGGTTGTGTCATCCCCCTCAACTTCAAGCACTGCGTCGTAAAAAAGCTTTAGGCTATTCTGCAGAAACATCGGGTATGACTGACGTCACACACACTGCAGCTGCCTCGGACTGTCTGACAAGTGACAGGCAGCGCAACTCACGAGACTCGAGTCGAGCTGCTCCGCTCGCCTGCGCATTGGTTTGACGTCGCCCGATTTTATTTTAAAGATAAGAGGGTATTGGAACGAGGCATTAAATTAACAAAATTTAAAACTTTTTAAATAATAATCTTTGAATAATAAAAAAAAATAAGAATATATATATATATATATATATATATATATATATTATCTTTGAATTGCGGGACATTGTTTTGTTGTAGCGGGACAAACGTCCCAATATCGGGACTGTCCCGCGGGACAGGTGGGCACCCTACTGACGGCAGAGGCAACCATGCAAGGTGCCAACCTGCTCATCGCGAGCAATTGGGGGTCAAGTGTCTTGTTCTTGGTCCCGGGACGAGTGGGAATCGAACCGGGAACCTTTCAATTACCAGACGACTGCTCTCCCTCTTGAGCCACTGTTAATGTTATCAGTTGCAGCTTTGTTTACCCTGGGCCTGGGCCCTATTCTCCGTACCTGGTTCAACTAAGTCCATCAAAAGTCCCATTAGCCAGATTCAATTAACCCGATGTTTGAATCCAGGCTTTCCTTGTTCCTCAAACGCTGATTCAGTCTTGTTAATTCGAACCAGACTTGATACTCGATAATTGCGTGCGGCCGCCTCACCTGAAAAGACAGCAGGTGTCGATCGCAGAAATCCTGATTTTCTAATGGCATTGATTGATTGAAAACTTTAACAGATTGCAGAATGGGTACAGTACGGCTCAATAGCCGCGCCGACAAGTTAAATGCATAATCTATAGGCTAAGTTTAAGTCCCTCATTAGCCCAATCAATCAGATATTTCTTTGAATGTGCCTGCTGGCAGGCTTAATCGAATGATATCTTGCTAGCGAAAATAATTAGTTCAACTCTTTCAGAATAAGTAGATAAAAACAAGCCCAAAGAGTATCTCCCATTTCTGCTTTGCACTATATAGTACTGTACATTAGTACACTGCATAGTATTGTATATTATATGGTAACTCAGAACATTGTACATATGTCTATACCGAACACTGTGACCTCATTTTCTTCTTCTAAATTACATGCTATACTATGTTATTTGATACTATCTTGTCTAGCACTGTCTCTGGAGCGTAACAGTAAGAAGCATTTTGTATGAAAGTATTCTGTACTTCTGTATGACAACTATTAAAGAAACTTGAAACTATCTAATTGATACAAATTAATAGATACTTATGAGGATATCTGTACTGTATGTGTAACGGTTGTGACGACGTCACCTCAAACTTCGATGCCCCGAGGGAGATTCGAACCCCGGTCTTCCACGCCACAGGCAACAACACAGACCGCTATACCAAGAGGTGAATTCACTACTTTGCAACGTGTCTATTATCTGTCTTTTGAGGATGTGAGAGTGAGTTTAACCCATAGCACCGCTACTCACCCCAGCCCTTCTTGACTGCGCTTCACGATACCATCCGTTACATATGTGCTTAGGTATCATGTACTATATAAATACATGGTTCCCAAAGTTTTCAAGGTGCGACCCCCGAAATAACGTGTCAGAGAGGCTTGGAGGCTTGCAGTTTCACTATTAATCAGGTTTTAATCTGTTTCGGACATCATCCATACATGCATTGAATTGATTAACCTTTGGTTTATACCAGTGACACCAGTCATGTTAATCACCTTCTTGTTCATCATCAGATATCGGTGCTTGAACAGATGAATGCATTTTCTCTTCATTCATCAAAACGTCAAAGGCTTACAATTGCTCATTCATTTTCTCAAGTCACGTCCATGTCATCAAATCCGTCAAACACTGCATCTCCTCAAACATTTTAATCCCAGTTACAATAACGTGTGAGTGATAGTGATACAATCCTCAGATTCGTCGTAATTCACATCCACAATCCACGCATAAAGACGCTTCAATTTATGCTTGAATGAAACACAATCCGGGCGCTCCATTAACACTTTGAATGCCCAACCAGAGTTTTCTCGGGTTTACCCCCCGCGGGTTGAATGCCCATCACGAGAATTCTAGTTTTTTTTCTCTTTTTTATTTATTAGCGATCTGAATTCATATTTCATCAACCGAGTCTACCGTTGGTAAATCAGCCACCCCAGGCGCTCGGATGTGAAAAAAGCGCCCCCTATCGTCTTCCAGATGGTAATTCACCCTTTTGGATTGGACTCTAGGGGCGTCCGGGCATGCCCCGCAGTTTATTTTTATTTTTTTACATTTTAAAGTTGAATGCATCAATCTGGTGCACTTTGAGAGCAAAATAAAGAGGCTAGATCTATGATGAACTTTGTGCTCAAAACACAAAATCGACTAGACTAGTGCTTCCCAATTCTCTCCTCGAAGCACCCCAGCCGTTCAATGTATTTGTTAAATTCCACTACCAGCACACCTGATTCAACTTAACTAGCCCTTTATTAGTTGAATCGGGTGTGCTGGTGGTGGAATTTAACAAATACATGGAACGGCTGGGGTGTCTCGAGGAGAGGTTTGGGAACCACTGCACTAGAGCATACATTTGAGCCATCGAAGAAATGAAGCAAAAGTGGTTACCTGTGTTGAACTGGTTTATTTTTTAGAAAATAAAAAAATATAGTAGATTACTATTACGACTACTACCACTGCCAATACTACTGATGCATCCCTATTGGCAAACGTTATATAAAAAAAGAATTGTAAAAACAAATATATATATATTTATAAAAATAAATTTGGTTCATTATACAACTGTGGCGGGACTAATTAGACTGTGGCGGGCCGCCAAAGTCTAGGTCATTAATGGGAAACCCTGATAGTATTATTAATCTATATCGACACCTCTTTTCATTCTAGGTTGTATGACCCAGCTTCAAGCTTCAACCCAGAGATTCAGTGTAAGTTGTGAACTCATGCTAGGACCAGAATACCCAAAAGTAGGATTGATTGATTGAAAAGTTTATTAACAGATTGCAGAATGGGTACAGTACAGCTCAATACATACAATTGTTAAGAGGATGCAGACCTGAGAGACTTTCGTCTTGTTTCCATCATGGTCCCCCATTTTCAATTCATCATATGACACACACGACGTACAGATAGACAGTACTGCTACATCTATACATTTATGACATACCAGATTTTCAAATACAGTACTGTTTGTGATACTAAAAAAATCCAGAAAAAGTGTATATACATTTGACATAGAAACTGTGCATTGGAGGAGGTTGGGTAGGTGGGGTGGGGCTGTACATTGGTGGTGGGGGGGGGGGGGGGGGGGGGGTTGGGTAGGGGGGGGGTGGGGGACACTGTACATTGGAATACTGACATACATTTGACATAGAAACTGTACATTGGAGGAGGTTGGGTGGGGCTGTACATTGGGGGGGGGGGGGGGGGGGTTGGGTACATTGGAATACTGACAAAGCCATGCTTGGTCTTTATTGTACAACTGGGTCAGGACATTTGTAGGGGCCAGTTTCGAATTGCAGTCTCCCGTAGGTGTTCTTTGAGTGTTTTTGAAGGTGGATAGTGATTCACATTCCTTTACAGCTTTGGGTAGGGCGTTCCACATTGATGTGGCATAATTGCGAAACGTGTTTAGTCCCTTGTTTGAGCCGAATCTGGGTTTTACATGATTTGTGGAGCTCCCTCTGGTGTTGTGATCGTGGTATTCACTGACCTTTGGGAAGTATTTTGACATGTACATGGGTACCTTGGTCGTGTAGTGTATCTTGTAGACCAGGCACATTGCAAGTTGCTGTACTCTGTCGTCTACTCTAAGCCATCCTAGGTTGGCAAAGTGTGCAGGGGTGAGGCGGGTTCTAGGAGTCGGGTCAAGCAGTAGTCTGACTAGTTTGTTTTGAGATGTTTTTAGTGCCTTTGAGGTGCTTTGGTACCATGAGGTGCAAGCATAGTCGTAGTACCCTTGAATGAGTGCTCCTGCCGAGTCTTCAGGGTATTCTTGTTTACCAGAGAGGAGATCCGATACAAGAATCGAGTTCGTTGGTTGACTTCTTTTATTACATTGGATGCCATTTTGTCTAGGGATGCACGATAATTATCGGGCCGATATCAGCAATTATGACGTCATCCCGATAAACCTGATAACGTTATTGATCGCTCCGATAATATATAATACATTTTTTGGTTAAAAGAAATCCGTTGTGGGTGGATTTGGATGAAGGGCGCTTGTTTTTATTATAGCCTCCTCCCGTTTTGCCAGTACTGTGGTACGACTGACGGCGTGTGGTTTAGGAACAGGGAGTTTTTCACAAATCCAGCGCTCCCTTTCTTGGCTGTTACGTACAGTAGTCATGTTACATTCGGACGCAGACAGTCTATCTGCCAATTACGTCCCACGGCTTGCACCAACCTCTTCTTCTTACCACCAATCGGAAGCTCTCGTTCGTTTATTTACCTCCGGATTGTCGGCCATTATTCTACTCGGAGCTCAGGCTAATAACGTTAGCTCCCCGCCAGCCACATTGACAAGTACCAGCGCTTATACATTACTGGCAAATGTCTTGTTGCACTTGTGGCAACGAGCGTTGTCAGCGTCGACTTCAGTAAAATAGACCCAGACTTTTGAACGTTTAGTTCTGTCCGCCATGATGAGAGCAGAGCTGTCTGTACTCGGCAGCACCCGTGTGTGTGTTAGTGAGTGTGTGTGTGTGTGTGTGTGAGCACAGCCCGCTCCTCGCGCAGGCAGAGACACAGAGGCAGGAGAGATATAGAAAACGGCCAACAAGATTAGTTTGCGACGTTTAAATTCCTCAAAAAAAAACTCCATAATTTCTCGAGTACCGATAGCGGTACCGATGACGTCGGAGCTTATAAATGCTAAAAGAAAAATAATAATTTGATCAAAAATATATATATATATACATTTAAAAAAAAATTATAATGCAATAAATATCGGCTTGAGGAGCATAAAGTTATCGGTGTCAAAAAATCAATATCGTGCATCCCTAATTTTGTCACAGGAAAGATTAGCCTCACATGACACAAGAGGAAGGTATCGCTGTCCATTTATTATTTATGGAAAATAAATGTCCAGTGTGTTTTTCTCATTGTATGAAATTACGTACAATTAACTTGCAGCATTTAATGTCATGTAATCCCTCAGGAGAGCACTCCGATCACGTCTTGGAAAATGTAGAACATTTTAGAAGATGTACCAAGGTGGACACTTGTTGTAGAAGATGTACCAAGGTGGACACTTGAGACCAACAGGAAGCAAGCAATGCTTCAACAGACCTCAGGAGAGATGCTTTACAGCTGTGACGAGTGTGACACTGGCTTCACCAAGATAAACCTTCTAAAGAAGCACAAAAAGACTCACTCCGAGTGTAGAGTGAAGGCAAGGAGAAGGATCTTCTTCAAGCCGTATCCCTGTACTGTGTGTGGCAAGGGATTCACCAGGCCGGGAACCTTGAGGAGTCACTATGCCATACACACTGGAGAAAGATTGTACGAGTGCAGAAAGGGTGATGAGCAACAACACTGTACTCCCAAAGAAGGGAAACCGACTTCTGCTCGCAGTGGCGCCTCCTCAGACCCAGAAGCCTTCGCAGAATGCCAGGAGATACACGGACAGCCGGAACTTCACCATTGCTCCGAATGTCAAAAGGTTTTCGCGACTCTGGACAATTTAGATACTCACAAGGAAACTCATTTGGTGGAGAGACCGTTTGGCTGCGAGCAGTGCGAGAAGAGGTTTATAAAGGAAGCCCACCTAAAGAAACACCGTAAATCCCATACAGGGGGAAAACCACACATCTGCCGTCTGTGTGGGACGAGTTTCACGCAATTGCGTGGCCTAATGTGTCACCAGTACATTCACACAGGGGAGCGTCCGTATTCCTGTGGTCAGTGTGGGAAAGCGTTCTACCAATCAGGACACTTGAGAGCCCATGAGCGTGCTCATAGGGGTGAAAAGCCTCATATCTGCCCCCATTGTGCCAAAGACTTCGCTGCCAAAGGAGACCTGCACAGACACATCAGAATCCACAGTGGGGAGAAACCTCACATGTGCCCCCAGTGTGGCAAGAAGTATAGTCGAGCAGACCACCTTAAAAGGCATCAGAGCATATCTCATGCCTGGTCATAGTGGTGATTGAAGACTTAACAGGCTAGCCATGGGTATAGCCTCAACTCCCTACGCCGACCCGATGAAGGCAGCCTCTTCGAGCTATAATGATCCACCTACTTCACTTTACTGACATGGCCAAAATCCTCGATGCGGCATTGAAGACAAAATCACTTTGTAACTCTACTATTATGATTGTCAGGGAAATGTCCACGGCCCTCTACAAGAAAAGGAAGGCCTTCACACCGCTAAAGAAAAAGCTGCACGAGAACGTCTCCTTTAGGCTACTCCACCCTACCAGGCTGAGCTTGGATCTCCCGGAGGGTAGACACACCCTTACATTGCCGGTGTCTGCAGAGAACTATTTGAGAAAACACCACCCGGACATGCTGACTTGAACCTGCAGCTGCCGTGGCTTTTCCTTGACCAGAAAGGAGCAGTAACTAAAGATGCCTAACGGGCTACATATTACGGTTATTATTTGAACTGATATCCTCCATGTTCTGTGATATTGTTGGCGACAATGGACTTGAGATTTGTAATCCTCAAGGGACCCTTAGTTTATATTATATCAAATTTGAATAGTTGTGTTTGAAATTAAAACGGTGGTTTTTGAAATGTTTTATGGAGTTGTTCACTTCATACCCATTACTTTAATACTCTAACCTAATTTAAGTTGGTAGCTTGGTTCCACTTGCTATGATAGTGTATGTTACTACGCAATATTTTGGGAAGAAACATAGACCAGGTTTATTTTTTCATCTGATGGATGGGTTTCAGACGGGACGTTTATTTCACTTAACTTGCTAATAATGTTAACACATCAAGGTACTGTAATCTCAATCTATACCAACCACATGTTTGCATGACATATACGTTTTTGAGTTGGAACACAAATGGCCTTAAAGTGGGGCATGAGAACCATATCATCTCTTATGTGCGGATGACATCGTTTTGTTTCTTACCAATCTTGACTCATCCATGTCTGCCCTTACGGACCTATTGTCAAAGTATAATGTGATTTCAGGTTACAAGGTTAATGTACAAAAGTGTGGCCATGCCCCTTAACTCTCTAGCTGTAAAAATATTAAGGTCCAACTTCCCCTTTCAGTGGAACACTCAATTTGTAACATATTTTGGGTTTTAAGATCCCTAATCAATTAGACAAGATCATGACCCACTACTTAAACAAGTGGAGAAGGACCTAGATAGATGGATGCAGTTACCACTTTCTCTGATCGGGCGTGTGAATTGTATTAAGATGAACGTTCTACCTACATTTCTTTACCTCTTTCAAACCCTCCCTATATCTATACATGAGCATTTCTTCAAGAAACTGAAAAATGATAATATTGTACAAATAGAATTATAGAACAATGCCATACGTTGGATATGCCGCTGGCCGGTATTCCTTTTATTCGGTCATACCATACTCTGAAGAATAGTACTGATAACCCATTTATTAAAGATGCAGCTAGAACCTGGTTTGAGATTCAGACACATCTTAATAGTGTTATTGCACTTCTTCACAGGAATACTCTCTTCCATATTAATCCAGCTTTACCAGAAATACTTAAGAGATGGCATAACCAAGATGTGGCACAATCTGGGAATTAAAACATGTGGGGACCTCTATGAGAATAACACACTCGGGTCCTTTGAACAGTTATGCAGCGCCTTCCACCTCCCAACTACTAATTTCTTCAAATTATTTACAGGACAGACACTTCAGGGAGGAAGCTCCACTCTCCTAAAGCCCCTCCCCATTGACAAATATTCTAAAAGGTGTCATACACTCCAGAGGCATCCTGTCTTTAACCCTTTCACCGCCGCACTACAGAAGGTTAACCCTTTCACTGCGACAATACAGAAGGTTAACCCTTTACTATCGCACTAAGGTTACCCGTCGGTAGTGTGATAGTAAAGGGTTAACCTTCTGTAGTGTGGCAGTGAAAGGGTTAACATAATATAATTTTGGCCTTCCTTGAAACTAAACCCCTAAATGCTAGAATCAAATGGGAGCAGGACTTATTTAGACTGTACTTTTGAAGACGGCGAATGGGAATCATTATGTGAGTTGGCACTATCCTTTTCATATAACACTCAACATAAACGTATGCAGTTTAACATTACTCATGGAACCTATTTTACGCCAGAAAGACTTCACAGGATGAATGACTCGATCTCAGATCTTTGCCCTAGGTGCACAACTGAAACGGGTAGCCTTATTTGCATGTTTTGGGACTGTAACAAACTAAAACCTTACTGGGACTCAATATGGGAGACTCACAAGATCCCTTGTACACCTAAATTAGCTTTATTAGGTGACATGTCTTGACATCTCTCCTGATAAGAGAAACAAGGTGTGGTTTATCAAACTGGCCATGATTGCTGGTAATAAGTGTATTGCCTTGCTATGGAAGAGTGTAGACCCCCCCCCCCCCCCCCCCCATTATGTGACTTAGTTACATTTCTTTGAACATTTTCTCTGATGCCATGTACTATCTCAAAGGAAAACCAAATCTCTTTGATGGTGGTCTGGATTTAGGCACTACATGGGAAATATTTCACAGCATATTGTAAGTTCACAATGAGATATATTTGATATAGATATATGAGCACCTACACATAGACGGGTATAGCTGAATTTGTATGTCTTGATATGTGTAAACATCATTTATTTCACCAATTGTACTTCCTTGTTACAATTTCTATTTCTAACATCTTTTTTATACCAACACTTTTACTACGGTCCTTGTCTGAGGGTGGGGGGTGTCTGGTCTTGGGGATTTTTACTTAATTATTATTTAAATGTTTTATTTCTTTATTTTTCTATGGGGAGGGTATTTGATTTATCTGATTTATCTATCTGCAGCTATGTTTCACACTGAGGGGATGGGTTTGTTCTGGGGCTTTTGGGTGTAGGTGAGGTTCTATAGGGTGGGGATTGGGAGGGGGGTAGTTTACAATAAAAATAGTCTAATTTGTTAATGTTAAAAAAAAAAAATATATATATATAGAGAGACATGTTAGAGTGATGTGAGACCAAGGTTAGTTTTATAAACAACTTTTTAGGTAAACTATGATGCAGATGCCTTCTAACCATGACACCTTAATATTTGGTCGACTGACACTCTATTTTCTGGTGTTCCAGTGGACCCTGGTATTGTGCACACTGGCTCATATACCGTATGCCTCACTCACTAACATCCCTGAATGAAATAATTGTGCATTTTATATAGCACTTTTATCCAAAGTGCTTTACTTTATTTTTGTTCCTCACATTCACCCATTCACACCAGTGGCGTCGCATGGGTAAAATAATAGAGGATGCCAAAAAAAATATTATTAAAAATAAAATTATTAAATTTTTATTTTTTATATTTAAGCCAAGCAGTCACCATGTACAGTATGGCTCGGCGGCCAGTCAAACCAAGCAGTCACCTAGCCCCTTTCGTGACTGCGATGCACTGTAATCATAACTACTACCATACACTGTAATCATAACTACTACTACCTTACACTGTAATCATAACTACTACCTTACACTGTAATCATAACTTGCATTTGGCGTTGGGTCCATGATGCGCATGCGCTCTGATGGCGCACCAGGCAGCCAAATACGGAAATACAGCCGTTTTGAGCAGTGTTGACCAGTTTATAAAAAAAAAATGTAAATGTTTATTAGCAATGCCGAGCTTTCAAACCCTGCGTGTGGAACCCTAATGGAAATTTAGAAATGTATATCTGATATATTTTGGACCCACCGCTAGCTTTTAAGCAGTGCTTGGTGGTGCAAATTAACCTGGCTACTACGGAGGAATAAGTGACAACGTATTCGAGCCCCTGGCTTGCATCGCAGTCACGAAAGGGGCTACAACCAAGCTAGCTTGGTTACGTTAGTTAGCAACCAAACTAGCCTGATAACGTTAGTTAGCAACCAAGCTAGCCTATGCATTGCAGGCTTACCTGGTCAATGTGGTCCTCCTGGACAGATATAGCCATGCAACATGCTAGCTAACGTTAAAACCAACAAACACAGAACCGGACACACAAGCAGATGGCGAAGCATCACAAATACTTCCGGTCGGGGGGTTTCAAAATAAAAGCGCGACGTCTAAAGCACCGGAAATACATTTATTTTCATTATCTAACATTAAAACTAACCTAAACTAACGTTACAACTAACCTAAAGTTAGTTTAGGTTTGTGTTAACGTTAGATAATGTACAAAATAAACGTATTTCTGGTGCTTTAGACGTTGCTCTTTTATTTTGAAACCCCCGGCCCCGACCGGAAGTATTTATGATGCTTCGCTATCTGCTTGTTATCAATAGGTTAATTGAGAAGGGAAGTTTCTAAAGTGCCCGCGAGGCAATGACGTTTGGTCACGTTTAGCTTTTAATGTGATTTGGTTGGCCAGAAGCAAAATTTGCATACTGTATATTCCCCTACCTAGAACCAAGCTGGGCCGTGTTAAGGCTTAGGAGCTAAGCCCAACCCAGCTTGAATCTTATTGGCTAATAATTAAGCAATAGGACGAATAAACAAAAGAAAATAATTTTGGGCAACCCGGTGGCTTAAGGGAGGGAGTCATACGCGTAGGATGTGTCTATGGAACACAGTCCTGTACGACTCTCGGAGGGAGGGGGAATTAGGGGATTATTATTTGTATATATGTATGTTTTTAAGCTCGGCTCTCAACTGGACCTCAATAGTTGGATGTATATTTATTGTAGATTCGCACTCCAGAAGCATTACCAACAACTACACAACAACATGTATAGATTATGGCTAGTTTGAATATAATGATTTGGAATACTGGAGGAATAAATAATCAACACAAACGCAAAAGCGTACTCTCACTGATAAAAAACGACAGGTTGACGTGGCTCTGCTAAGCGAAACGCACATTTTAGGGAAAGACATAGCTACGTTAGCGGACAACACATATCGTAACATTAGTCACTTCCTTTGGAACGAGAACTCGTGAGTTCCCATAGTCGTTAGACGGAAGTTGAATATTGAATTGAAGGGAGTATGGTCTGATGCAGATGGTCGCATAACTATAGCTAAGATTGTACACAAGAACAGGAAAATAGCGTTGGTAGCGGTATACGCCCAAAATTTGTACGAAGCTAATTTCTTCACTAGGATTTCACCGATAGCTTTTCCTCAAATACGCAAGAATCGATGCTCAAAACTGGCTGAACTGGAAACGCTTTACTCTACGTTATTTACTTCTTTACAATACAATGACTCGGTTCGACTGGAAACTCAAGTTAATGTACTAAAAAAGAGATTAACGCCATATATAAACAACAATCTGAAATACAAATACGTAGCACAAGGCAACAGCAGTACTCAAGGTTCTAAACCAAGTCACCTATTAGCTATGCGAGTTAACGCAAGATTTGCAGATATACTATCCATATGCAAAGTGGTAAGGCTCCTGGAAGAGACTGTATCCCACCAGAAATGTACCTCTCATGTTGGGACATAATTGGACCCCTATTACTTAATATGATTTTATACTCAGTCAAGGAGGGGAACTTCCATAAGAACGACAATATTGCACTCATAACAGTCCTCCTTAAAAAAAGACAAAGACCCCACCGAGTGCGGTAGTTATAGACCCTTAAGCCTCCTCGGAACCGATATCAAACTGTACTCTAAGGTATTAGCCATCAGACTTCAAAAGCATATGACGTCTTTAGTTCATCCGGATCAAACTGGCTTCATAAGAGGCCGCTTGATCACTGATAACATAAGACGATTACTACACGTACTAGATGCTAACAAGGACGACACCACACCTAAGGCGATGCTGTCCCTGGATGCAATGAAAGCTTTTGACAGGTTGGAATGGTCGTATCTATGGGCAGTATTAGAAAGGATGGGGTAAGGAAAAGGATTCATCGATATGATTAAAGTATTATACAAAGACTCATCGGCCATGATTACAACAGGTATAATCACCTCCGAAATCTTTCCGGTATCACGCTCTTCTAGACAGGGCTGCCCTCTTAGTCCCGGACTATTCGATTTATCATTAGAGCCTTTAGCACAATATATAAGACTATCCCAATCCATAGAACCAATCGTAATCAAGGGCACACAACATAAAATGTGTTTATATGCGGACGACGTAATACTGTTCATGCAAAATTGAGGACTTTGGCGATTTATCGGGATTTAAGATAAATTGGCCGAAGTCGGCTTTCCTTCCACTTAACGCCCCTGCAAAAAAAATAATATAACCCTTCCAGAAGAGATACCGATGGTTAAACACTTTAGATGTTTGGGAGTTGAAGTATTCCCTACCATAAGCCAAACGGTGAAGCACAATTACATAAAAATCCAAAATAAAATCAAATACGACTTTGACAGGTGGTCTAAACTTAAAAACTCAGTACAGGCACGGGTATCAATAGTTAAGATGGACGTCCTACCTAGAATCAACTTCTTCAGCTCAATGCTACCGTTACCCCCTCCAGATGGTTACTGGAAAAAATTACAATCCTCTGCATACAAATTTATTTGGAATAACAAACCACCACGTATAAAAAGATCCACCGCACAGAGAAACAAAGCATTTCCAGATTCTTTCCACTATTTTAAGGCGTACACTTTAAGACTACTGACAACATGGTTTGATCCCCAAGCATCAGTATCCTGGAGAAATTTTGAAGAAAATATAGTAGCTCCACATAGACTGCAGGACATAGTATACACCAAATTATCAATTAAGCAATGCGAATGGAAATTTGGCCCCATAATTACTCATGCGATCCGGATATGGCGTGAAACACAAAAATATTCTAACCCACAAATGGCATAATCATACTCCCTTATTCAATAACAATGGACTCCTGATTGGAAAACGACCTATAAGATTCCCTAGATAGGAAAAGCAAGGCATACACACATTAGGAGATGTTTTCAACAAACAGGGTTTTTGCAGTTATGATGAAATACACAAAAAAAATTATCTCACCGATTCCACATATTATTTTTACGCACAGTTATTGTTATGTTTGAAGGCTCTAGGTGTTCCATTAAGGATACCAATTGTACACCACAGATACCACAAATTCTTCTATGAAAGAGAGACATCGAGAGGTTTTGTATCAGATTTTTATCATCAATTACTAACGTCCTCGTATGAAACCCTCCACCTAGACTCAGTCTGGAGGAGGGATATACCAGACCTGGAAAAAGATTTTGATTGGCAAGAAGCCTGGGCAAATGGTCGACTTGCATCAAGGAACCCGGACCATCAACAAATCAATCTTAACTATATTCACAGGACATACTTGACTCCTATAAGACTGAACAGAATGGGTCTTAAAGGGGCTATGCACTGCTATTCCTAGCACTATTTGGGCAACTTTACACAATTCCTGTTAGTCTATTGAAGACATTTGTACGTTTTTTTTCAAAAAAATTCATAGTTTTATATTTCTAATCAAGTACTCGAAACCATCATTTTTCAGCCTTAAGAAATCAGGCTGTTATGGCCTGGCTCCGCCCATAAGCACTTTGAGTGACAGTCAGACCACAGTCTGCACTGGTAGAGGGAGGGAGGGAGGGGGGGGAAGAGAGAGAGAGTTCAGTTCAGTTCAGAGTTTTTATTTGCCACATGGAATAATACAATCATAGTTTCTTCATTAAAAAATCATAAATAGTCATTCCATGGACAAAAGGAGCAGGAAGAAGAATAAATATTATAGTTATATAGTTACCTGCCCCTTATTCCTAAACTAACATGTATTTTCTTAATGGTCGGCGTATAACCTTATTTACACAAATAATCATTTATACCATGAGAGAGAGAGAGAGAGAAGCCCCTCCCTCTCTCTTCCTTTTTTTCTTTCTATCACTCTCCCGTTCGGAGGTGTGTGTCGCGCGGACCTCCGTGCGGCAGGTCCCCCCCCCCCCCCAAGTGCCCCCTCTCTCTCCCTCCCTCCTTCTCTCTTCCTTTCTCTCCTTTCTCTCCCACTCGGCTCTCGCTGATGAGACGAGGCAACTTTTTTCTTTTCCTTCTTTCAATCTCCCGTGTGGCGCGCGGCCGGCAGGTACCACCCCCCCCCCCCCCAAGTGCCCCCTCTCTCTCCCTCCCTCCTTCTCTCTTCATTTCTCTCCTTTCTCTCCCACTCGGCTCTCGCTGATGAGACGAGGCAACTTTTTTCTTTTCTTTCTTTCAATCTCCCGTGTGGCGCGCGGCCGGCAGGTACCCCCCCCCCCCAAGTGCCCCCTCTCTCTCCCTCCCTCCCTCTCTCTTCCTTTCTCTCGGCTCCCTCTCGGCTCTCTCTTCCTCTCGGCCCGCAGCCCCACTCGCTGTCTAGTCTAGGTAGAATGGGGGCGGGCATTAGCTCCAACCACAGAGCCAAGCGCATCACTGTGCACTATCCACAGCGCCCAGTGACGTGACTCGGGACTTCAAATCAAAATGACCCGATTTACTAGAGGCACAGAGGGGTTGGGCTGAAACGGAGCAATTCGCCAATATGGTATTTAGACCCTAAAACACATTGATACGAACTCCTATTACTATAATACAATGCTAGAGACTGAATAATGACATTTATAATGCATGGGACCTTTAAACAAGACTCCAAATGCTCCTTATGTACAAATGGGGACGAGGGGACATTTATGCACATGTACTGGGACTGCCCACCAGTTAAGATATTCTGGAAAGAAGTGATCCAGCAATTATCAAATCTCTTAACTCTGAATATACCTGTACACCCCTCTGTATTACTGCTGAATGATGTTTTTGAATGTGCAGTACCTATACAGCTAAAGAGATTGGTTTTATCTGGTATCACAGTGGCTAAAAAGCTGATGGCATCACGATGGTTTCAACCGGAAAGAATTTGCCGGAAGGTCTGGATTCTTACATATCTTGATGTGATTTATCTAGAAATATCTACAGCAAGAATTTTGGGTCTCAATGAATCCAAAATGACAATGTGGTTAGAAGTGGTGGAGAGAATAAAAGCTAGCATATAATGGTAGTGTCTGGTTAGGAGTGAATGATAATGGATGGATTATCCAATGGGGGGTCCAGCGGGGGGGGGGGGGGGGGGGGGGTTGCGGGTTGCGAGCAAGAGCATAATGTGTGTAGGGTATTAGATAGCAGGTATTAGGGGTATATCTTGTATAAGACATTTAACTAAATGGTGATTTCATTGGATGTGCACTGTTAATTAATGCTTGTATATGTGTTGTCATGTTTGTTTATGTGTTTGTTTAAAAAATAATACAAAAAAAAAAAACTGCCTAGCGTCCAAAAGCCTCCAATGTCAATCAAAATAATGGTACCAGGCTGACAGTCAGTCAGACAGTGACTATGGGCTGCCTCAGTCAGTGACGGTGTTGGAGAGAGTGGGTGCAGTTTTGCTCGTTCTGTTAATTTCTCCAGGAGGGAGAAAATTATTATAACAGAGATGAAAAATAATGATTTTTAACCTGCTCATCGGCAGCAATTGGGGGTTAAGTGTCTTGTTCTTGGTCCCGGGAGGAGCAGGAATCGAACCGGGAACCTTTCGATTACCAGACGACTGCTCTCCCTCTTGAGCCACTGTCACCCATTATTATTATTATTATATTATTATTATGTTATCAGTTGCAGCTTTGTTTACCCTGGGCCTGGTATGACAAGTCAAAATGTCTACCATGGAAAAGGGCCTGTGGGCGGGGAGTTAAGATGGCTCCAAACCATCATTTTATTCAAAAATAAAAAATTTAATAATACAAAAAATATCTACAAATGGCAGCTTGGACCAGAGATATGACTCAACTTCACGTTCCCTATTGAGTGTGCTTTATATTGAGCCTAGCGTTCACATTGGCCGTTCTGTGAGTGAACTGTAGAGTATAGTATTATTAATCTATATCGACACCTCTTTTCATTCTAGGTTGTACGACCCAGCTTCAAGCTTCAACCCAGAGATTCAGTGTAAGTTGTGAAAACTCCCATGCCAGTTCACATTGGCTACACAAACGGTCAATCATTTTCAGCACTAGTGGTGATTTGTCTGGCCATTCAGAGGCGAAACTGGAGGTGGTAACTTTTTCAAAACTCACGCTTGTTGACTGTTTGGTCTTTATAGCCCAAGACCAAAGATTGGAACCACGTAATCGGTCAAGCAGTGTGTCAATCAAAGGGCGGCCTATAAAATGTGTTGCGACGGGCCGTCGGAACGTTAAGTGGTTAAAGGTCTGTCTTTGACTCAAGAAATCCTAAGGGAGGACTAACACGAAAGTCGTAGGTGTTTCCTATATGCAGTCATGCAGAAATCGGAGAGGTGATTTATCTTTTTCACAAACTAACTAATTTAGTGTGGAAAGAATGCATTAAAGTCTTGGTCGATTATAGTGCCTAATGGAAAGCTGGTAAAGTACTAAGTGTAAAAGTAATCTGGTATCATGAAACTTCAAGGTGCTGTTTGAGTGCCAATGCTGTGAGGGAGAAGCACAGGAAAGACCTAAGCTGAGATTCGTCCTCCACAAAAAAGACACAGCCGCATAGACAACTGTGCAAGCGTCCATCCAAATTGTCCATAACGACACAGTTGTCTGGATTAGGTGCCAGGTTGGCAGACCAAGTAGTCATGGTTTCAAAATGGAGAATTGCTCCGGGTTCCATATAACTTAGCCCCTTTCGTGACTGATGCACGCCAACAAGGTTTGGCCGAGTGAATCCACAGCAGTGGAGGCTGCTGACCAAATTTTTAGGTGAAGCACAAATTATTATATTTATAAAACATCCCCCAATGTGTGTGTCAGTAGTGGCTGGTGAGTTAAAAAAATGGGGAGGACGGGAGAGATAAAAAAAAATATATAAAGAAGTACAGACAGTGTGGTTATGAAGACGGCAGACAGACACTACAGTTAAAGACAACAGGCACTAGTAGTAAATACCTTTGAGTAACTCTTGACACACACCTCACTTACACACATCACAACAATAGCTTAGTCAAGAAGGCAAATCAAAAACTATTTGTTTACAGCAAGATCAGACTATTTCTCATCCTCACTGTTTCAAACACATCTACATGCAATTTCATGAAAAAAGAGCTTATAAAATGCATGGTAAATGTCCACCCTGGACTCACCACTGTACTGCACTCTCACACTTCCCTGCTACAACCTTTCAGAACTACACAAAAAATGTAGCCACGTTCTATTTTATGCTCAAATAACACTTACCCAACACTCACAGCTTTACTGCCAAGACACAATAGGCTACAAGTCAAGAAGTATCACCACATCAATCCCACATGCACTCATTCCAGTACACACACACACACACACAGTATAAACAAACTATACTGCTGTGACGATTTCAATAAAACAGACCATTCTGAGTCGATGGTACAGAAAAACTGTACATTGGAATATTGGTAAACATATCGGTCAATCCCATTGTCCCGTGGGATTATGCCCCCCCCCTCCCCGCGGCGATATTAATATTTGATTAGAAACGCAAGCGGGGGCAAGCTACCCGCTGCCCGCGACATGGTTCTTGGTGTATTAAACAGGCAATGCCACGGCGGGCTATTGAGTTCATATGCCATAAATGTCATGTATGTTGTGTATGTCATAAATGTCAATACGAATTGAAAATGGGGGACCCTGATGTAAACGAGACGAAAGTCTTTCTCTGGTCTGCATCCCCTTAACAATTGTGTGTATTGAGCCGTACTGTATTGTACCCATTCTGCAATCTGTTAAATAAAGTTTTCATTCATTAATTTGCTGTCTCGTTATAACACAAACGGCTCACCATGAACCATGACCAGCTTAATTACATTAGTTAGCATCCAAGCTAGCGTGATAACGTTAGTAGTTATTAGCATCCAAGCTAGAAACGGCTAGGCTGCCTGCTTACCTGCAATAATGTTGTCATTGTCCTGGACAGATAGACTTGTTAAATCATAATATCCAGGAGAACTGCCTCTCCCTGAACGTCAGCAAAACAAAAGAGATGATTGTGGACTTCAGGAGGTCGGGGGTCAAGGACTACAGCCCCCTCAGCATCGACGGGGCACCGGTTGAGAGAGTGAACAGTTTCAAGTACCTCGGAGCCCACATATCCGAGGACTTGACATGGACCACACACATTGACAGTGTTGTGAAGAAGGCACGACAACGCCTCTACTTCCTCAGGCGCCTAAGGAAGTTCCAAGTCAGTCAGAAGATCCTTAGGAACTTCTACTCATGTACAATAGAGAGCATCCTGACCGGCAACATCACCTCCTGGTTTGGGAATAGCACTGCACAAGACCGTAGCAGACTACAAAGAGTGACACGTTCAGCCGAACGCACAATTGGAGGGGGGCTTCCCACCCTCCAGAACATTTACAACAAGCGGTGCAAGGGGAAGGCTAAGAGAATTATTAAGGACTCGAGCCACCCGAACAACTGCCTCTTTGAACTGCTGCGGTCAGGCAAGCGATACCGGAGTCTTAAGGCGAGCACAGAAAGACTCAGAAGAAGCTTCTATCCCCAGGCCATCAGGCTGCTAAACGAACAATAATCGCTAAACGAACAATAATCACTATGCAACAACCATCAAATGCACACAGCACACACACCCACACGCACACACTCACTCAAACAAACAACACACTGCAGCACCCACTCTCCACACTTTAGATCACACAAACACACTTACACTTTATATTTATTGATAAAGGATTTGCACTACAACTCGTACACCTACTGTGAATTGTACCTAAATTGCACCTCGTCCCATTTCTCCATTTCTGCCTTGCACTATATAGTATTGTATATTAGTACACTGCACAGTATTGTATATTGTATGGTAACTACGTCTATTCTGCATCGAACATTGTACATATGTCTAAACTGAACACTGTGACCTCTTTTTTTTACTTCTAATTTTACTATGTTTTTATTTCATACTTATCTTGTCTTGCACAGTCTCTGGAGCGCAACAGTAAGAAGCATTTTGTACAAAAGTATTCTGTACTTCTGTATGACAACTATTAAAGAAACTTGAAACTATCCACAGTGGTAAATCATAATATCCATTATCCACAGTGGTGTGTTGTGCTGGTCCTCAGTAAATGTCCCGCCGGAGAAAAATAAGTTGCTATTAACACTTTAAGTGCCGAAAACGTGTTTAGGCATCTTTCCTAGCCATGCTAAAGTTGCTGAGGACGCCCTAACTCGTCTTTAATATCAATATTTCAAAAATCTGTGATCGAAATCATATTTTTCCTCCGCAGCCCTGAGACACATTGCTGGCCTCCTCTCAACCCTCTAGCGGTTCAAGAGCGCCATCTGGTGGCCGATCGGCAGAAGCGCCAAACAGGAAGTCATGTGGATGAAGTGGTGATCACCCATATTACTTCCGGCCACTCTCTATAGCTCCCGCGACTCCATCTTGGAACACTTGATAATAGATCGCTCGCCCTAACTCAATAAACAACGTTATTTGGACGTATATACTATTATACAACCTGGAAATGGACCGGGTATTTCGACATCCCATAATGGAAAACTGTCTACCCCACGCTGATCGCCCAACGGCCCGCGGAGACTGGGGTGAGTTTTAGCGTGTAGTATTACCGTGTTCGACACTAACTGCTATGATGAACATTTGACCCACATTAGATTAATGGTATAACGTTGCCCACGGAATTATAAACGATCCCCCGGTCATCATCAGATGATACGTAGAAACTTCTAGAAGCACGTCCATTTGAAATTTTTCATCTGGCACCGATCGCTACCAAACTGTATTTGATCATCAATATAATGCATTTGGGGCTATAAATCACGTTCTGGAGAAAGCTGCAGAAAGAGATGAACATACTTATACTTTAGATCATATTTTAGTATGAATATGTGAATGAAAAAGTTTAACGTTCATACACCCTGAACAATACATATAGGACATTGAATGGGCCCTAATAATGGCAATCTAGCAATAGAATTTAAAAGGTTATAGCCCTGCAAAGAAGGGGAACTTCTCCATAGACAAATAGAGCTGGCAAGGGATGGTATATCATGAATTTAACCTTCGGCAGTTAAAGTGCTAAATGTTAGATACACTCATATAGAGGTTTCGAACGTGGCCGCTCTGTTAATCAATCAATCCCGCGAGGGGATGACTCAGCCCCTCCATGTAGCTGCAGAGCTGGCACCATTCTCTGATTGGATTTCAAGGCTGTCAATCATTCAATCCCCCCATGCACGGACCGTGCTTAGATGACGTTAATAGCCTATTTTGAGTGGCTATTATTTAATCCTAGTCTACCTGTGCAGGGAACGCTGCACCAGTTTGATTGACAGCTAGCCATTACTGCAGTGCAGGCCTGAGCTCAGAGCTGTCAATTTTGGCAATTTTTGAAAAAAAAATCACTGGAATTTTTTTACAGAGAAACATTTCTAATAAAAAATTTATTTATAATAATAAACATTTTAAATAATTTGTATAAACTGGTCAACACAGCTTTATTTCCGGCATTGGGTGCCTGATGCGCATCAGGCAGCGAGAGACGTTTTGAGCAGTGTTGACCAGTTTATAAAAATGATTTAAAATGTTTATTAGCAACGCCGAGCTTTCAAACCATTACGTTTCTCTGTCCTAGACCCTTGTGCAACTGTGAGTACCTCTGAAATTTCTCTGTGATACTGGTATAATGAACGGTTCGGGTAGGACCAGTTCTTCATGGTAAATCTAGGTTGGTTTCCTATTGAGGAGCAAGGGACTGTGGATTCACTCGGCCAAACCTTGTTGGCGTGCATCACAGTCACGAAAGGGGCTACTTATAACTCAACTCCTTCCACTGTTCTCCAATGACCATCCATTTTCTACTATCATGCTATCAATCATACTATCAGTCATGCAGGTATTTTATAACCACTAGTATCCTTTTTAATATAAATTATGAATGAATGATAATTGCATTTTCATAGCGCTTTTAGACACTCAAAGCGCTTTACACAGTGGCGGCTGCTGGATTTTTCTCCACAAACATGTACCACGCAACCGACTCATGGCAAGACGTGAGCGATTCGACTCACGCTCACGGCAATGAATCGGCTCTTATGAACGAGTCGCTCAGCTGTTACTACAACAACACACAACAACCAGTCAAATAAAGTACAGTCTAATTCACAACTTGAAACACAATATATAAATAGAAAAGTTAGAAACAAACAGAGGTGTGGACTCGAGTCACATGACTTGGACTCGAGTCAGACTCGAGTCACGAATTTGATGACTTTGGACTTGACTTGACCAAATCAAAAAAGACTTTGACTTCGACTTTGACTTTAATACCAATGACTTGTGACTTCACTTGGACTTGAGCCTTTTGACTTGAGAAGACTTGATACCTTGGCTTCCCCCATGCCCAAAGATAAGTTATATATTAAATACTGAATGGATCATTAGTTACTGCGTTATTGTAGATTGGTAGCGAGCTGCAGCGCAGTTCTCCTCTCCGGTCTGAGACCAATAGGGTCCAGCTGCAGCGCCGGAGAATCCTCTCACTGGGCAATCCTGTGGCAGCCACGAACCTTATTTCTATAGAAGCAGCTTGGATGTTCAATCAATCAATCCAATAACACACACTCATCGCTCACTTAAAACAGTCCACCTCCCAGCTGCTATATAGAAAGTAGTAGGTTCGTGGCTGCCACAGGCTTGCCCCTTGAGAGGATTCTCCGGCGCTGCAGCTGGACCCTACTCGCGGAGACACGCTGTGCTGTGGTGTTTACTATTTGACCGTCATGGCAGCCCCCACTAGTCGTGTTTTTACAGATGGATATGGTCACAATTTCTCTTTTGTCGAGCACAAAGAAAAGATAGTTTTAGTTAAATGTAATTTGTGTCTTGGCTCAAAGATCATATCTTCTGCCCACTTTGTTTGAAACAATCCGACAGCATCCAATGAATTTGCGCCAGAGAAGAAGTAAGTTACGAACGTTAAGAACAACGGATCCAGTGGGAAATTATACCAAATATTGCTTCGTTTGCTTATAAAAATGTGGTGGTCAACAAAAAACGAATTGCAGAAAATCACAGATGGAGACGCAACAACTTCCAACTACATTTGAAGCTGCATAAATAACGGTATGTAACTTGGTTTATAAACACAATCAGAAATGTCTTGCTTGATGAAAGCCTAACATTAATGCTGCTCCTTAAAAAAATGGATTGATTGAAAATTGTATTAAAGATTGCAGAATGGGTACAATACAGTACAGCTCAATACACACAATTGTTAAGGGGATGCAGGCCAGAGAAAGACTTGCATCTTGTTTACATCAGGGTCCCCCATTTTCAATTCATCATGACACTTATGACATACAGCTATACAGTACTGTTTTATCAAGACATTTATGACATACAAGTATACAGTACTGTATAAGACATAGATCATAAGAAACAGAAATATATACTACATTTGAAGGGGAAGGGGGGTTGGACATTTACAGGGGCCAGTTTTTAATTGCAGCCACCCGTAGGTGCTATTTGAGAGCGGTTTTGAAGGAGGGTAGGGATTTACATTATTTTACGGCTATGGGTAGGGCGTTCCACATTGTTGTGGCATAATTGCGAAACGTGTTTAGTCCCTTGTTTGAGACTAATCTGGGTTGAACATGATTTGTGGAACTCCCTCTGGTGTTGTGGTCCTGGAATTCACTGACCTTTGGGAAGTATTTCGACATGTAGGTGGTAGTGTATCTTGTAGACCAGGCCCATTGCAAGTTGATGTACTCTGTTGTCTACTCTAAGCCATCCTAGGTTGTCAAAATGGGCAGGGGTAAGGTCAAGCAGTAGTCTGACCAGTTTGTTTTGTGATGTTTGTAATCTTGTTTTTAGTGCCTTTTGAGGTGCTTTGGTACCATGAGGTACAAGCATAGTCGTAGTACCCTTGAATGAGTGCTCCTGCCAGAGTCTTCAGGGTATTCTTGTTTACCAGTGAGGAGATCCGGTACAAGAATAGAGTTTGTTGGTTGACTTTTTTTGATTACATTGGTTGCCATTTTGTCACGGGATGGAACCCAGGTAGGTAATTTCATCTTTCCTTGTGACAATATTGTCACCCACTGTAACAGAGAAGCCGTTGGCCTTGCTGAGTTTGTTATTTTATCCAAGAGAGAGAGAGAGAACTCGCACACGAATTAGGCCCTACCTAATTCTAATACCTAATAAACTACCTAATATATGAAATGCAGAGATGCCTTGTCATTTCAGTACAGATTTTTTATACCCCAAAATTGATAAAGGGTTAAGGTTAGTTGAACCGAGGTCTGCTATTATGGATCATGTGCCTAGACTGTATATACAGGGCAGGCAGACGTTAAATAAATAATTGGTCCAAGTGGGAAGACAATATGTTGGTTATTGTTATCCTATACCTTTAAAATGGATATGGTGATCCTTATTCTTCTTTTTCTCAATATACTCCTGAACTGGTTTTCAAGCAGCTCTTGCCCAATTGTATCTAGTTGTAAGACTGATTCTGAATATTATTACATTTATAGAAATTAGATTATGTTTTGCCAACAAGTTGATAATGAAACTTTTTGGTGAAACGCGTATTATGACTTGTTTAGGACTCGAAACTTAAAGGTTAGGACTTGGCACTCGACGTGGGACTTGTCAGTCTTGACTTGGGACTCGACTTGGGACTTGCCTGTCTTGACTTGGGACTTGACTCGGTACTTGAGTACCAAGACTTGCGACTGACTTGAGACTTGCAAAACAATGACTTGGTCCCACCTCTGGAAACAAACTCGCTCCGTCTCCAAACACACGCAGAGAGAGAGAGAGAGAGAGAGAGAGAGAGAGAGAGAGAGAGAAGCGTTAGCTGAGTGGCTGAGAGAGAGAGAGAGAGAAGCGTTAGCTGAGTGGCTGAGAGAGAGAGAGAGAGAAGCGTTAGCTGAGTGGCAGAGAGAGAGAAGAGTTAGCTGAGTGGCAGAGAGAGAGAGACTCACCAGCTAAGACAGAGTATTGCAAATCTACCTTGTTGTTGTTGTTAAATTGACAGCAGAGCAGGCAGCAGGGCTTGATAAAGTATATATCCACTCCATGGCATTGTGCATGTCCCTCCACACTGCATCCATATATAGCTTATAGCCAACAAGTACTGTGTGAGATAACAACAAATAGCTGCATCTCACAACAGCATAAACTCACTTTGTTTAATTGAAACGTGGTGGGCTTGATAAAGTGTATAATCCGCTGTTGATGATGTATATCCAGAGTTCCAGACCACTGTCCAGACTGCATCCGATCCGCCATATAGCTTGTTAGCTGTTAGCACCACAACAAGACGGTACTTGATTTCTTTGTCCATTTCCGCGTCGAACAGACTGCAAACTACCTGGCATTCTATCGCCATGCTCTAAGACAAACTCTAACCTTAACCAACTTTGAAAGAGTGCCTAAGCTTAACCGTCGAAAGAACTTGCAGTCACGCTCTAAGACAAATAGCTCGCATCTCAGTCACAACAACACAACTATCTCTACCACCAAGCTAGAATTGGAACATAGAAATTGGATTCGGCCAATCAGAGAGCGTCTCCGCGAAATGCGGCTACAGAAATTCTTGACGCTGCTGCCTAGACCGCTTCAAATCGCGCCCGGATTCCAACATTATAGTCATATTTCAACGCGTTACGCACTGATTGGCTGCGACGGATACAGCGATCAAACAGTGACGCGCACTCAGAGCGCTATTGCGTCTAGCCCGGGCCGAGAAAGAAAAAAAAAAGAAAAAAAAAGTGATTTCCTGTTCAGGAAAACGAGTATTTTTTATTTTATATATTAACGTTATATTGTGCATTGGAAACACAAACATACTTAAAATGAGTAAATATTATTCATTTTAAACATGTTTATATTATTTATAGGGCTATAAAACAAAAAACAAAAGAATAATTGTTCTTGTTCTTCTCTCATATAACCAGGGGCCTGAGGGGGGGGCGGCGCCCGAGCGCCCCTAGTGGCGAGCCGCCACTGGCTTTACAATGTTGCGTGAAAATGGCTCCTTCACCACCACTGTGTAGCACCCAACTAAATGATGTGGCCTTCTGTGAGTGAACTGCAGAGTATAGTATTATTAATCTACACCTATTTTCATTCTAGGTTGTACGACCCAGCTTCAAACTTCAACCCAGAGATTCAGTGTAAATTGTGTGAACTCCCATGCCAGGACCAGAATACCCAAAAGTAGGACACAAGGAAGGTACCGCTGTCCATATATTAGTTAAATGCAGCCATTATGGAAAATAAATGTCCAGTGTGTTTTTCTCATTGTATGAAATTACGTACAATTAACTTGCCGCGTTTAATGATGTCATGTAATCCCTCAGGAGAGCACTCCGATCACGTCTTGGAAAATGTAGAACATTTTAGAAGATGTACCAAGGTGAGGCGGCTAGGTGGTGTAGTGGTCTAAGGCACTCGCCACCAGTGTGGAGACGCTAGGATTCGCGTGTTCGAATCCAGCTCTCCACATTGTTTTTCAGTTTGGCTGGTCGTCCGCAGTAATACACATTGGCCGTATTACGGGGAGGGAAAAACTGAAGGGTGGGGATCGAACGTTGTGAACAAGCGACTCCTACAAGTCGGTTGGTGCGCCTGCGCAGTAGAATCAGGAAGTGTCGGGGGCAGCGTGAGCCTCCCACGCGTTACTCCTCGACACTGATAGATCGAGCTGCGCAGGTGAAAAGATGCGACTGCTGTTACCTCAAGTACCGGAGGGGACTTGTGCTATGTATGACTTAGTCCTCACTGCAGCCGGCTTGTGGGAGGCAAGAAACAGCGTTCGTGACAGGGGAGGGTTGAATTGGATGATACGAAATTGGGATGGGAGAAAATATAGAAAATGGGAGAAAAAGTGGATCAAAAAAAAAAAGAAGATGTACCAAGGTGGACACTTGTTGTAGAAGATGTACCAAGGTGGACACTTGAGACCAACAAGAAGCAAACAATGCTTCAACAGACCTCAGGACAGTGGCGGCTCGTGGATTCTTCTCCACTAGGGGCGCTATACCAAACATTTTGCAAACATGTACAAGGCACGCATTGGCGAATATTATCACCATTGCCATCGATCAATATATGATCACAGTCAGTCAAATGCAACCACGTTTCCAATAGCCCAACACAAACACGCACAGCTCTTTCTCTCTCGCTCTCTCTTTCTCTTTCTCTCTCTCTCTCTCTCTCCGATGATGTCAGATCGATTCAATAATAAACACATATGTATATTTTGTCATTTTAAACAAGTTACCATTCATGGTCTGAGTGGTTATGCCCCACACGCGGCGAAATTAGAGAGAGAGAGAGAGAGAGAGAGAGAGAGAGAGCGAGAGATCGCAACTATACCTTGTTAAGTTGAAACGCACAGTGGTCCAGCAGGGCAGAAGGGCTTGATAAAGTATATCCACTCCACTCCACTGTCCAGACTGTGTTGATGTCCATTGTCCATGCATGTCCAGTTGTCCACACTGCATCCATATAGCTTGTTGTTAACCAACAACGGCAACAAGTACTGTGAAGAGCTGTGTCTTTGCCCATTTCCTCGTCAAACAGCCTGCAAACTACCTGGCGTTCTATCGACCTGCTCTAAGACAAACTCTAACCTTAACCAACTTTGAAAGAGTGCATAAGCTTAGTTAACCGTCGAAAGAACTTGCCTTCACGCTCTAAGACAAATCGCTGCATCACAACAACAGTCTGCCAACCTAGGAACCAACCTAGAAGCTAGAAAATGGTGTTGGCCAATCAGAGAGAGCGTCTCCGCGAAATGCGGCTAAGGAAAAAAATGCTGCTACGGAAAAAAATTATAGACGCTGCTGCTTAGACCGCTTCAAATCGCGCCCGGCTTCCATCATAAACATCACATTTCAACGCACAGCGCATTACGCACTGATTGGCTGCGACGGATACAGCGATCAAACAGTGACGCGCACTCAGAGTGCTATTGCGTCTAGCCCGGGCCGAGAAATACGGCTAGGAGAAATGCGGCAGGAGTGAGTCACTTGCTGTTCAGGAAAACGAGTATTTTTTATTTTATATATTAACGTTATATTGTGCATTGGAAACACAAACATACTTAAAATGAGTAAATATTATTCATTTTAAACATGTTTATATTATTTATAGGGCTATAAAACAATTTTTTTTTTTTTTTTTTTTTTCTCATTTAACAGGTGGGTCGGCGCCCTAGCGCCCACGGTGGCCAGCCGCCACTGCCTCAGGAGAGATGCTTTACAGCTGTGATGAGTGCGAGACTGGCTTCACCAAGATAAATCTTCTAAAGAAGCACAAAAAGACTCACTCTGAGTGTAGAGTGAAAGCAAGGAAAAGGATCTACTTCAAGCCATATCCCTGTACTGTGTGTGACAAGGGATTCACCAGGCCGGGAACCTTGAGGAGTCACTATGCCATACACACTGGAGAAAGATTGTACGAGTGCAGAAAGGGTGACGAGCAACAACACTGTACTCTCAAAGAAGGGAAACTGACTTCTGCTTGCAGTGGCGCCTCCTCAGACCCAGAAGCCTTCGCAGAATGCCAGGAGATACATGGACAGCCGGAACTTCACCATTGCTCCGAATGTCAAAAGGTTTTCTCGACTCTGGACAATTTAGAGACTCACAAGGAAACTCATTTGGTGGAGAGACCTTTCGGCTGCGAGCAGTGCGGGAAGAGGTTTATAAAGGAAGCCCACCTCAAGAAACACAGTCAATCCCATACAGGGGAAAAACCACACAGCTGCCGTCTGTGTGGGAGGAGTTTCACGCAATTGTGTGGCCTAATGTATCACCAGTACATTCACATGGGGGAGCGTCCATATCCCTGTGGTCGGTGTGGGAAAGCGTTCTACCATTCAGGACACTTGAGAGCCCATGAGCGTGCTCATAGGGGTGAAAAGCCTCATATCTGCCCCCATTGTGCCAAAGACTTTGCTGCCAAAGGAGACCTGCACAGACACATCAGAATCCACAGTGGGGAGAAACCTCACATGTGCCCCCAGTGTGGCAAGAAGTATAGTCGAGCAGACCACCTTAAAAGGCATCGGAGCATATCTCATGCCTGGTCATAGTGGTGATTGAAGACTTAACAGGCTAGCCATGGGGATAGCCTCGACTCCCTACGCCGACCCGATGAAGGCAGCCTCTTCGAGCTATAATGATCCACCTACTTCACTTTACTGACATGGCCAAAATCCTCGATGCGGCATTGAAGACAAAATCACTTATGTCCACGGCCCTCTACAAGAAAATGAAGGCCTTCACACCGCTAAAGAAAAAGCTGCACGAGAGTCTCCTTTAGGCTACTCCACCCTACCAGGCTGCTTGTATCCTTTCGGCAACAAACGTTTCCTTCCGCGTTGCTCTGATTGGCCAGCGATCTACGCTCGTTTCGCCCCTACGCCGGTAGCGCGCACATGCGCATTTTGTTTTTGCCCCCACACGCTCACACACACGGTTTTAATAATAATAATAATGCAGGTTTTGCCGCCACGCCGGTAGATAATAATAATAATACTTAGAAGAATTGGCACAAGTGTAAATTATGCATTCGTCACTCAGTTTTAACATCGACGCACTTAGTTCAACTCGTTCGCCAGCTTGCTGTGGAGCCTATGGTCACAAGTTCGAATCACTCTTAGTTAAATTAATTATTTTTTTTACGTTTAATTAATTTATCATCTCTCTATATTAACGTAACTAGCTATTAGGAGTTTTTCATTGTTCAAGAGTGAATGTATGTTGCAGAACATGCCTGTTAATTACCTTTTAAATATCTGTTATGTGGTTAGGGTATGTATGTTTTTTAAATAAATGCCCAGTCTTGTGCTTTCTCACCACCTGTCAATCTGTTCTGTTATTGGTCCATGATGGCAATAAGTTGATGATTTTTACAGCCTAATCTAAAACAGATTTTTTACACATTGGTTCAAACGCGATCACGGAAGGTGACAACCCTAACATGTCATGTTGTGTCGCAACAGAATGAGTAGGTGAGTGTTAGGCCTACAGAAAGTGTAATCTATTCTAGTCAATTCGGTAGAAGAGTCTGGTGGGCGAGATTATGCATGACCAGCCTGTGATCTAAATATTACCTACGTTAATATAGAGACATGAAAACAATACAATACGTTATTTCAATTGATATGAATAGCTAGTTACGTTAATATAGAGAGATGATAAATTAATTAAACGTAAAAAAAAAAAAATTGAACTAAGAGTGATTTGAACTTGTGGTGTGAGGCTCCACAGCAAGCTGGCGAACGAGTTGAGCTAAGTGCGTCGATGTTAAAACTGAGTGACGAATGCATAATTTAC
Organism: Notolepis coatsorum; assembly: GCF_963971535.1. Taxonomy (NCBI): domain Eukaryota; kingdom Metazoa; phylum Chordata; class Actinopteri; order Aulopiformes; family Paralepididae; genus Notolepis; species Notolepis coatsorum. The sequence continues at coordinate 16,845,334 of NC_140169.1, forward strand.
ACTTGTGCCAATTGCCTGCGTTTGTCTAAGTATTATTATTCTAAGTATTATTATTATCTACCGGCGTGGCGGCAAAACCTGCATTATTATTCAAACCTGCGTGTGGGGGCAAAAACAAAATGCGCATGCGCACGCTACCGGCGTAGGGGCGAAACGAGCGTAGATCGCTGGCCAATCAGAGCAACGCGGAAGGAAACGTTTGTTGCCGAAAGGATACAGGCTACCAGGCTGAGCTTGGATCTCCCGGAGGGTAGACACACCTTTACATTGCCGGTGTCGGCAGAGAACTATTTGAGAAAACACCACCCGGACATGTTGACTTGAACCCGCAGCTGCCGTGGCTTTTCCTTGACCAGAAAGGAGCAGTAACTAAAGATGCCTAACGGGCAACGTGCCACATATTACGGTTATTATTTGAACTGATATCCTCCATGTTCTGTGTTATATTGTTGGCGACAATGGACTTGAGATTTGTAATCCTCGAGTAACCCTTAAATATCAGATTTGAATAGTTGTGTTTGAAATTAAATGTTGTTTTTGAAATGCGCGTGAACCATATCATCTCTTTATGTGCGGATGATATAGTTTTGTTTCTTACCAATCTTGACTCATCCATGTCTGCCCTTACGGACCTATTGTCAAAGTATAATGTGATTTCAGGTTACAAGGTTAATGTACAAAAGTGTGGCCATGCCCCTTAACTCTCTAGCTGTAAAAATATTAAGGTCCAACTTCCCCTTTCAGTGGAACACTCTATTTGTAACATATTTTGGGTTTTAAGATCCCTAATCAATTAGACAAGATCATGACCCACTACTTAAACAAGTGGAGAAGGACCTAGATAGATGGATGCAGTTACCATTTTCTCTGATCGGGCGTGTGAATTGCATTAAGATGAACGTTCTACCTACATTTCTTTACCTCTTTCAAACCCTCCCTATATCTATACATGAGCATTTCTTCAAGAAACTGAAAAATGATAATATTGGACAAATAGAATTATAGAACAATACCATACGTTGGATATGCCGCTGGCCGGTATTCCTTTTATTCGGTCATACCATACTCTGAAGAATAGTACTGATAACCCATTTATTAAAGATGCAGCTAGAACCTGGTTTGAGATTCAGACACATCTTAATAGTGTTATTGCACTTCTTCACAGGAATACTCTCTTCCATATTAATCCAGCTTTACCAGAAATACTTAAGAGATGGCATAACCAAGATGTGGCACAATCTGGGATTTAAAACATGTGGGGACCTCTATGAGAATAACACACTCGGGTCCTTTGAACAGTTATGCAGCGCCTTCCACCTCCCAACTACTAATTTCTTCAAATTATTTACAGGACAGACACTTCAGGGAGGAAGCTCCACTCTCCTAAAGCCCCTCCCCATTGACAAATATTCTAAAAGGTGTCATACACTCCAGAGGCATCCTGTCTTTAACATATAATATACTTTTGGCCTTCCTTGAAACTAAACTCCTAAATGCTAGAATCAAATGGGAGCAGGACTTATTTAGACTGTACTTTTGAAGACGGCGAATGGGAATCATGTGAGTTGGCACTATCCTTTTCATATAACACTCAACATAAACTTATGCAGTTTAACATTAGAACCTATTTTACGCCAGAAAGACTTCACAGGAGGAATGACTCAATCTCAGATCTTTGCCCTAGGTGCACAACTGAAACGGGTAGCCTTATTTGCATGTGTTGGGACTGTAACAAACTAAAACCTTACTGGGACTTGTAGGCGCCGTAATGGAGGTCTCTTTATTATGATTCAGTATTCTATTTGTGTTGTATTATTAGTTGTACTGTCACTTTAGGTGGTGGGCGTGCTCACGGGGGTGTGACGCTAATGGGAGTATTTTATGGAATTTCATTCACCTTTTCACGTCTGACAGTTCTCGGTGTTTGACAGTTCACTGAGGTTGACAGTTCACGGAGAGAGGGGGTGAGAGTTAGGAGAGCATATTTTCTTTTGACTGCAATAACGCAAAGCGCAAATTGTATTTTGTTTGTCTCATGAAGCGAAAGAATAAAAGCCTCAAAAGTATTTCCTGGACGTGGAACAGTTATTTCACGATGCGCGTCAATTGTTTGAACTCCTCCACTCAGCCCCTCGGCACTACCTGTCTGACGGTCTACTGCCGCAACAGGACTCAATATGGGAGACTCAAATATTACTGTGTTTGAGATCCCTTGTACGCCTAAATTAGCTTTATTAGGCGACATCAGGGGCGTTTTTAGGGTTAGAAAACATTGGGCCCCCCCCCCCTTTTTTATTTCTTTTTTTAAACACAAATACGCAATTTTAGAGTAATTAGAGATGAATACTGAAGAACTAGAATCATTAGAGGTTCTCAAAGTGAGGTCCATGTCCATGAGAGGGATCTGGGCAGTCCCCATAGAAAATTCAAAGTTAACAGGACCAAATCATCAGTTTCTTATTTATTTATTTAACCTTTATGTAGCACCCTGAATATGTGGCTATTATTCAGTGCTGACTTGCCTTTTATCTCCCCTTTGTGCACAAAGACATATGTGGCGACACTGCAGGTGAATAGGCAAATATACTTTTTTTGTTTTTGAGATTTTGTTATATTTTGCTTCCTAAACATGTCTTCTATGAAACTAGTGACAATAAAACATCAATAACACACATTTAGTTGTTTATTTTACCTCATTTTTCCTTATTGCATCCATAAATGTGCACATATTTAATGGGGAAGTGCCTCATTTGCATATATAAACATACATTTCAGAAAACTTGCAATATATTTTTTCTTTGTTTATATGTACATAACAAACTGGGAAAGTTTCATAGTGATATCTATTCAAATATTGTTTGCCTATTAGGGGTACTACACTGTACTACACTGTAGCCTGTGTGTAGTTCTGTTCAGTTCAATAACATCATTATTATTATTCAGTTATCAGGCATGTGTTTAGGTTGTCTATTACTAATGGTTTGATTAGGTATTGTGTTTGTAAATATCTGTTTCAAAAAAAAAGTATGGCATTTTACAATACAGAACTTTGAAGGCGTTTTCCCAAAAATGAGTTTTAAGAGTTTTTCCTCATACTCTGAGCCAGAAATCTCCACTTCAGTAGCACTCGCATACACCAAACCTTCCAGTTCTATTCATATCTATGTTCTGAAGGTATTTACAGAAGGGTTTGTTGATATCGCATTCATACCCTGATTTATATCACATTTTATTCCTAAAAACATGGGGAAATATGGAATTTTACCATAAAAATTGACTGAATGGAGTATTTTCTGATTTATGGAGTGATAAAAAGAGATATCCAAAATCCCCTCTGTAATAACCTTTGGCTCTAATGTCAACTAAATGAAACTATAATTTTGAAAATGGCTTTATCCAATGTTCAGATTTCTGTCCTGGAATTATATGCAAATTATTGCATATTTAAGTAGATCATGCCTCATTTGCATATTTAAACATACAATTTCAGAACTTGTAATACAAAAAAGTCTTGTCTTAATATAAGTAATCAACTGGGGAAGTTTCATTGTGATATCTATTAGTTAATTTTTTTACCCTATTCACCTGTAGTGTCTCACCTTAACTAGTTTCCATTGATATTCCCTCGAACAATGACGCGGGTTTCTCCTTCTCTCACCGGCTGGAATATGGATTATAAACAGTGAACTGAATCATATTCTATCCACCCAGTGTTTCCTGTGGGGCTAGTTGGCGGTACCAGCAGGGGGCGGCGGTGGCAGGCGGAGCGCACGAGAGAGACTCAGCAGGAGAAGCAAGTCAACGGGAACGGAAGTGAGGCGAGCCAGCCTCTTCGACATTGGACTTGGATCTGGTCGGTCGTGTCTTGACGGAGCCCCGTTGTGGATCACGCGGGTGAACGTATTGAACTTTAGTATATTACGGGTTATACTAGAAATGTAAGCGTAGTAGCGTGTTGCATGTTCCCCACTGAATAGCCCTAGTGAGTTATCCTAGAAGAAACCGGTATAAGTGTTGGCTTATGTTAACGATATTCCCTCCAGTGAGGTGCCCAGCCAGCGTGGCTTGAAGAGGACCGGTGTTTAGAGGCACCCTGCGTCATTGTATGTTGCGGCTAGCAGGAGGGCTGTTTGGGACCCACAGAGTAGCTTCAGTTAAGGTAGGGCCAGATTATTGTCGCGCGTCGACCCAGCACCGGCCGTTAACAACCAGTCTTCGCCGGCGTTCGACATCTGCTCTGAACCAGCTGTCTTCAGCCCAGCACGGGAGTTCGTCCCGACCAGCAGAGGTCGCCATCACCCAGCACGCGCTCTCAGCCCGCTACTGCTCCCTCTGCTCCAGCCCCGCTTGCTAGCGCCCGTGACGAGAGCGTTCAACGCCATCTTACCACCCGGACAGTGGTGGCGCGGCGAGGCCGCCATCTTGGTTGAGTACATTAGAGCTTCGGGGCTCAGGATCCTATTGCACAGTACACAGTGTGTCGCGGCCTACAGGCGAAGCTAATGGTTGCTAACCACAGTTCATAGGGGTACCCCATAAACATTACATGCCGGCATTAGTTTAGGACTTTTGTTAGGTACAGTGGGCCCACCTTTTCATTTCTTTTGAGTGTAATAACGTGTATGGTCATGCCTCTTAATTTCCCATCTCGTTAAAGCTGTTTCTTCCTGGGGTACATTAATGCTGCCGTAATATGTAAAGCCTTAGAGGAAGGTATTATTGTATAAGTGTTATATGTTATTATAATTATTAGTAATTAGGAATAATGATAGTATATGCCATTTGACTCACTGCCAGTAATACTTGTCACTGCCCAGTATAAGTAACACTAAACGAACTAAGACGGGAATTGTGCGTGTCCATTATTGAGTCTAACTGTTGTGAAGGATCAGATTAAACCGAATATATATATTTATTTATGGATATATATTTAATAGTATTTGTATATCGTTTGATATCCCTTGTATATTCCTTGTACATATACACTGAATATCCCTTTAGTCTACTAACAGCCCATAATAGTTTCATTCTCTCATTGGACAAGAACTTGGCGCCAGCAGCCAAGCCCCTTGGTTCAAGTTCAATCGTGCCGACGAACATGTCGTTACTAGCCCGGTTCCGCGTAGGAATACGTCTGGCGAAATACGAATGGTACTATTTGTTCACAGCGCATATATATATGGCGCAAGTAAAGTAGAACTTTCTTTTAGTCCCTTAGCCCTTAGTTCTTTACCCTCCAACCTAGTGGCAAGACGTTAAGCCTCACCCACGATACACGTGTGGTGCAGTATGGTCAACTTGGCCTCAGAATGGCATTGAGACATCGTGTGGATTAATAGTTGAATTGTCATAGTTTGGCACTATACTGTCGAGTGGGACGTATTTCTATTAAGTTAATAATAGTCTATTATGTATGGTGCATCGTTCGGTTAGAGTTATAAAGTGAGCAGTACCCCCATCGGTTTCCTCGCGTTATCTAGAGTCTTAACCAGGCTGGGCAGACCACGTGTGGTGCTTTCATCCGAGGAGTTCTGGGCAAGGACGAGTGGACCTGCACATTGGATTACCTTACCCGGACGACGGCGAGCCCTACACGGCTTGGATTATCTACTTGCTTTGGGTGCTTTGATTATGCCATGGATAACAGCCAACACTGGTAAGTGTTGGAACTACCCCCGAGAGGAGTCCAGGTGAGACGGCGCTCTAACCCGAGTGAGGTCGCCTCACGTCTCTTCGTTGTGGACCGGCAGCTACCGTCTACAAGAGGGCCCAACTGTATTCATCTGTGGACCAAGGTTCTGTGGGCACCGTGTTCAGCACTCTGAATTCTCCCAAGAAATCGTTGGCCAGATGGGATATCGCCAGCGGCTCTCCTAACCCCCCCCCTCCCCCTACTGACTTACAACCAGCGGGACCCCCTTTAGTGTATCCAGCTATAATCATTAAGTACCATCGCTATAGTTCCCTAAAGAACCAGGTTGTATACTTGCTTCCTGCGTAACCAGAGATTGGACATTCAATGTTGATTTGCCTACGAATACTCATTTGCCTTACAAGTGCATTCAAATCATAAATGTCATTACGTGAACGTTGTATATACCCTTTGCTATATATTAAAGATTCGACGGATACATTTGTGTGGACTTGGTTTCATCAGGTGGGAAAGTGTTCATCATATCTATATCATGTACTGTGTGGCCAGTAGTTAAAGTACATAAAGCGGTAGTGGTTTAATGATACCATACTTATCAATACAGTCAGGGAATTGTACCCCTCAGTTACAATTGGTCCTTCGAACCGGATGGGTAACTAGTGTAATATTAATATAGTGTTATTAATATTAAAATGGCCTATGATGAACACTCCACGAAACGGTCCTCCTAACGTAGAACGCCCGCGGCGCAGACGACAGCCACCTCCGTACTTAGAGGATTACGCTGTCAGTCAACTACCTAGCCTTCGACAAACGGTAAACGCGGTAAAAGTAGAAAGTAAAATTATGTCTGACCTTAACGACCAGGTTACCCCGACCACAGAGGCCCTAGTGGGTTCTAATGTAACTGACCAAGCTCACGGTGGGGACCAGGAGGGAGCTGACATGCCTTTACCCCCCGCCAATACCGAAGAAGTAGTCCCCGACCAGCCCCGGGAGGAAGACAACCCTACAGAGCGAGAACTCTGCACGGAAGAAGAGGAGGAGAGCGCCGAGGAAATAGAGCTCCAGGACTCCCCAACGAGTACCGCCAGGAGCGGCTCACCTCTACAACCGTCTTCCCCTAGCGAAGCGGAGAGGATGCTATCACAGGCGTTCCTCGTCAGCCTGACAGCCTCTACCGAACGCGATCGACTTCAGGGTGAACGCGATCGACTCCAGACACAGCAACGGAGCGAAGAAGAGCGCATACGCCTGGAGATGAGACGCCTTCAGACCAGTGGCGTCGTTAGCCCTGGGCTTCCGGGGCTTTAGCCCCGGATGTTTTTCTCCTAGCCCCGGATCTAAAAAAAAAAAAATTGTTTACATTTTTCTTTTTTTTTTTTTTTTTTTACTTTTTTTTTTTTTTTTTTATGTCAGCATCCCCATTGTCTTTGCTGAATGTTTGTTAGTGTTTGGTATTTTTTGTTGGTTTTTAGTACTTTTAAACATTTTTAGTAAGTAGTTTTCATTTGATCCTATAATTTTTCATTCACCGATTTGTGGACTTTTTTTTTAGTGTCCTGAAAGGCGCCTTATAAATCAAATGCATTATTATTATTATTATTATTATTATTATTATTATTATTATTATTATTATTATTATTATTATTATTATTATTATTATTATTATTATTATTATTATTATTATTATTATTATTATTATCATCCAGGAGGGAAAAGACACTTTGGATAGTAGGGACTGCATCTCTGCCTGTCCTGACCAGGAAACACTTTGCAACTGTGATCTCCTCTGGCAATAGTTGGATATTGTAATGTGTGGCGAGGGGTTGCAGCAATTCCACTGAGAGAAACTGGTCTGAGGCTGGATAACATGCCTGTATGCCTCTCATAAGTTGTTATCCAACTCATGAGAACCTGCTCTCAAGCTCTGGATAGAACAGTCTCTGTCTCAGCTGATCTCCTGAGCTGAGGTCTGAGCTTGTGCCACAAGATGCCATTACATATGGCCTTTGTCCTGTCATACATGTCCACTGCCATCTCTGAGGTGCGATAACCTTTGAGTGTGTCCTGCACTGTGCTTTTAAATAGTACAGATAGGTATTGAAGATGTGCACTTTAACGCAGCAGCACCTGGAGCCTCCATACCCATGTCCAGTGTCCACTGAAAAAGACATGCTCATGATACTGTGATAAACTATAATAAGCTTTAATCGAACCCTGGTTCATTTCCTCGGATAGTCCGGTTGGTTTGGGGTGGTGTGAAAGCTCATTCACTCTTGCAAGTGAACCCTGCATTTGAGATGTGAATGCAAAGCGGACCAAAGGCAGGAAAATACCCAAAAATCTAATATCTTTTTTATGAGACTTCTTTTTTCGATTGCTTAAGCATGATTTTTAAAAACGGGGCCCGGTGTTTCAAAACACACAATTAGCACAACCACACACACAATTATCAGAACACCTCAGATCCTTTGCTAAATTAAACACTTGTCAAAACCATACACTAATTTAAAAAACTACATTTTGTTACTATATTAAACACACGTTTTATATGACTTAATTCTGTTTGAACCAGTTACTCACACTGCTGTGCTTAACCTAAAACACATTTAGCTATTCTACTTCTCAGTGATTAGAGTACTGTAAGTGAAGTACGCAGAGAATGTGCAAATATACAATAAATTCACCAAACACTACACAAGACCAATGCTGTAGACTGATGAAAATATTATTTATTTATCTACATATACCCAAATCAATGATGCAGACTGATGAAAATATAAATTTTCTCGCCATATAACCAAATCAGTCAACATTTCAACATGGAGAATCACAACAAAACATGTCCCAGTTTTCATGCTACTATGTGCATAACACTGTAAGCTCAGCAAATATCAGACAAACATAAAATACTGTATCCAGTAGGCCTACAGGTTAAAATTACAGTAAAACAAAAACAATTTTGAAAAAATTTAAATAGAGTACAGAAAATACTAGACATTATCTCTTTGCCTAGCTGGATCTGGCAAGATACTTTTTTGCTCTGTGTATTGTTTTGCAAAAAGTGTGAGGCTGACATTGTGCTTATAGAGGTGCAAATCTGGGCCTATGTTTTGCTCCTTGAGTGTAATATTTTGATAATTGTGTAATACTTTTGATTTGAGTGTTTATGCAATTGAAGAAAACTGTAAAGACTAGAGATTAACTGTTTATTTCTTTTGTACATAGGCTGTGCATATGTTTGTTTGTTTGTTTATTTGCTTATGTGTATGATTCTTAACTGTTTTTATTTTGTTATTGGTGTATATGTGTGTATGTATGTACAGTATATGTATATATATATATGTGTATATATGTATATTTGTACTCCTGTTGGGGCCTCTTGGACCAGATCAATGTTTTATCTGGCTAAATAAAGGTTAAATAAATAAATAAGAAACTGATGATTTGGTCCTGTAAACTTTGAATTTTCTATGGGGACTGCCCAGATCCCTCTCATGGACATGGACCTCACTTTGAGAACCTCTAATGATTCTAGTTCTTCAGTATTCATCTCTAATTACTCTAAAATTGCGTATTACTGTGTTTAAAAAAAAAAAAAAAATGGGGGGGGGGGGGGGGGGGAACCCCCCTCCACCCCCCTGGGCTGAAGCCCCCAATGTTTTCTAACCCTAAAAACGCCCCTGCTTCAGACGGAAGAGAATATGGCAAGAGACCGAGCAGACACCCAGCGTGCCGCTGCCGGTGCCCAAAGAGAAGCAGAGCGCGACCTCGCTCTCATCCAGCGCGAAACCGAGCGCGACAGACTACAAGCCGAGCGCGACAAGCTACAAGCGCAACTAATGGAGCAGCTGATCCTCAAGGCAACACCCTCTCCCTCCGCCAGGGGTTCAAGGAACTCGTCGAGACAACAGTCAAGGGCAGCGTCTCCTAACCGAGCAAGCAACCCTGAACTTGACCAACAGACCAAGCCTATACCCCCCGCAGACCCCCTTCCCCGACCGGTCCAAGCGAGACCCAGCTACAAGGAAGGAGCAGCATACACTGCGGAGAAGCTAAATAAACGACTACAGGATCTAGAGGACCTGATAGAAGAAGAAGAGGGAGAGGAGGAGAACCAAGCCCGACGACAGCACAGTACTCCACCGGACCAGGAGGTCCAGTACAGCCCAGGCTATACCCCCGCGGCGCTGCGCTACAGACCCCCGACTCTATTCACGGGTGAGCACGACCAGCCCCGAGGAATAGCACCTGGACCAGCGGGCCATGGTACCCTGCCGGTGCCAGCCCACAGAGAGGCGCAAGAGGAGACTCGCCTAGGAGGCCTCTCCCCCAACGCTCGCCGATGTATCAGCCATCCACGGCGTCATACATTGCCACACCGACCATCCCAGACTTCACCCATGAGAATCGGGCACAGTACACGGAGCTCCGAATGTGCTTAGAGACAATGATGGTGGATGTCGTTGATGAACGTCACAAGTATGCAATATTACTGAAGCACCTGAAAGTACCCCGAGCGCACAATATAGCGCTAGCCTATGCCACCTCTACGACCCCATACACCGCGGCTCTAGCAGCGCTGGACCAGAGATATGGACGTATATGGGATTACGTAATCCAAGAGATAAGGCATATTGACCGCCTACCCCCAGCAACAGACAATCGCTCATTAGACGACCTGTCTATAAAAGTGCAGTCCCTGGTAGGGATGCTGGGAGCGCAACGAGAAAAGGGTATGCACGAGCTATACGCCAACTCTAACGTCGAGAGGATTTTAGAGAAGCTGCCACCCGCCAGACGCGCTTTAGGCGGCAGAGAGACCACCGTGATCCTAACGGTCCCGAACCATCCTTCCTCGATCTAGCCGACTTCCTGGCGAGAGAAGTCAGCAGCTTACGACTGGATACGTTCGTGCGGAGCACACCAAGCTCCAGAGAGGGACCCAGGAGAATAAACGATGGAAGAAGATCGGTGACTGTCATGCACCAATCAGAGTCAGTACCGAGCAGTAAGAGTCACAGCACCCCCTCGAGAAAAGAGAAGTGGAAGATGGTGTGCCCGTACTGCGAGAAGGAACACTGGCTGTCACAATGTGACCTGTTCACAAAGATGAATGCAGAAGAAGTGAGTCAATGGATAAAGTCCAACAGGCGCTGTTACCGATGTGCGCGCAGTCACATGGCAGCCGAGTGCCGCCTAAAGAAGAGGTGCAGTCGGTGTGACGGAGCCCACCTAGATGTCCTACACGACAGTAACAGAAGAAAGCCTGCACCTGCACCATCGAGCAGCACCAAGGCAAGTGTCATGTACATTGACCCCGCCAGCAGCAGCGGCGCCCAAGTGCTCTTAAAGGTAGTCCGTGTAACATTGAGCTACCAAGATAAAGTCATGGACACTTACGCCGTCCTTGATGACGGGTCAGAGAAGACCCTTCTGCTCGCGTCCGCTGCGGCCTAGCTGGGACTGCGGGGGAGCGAGAACCAAATGACGATTCGGACAATAAGAAGAGATTTAAAGACGATAAAAGGCGAGAATGTCTCCTTCACTATCGCAGCAAGCGGGCAGCCAGAGCGACGGTATAGGATTACAAATGCTTTCACCAGCCAAGAAATAGGACTATCACAGTACACCTACCCCATCGCCAAGCTGATGGATAAATATGTGCACCTGCGTCAACTACCTATCCCGCTCATAGACGGCGCCACCCCGACCCTGCTGATAGGCTCCGACCATGCAGACCTCATAGTCCCGATAGACCGGGTCCATACAGGACCCAGAGGCTGTCCTGCAGCAGTCGAGACCCGCCTAGGATGGACACTACAAGGCCCCCTCGCTAAATCTCTCAACCGAACAGCAGCCACTAGCTGCCTCCACTCCAGAGTGACAGAAGAAGACACCACTCTCCTGCAGCATGTCGAGAGGCTATGGACACTAGAGACAATGCCCTTTAAGAACGAAAAGAAAGACATTCGTTCTAAAGAAGACATTTACGCCATAAACCTCCTCGAGCAAGGGACAAAGAGAGTCACAGTCGGCGGAGTGATGAGATACGCAACTCCACTCCTGAGGCGAGAGGGAATGCCCACCTTTCACGCCACGAAAGAAGCTACGGAGCGGTATCTATTGAACACAGAGCGGCGCCTAGCCAAAGACCCCGCTCAAGAGAGTGTGTACCGCGCTGAGATTGAGAAGCTAATCACAGCGAGACACGTAATGAAGATTGACATTAAAGAGGCCGATCAGACGACCGAATCATGGTACGTGCCGCACCACAAGGTCCACCACAACGGCAAGGATCGCATTGTGTTTAACTGCAGCTACCAGATCGGATCCCAGAATCTGAATAAAGAGCTCTTGCCCGGCCCCACACTCGGCCCCTCTCTACTAGGCGTGCTACTACGCTTCCGCCAGGACAAGGTGGCTATCAGCGGGGATATCAAAGGGATGTTCCTGCAGGTGAGACTAGTGGAGGAGGATAAGCCCCTACTGCGGTTCCTATGGAGAGAGAGGATCGGAGATTAGCACCCCGCCATCTATCAATGGGAAGTCCTCCCTTTCGGAACTACATGCAGCCCGTGCTGTGCTACATTTGCACTACAGAAACACGTCGCAGAGGACCCAGCAGCAGATGAAGAGGTCCGACACAGTGTGAAGAACAGTTTCTACGTGGACAACTGTTTACAAAGCGTTTCGACTCAAGAAGAAGCCGAGGCTCTCCTACTCAAGCTACGCGCCTCACTGATCAAAGGCGGCTTTGATCTCAGGCAGTGGGCCAGCAGTGACCCGCACGTATTGCGCAGCCTCTCCCCCGCGGACAAGGCTGCCAGCAGCGAGACCTGGATGGCGACAATCCCAGGAGAAGCCCAAGAAATGACACTAGGACTAGTCTGGCGCTTCAAAACAGACTCGCTCCACTATAGACACAAACCCCTGACCACGGAGCAGGGAAGGTCGACGGCGATACCGACCACCAGACGGAGTGTGTACAGAACACTCGCCAGACAATATGACCCATTGGGATGTATTCTACCTTACACCACCAGGGCAAAGATGATTGTACGAGCACTATGGGACAAGGACCAGGGCTGGGACGACCCAATACCCGCACCCCTTGCCTCCACATGGAGAGAGTGGGAGACGGAACTCCGCTCACTCCCAGGCGTCAATATACGCCGCAGCTACTTCCCACCCACAGTGAGGCCAGAGACATGCAAGATGGATCTACACGTCTTCAGCGACGCCTCCGAAGTAGCCTATGGATCAGTGGCCTACTTGCGTGCCCAAGAGAAGGGAGGAGAGATACACACCGCCTTCATCCTGGCTCGCTCAAGAATAGCCCCACGAAAGCAACAATCTATCCCGCGTCTAGAGCTCTGCGCAGCCCTAGCAGGAGCGCATCTAGCCACGTTAATCCAACGTGAACTCACCATTCCGGTGCACAGAACAATCTTGTGGTCAGATTCCACGACAGTACTCACATGGATCAAGTCTGATTCATGCAGATACAAGGTCTTCGTTGGAGTCAGAGTCACAGAGATTCAAGAGTTAACAGAAGCAGCGAGCTGGCGGTATGTGGACACCAAACACAACCCAGCTGACGTCATCACCCGGGGAATGTCCCTAGATGACCTCACCCGTCACAACATCTACAGTGACGGACCAGAGTTCCTCAAGCTCCCGGAAGGAGAGTGGCCTACGCCCACCCCACGGGAGGCGAGTAAAGAGGAGGCTGAGAACAAGAAACCTATGTTCTGTGGACTGAGCACAGTCGCCTCCACAGACCCCAACATAGATGATTGCCTCACCCTACAGAGTGCGCAACTAAAGACATTTCTGTGGCACCACCCAGAGATTCAGCCCACTGCCGACATTTCAGCAGCTGACTACGAAGAAGCAGAACTTCTTCTACTACAACGAGCCCAGAGAGACTCGTTCCCCGACGAGCTAGACTGTCTACAGGGAGGAAAGCCCGTCCCATCAGACAGCAGATTGCTCCACCTGGCACCCGAGAGCGACGCCCATAATCTCATCAGAGTGGGTGGTCGTCTGCGGAGGGCCCCCAATCTACCGGATGACGTTAAGTACCCGATAGTCTTGAACAGCCGACACAAGGTCACAGAGCTGATCATAAAGAAATACGACGAGGATGTACACCACGCAGGAGCAGAGAGAGTCTTCGCGGAGATCAGACGTCGCTATTGGATACTTCAAGGGAGAGAAGCAGTGCGACGCTTCCAGCGAACCTGTCTAGACTGCCGAAAGTGGCGCGCGCAGCCCAGCATACCCCGGATGGCTGACCTACCTCCCTGTCGCCTCCGACTCGGCGACAAGCCATTCCACTCCACAGGCATGGACTGTTTTGGCCCGTTGTATATAAAGAAAGGAAGAGGAACCGAGAAGCGGTGGGGTATTGTATTCAAATGCATGACCACCAGAGCGATACATATCGAACTCCTTCGAACCATGAGCACAGACTCATTCCCTATGGCCTTCCGAAGATTCACCTCACGGAAAGGAAAACCGTCTACATTGTTGTCTGATCACGGGACAAACTTCAAAGGTGGAGAAAGAGAGCTGAGAGAGAGCTTCCAAGCTATGGGCCCAGAACTTAAGACCCACCTCGCTCCATCCCAGATTGACTTCCAGTTTAATCCCCCGAACGCACCCCACTTCGGTGGAACCTGGGAACGAGAAGTACGTTCTATAAAGACAGCCCTGTACGCCGTGCTTGGGGCCCAGACTGTAGCGGAAGAAGTCCTAATGACAGTCCTCACGGAGATCGAGGGAGTATTGAACTCCAAGCCCCTCGGCTACGTCTCCAGTGATATAGCAGATGTCGACCCAGTCACCCCCAACACACTCTTGATGGGGCGGCTGGACCCCGCGCTACCCCAGACAATGTACAGGCCTGAAGAAGCGAACGGCCGAAGAATGTGGAGGTACAGTCAAGTACTAGCTGACAAGTTTTGGAACAGCTTTCTACTCCACTACCTACCGTCTCTACAGACCCGCCAGAAGTGGGTAAAAGAGAGAGACAATTTGACAGAAGGAACAGTCGTCATGATTATCGACCAGTCACTACCCAGAGCTATGTGGCCGGCTGGCCGCGTAAGCAAAGTGATCACCGGTGCCGATGGCAAGGTCCGAGCAGCTGAGGTGCTCGTCCAAGGGCGAACTTACACACGACCCGTGGCGAGGCTAATAGAACTGCCCAGACTCCCAGACACTATCGATGACGACCATGACCCCACGACTTTGTGAGTTGACTGACCCTTACAGCGGACCTTGAGTGGTAGACAGTGCGGTTAATCTGTCTCTGTTTAGCTAATTAGGTGGGACTAATTAGGGGGCGGCTGTTGTGAAGGATCAGATTAAACCGAATATATATATTTATTTATGGATATATATTTAATAGTATTTGTATATCGTTTGATATCCCTTGTATATTCCTTGTACATATACACTGAATATCCCTTTAGTCTACTAACAGCCCATAATAGTTTCATTCTCTCATTGGACAAGAACTTGGCGCCAGCAGCCAAGCCCCTTGGTTCAAGTTCAATCGTGCCGACGAACATGTCGTTACTAGCCCGGTTCCGCGTAGGAATACGTCTGGCGAAATACGAATGGTACTATTTGTTCACAGCGCATATATATATGGCGCAAGTAAAGTAGAACTTTCTTTTAGTCCCTTAGCCCTTAGTTCTTTACCCTCCAACCTAGTGGCAAGACGTTAAGCCTCACCCACGATACACGTGTGGTGCAGTATGGTCAACTTGGCCTCAGAATGGCATTGAGACATCGTGTGGATTAATAGTTGAATTGTCATAGTTTGGCACTATACCGTCGAGTGGGACGTATTTCTATTAAGTTAATAATAGTCTATTATGTATGGTGCATCGTTCGGTTAGAGTTATAAAGTGAGCAGTACCCCCATCGGTTTCCTCGCGTTATCTAGAGTCTTAACCAGGCTGGGCAGACCACGTGTGGTGCTTTCATCCGAGGAGTTCTGGGCAAGGACGAGTGGACCTGCACATTGGATTACCTTACCCGGACGACGGCGAGCCCTACACGGCTTGGATTATCTACTTGCTTTGGGTGCTTTGATTATGCCATGGATAACAGCCAACACTGGTAAGTGTTGGAACTACCCCCGAGAGGAGTCCAGGTGAGACGGCACTCTAACCCGAGTGAGGTCGCCTCACGTCTCTTCGTTGTGGACCGGCAGCTACCGTCTACAAGAGGGCCCAACTGTATTCATCTGTGGACCAAGGTTCTGTGGGCACCGTGTTCAGCACTCTGAATTCTCCCAAGAAATCGTTGGCCAGATGGGATATCGCCAGCGGCTCTCCTAACCCCCCCCCCCCCCCTACTGACTTACAACCAGCGGGACCCCCTTTAGTGTATCCAGCTATAATCATTAAGTACCATCGCTATAGTTCCCTAAAGAACCAGGTTGTATACTTGCTTCCTGCGTAACCAGAGATTGGACATTCAATGTTGATTTGCCTACGAATACTCATTTGCCTTACAAGTGCATTCAAATCATAAATGTCATTACGTGAACGTTGTATATACCCTTTGCTATATATTAAAGATTCGACGGATACATTTGTGTGGACTTGGTTTCATCAGGTGGGAAAGTGTTCATCATATCTATATCATGTACTGTGTGGCCAGTAGTTAAAGTACATAAAGCGGTAGTGGTTTAATGATACCATACTTATCAATACAGTCAGGGAATTGTACCCCTCAGTTACACTAACCCTAACCCTTTTTGATGCGGGTAATATTATTATTATTTAACCCTTTTTCCTTCCAGTCATTAAGGTCTCTAGTGGTCGTCGAGGGAGGGTACTGCTTGCGGGATGAACGAATCTATTTAGGCATATCAGTCACTAGGTGTGGGAGGGTTAACGGAGGTATTGAGGGAAGTGAGAGCGAGTTGGGGAGTACTGCTGACCGCCCCGGAGAGGCGAGGAAGACCAGAGTACCAAACCAGGTTGGTAAATCCCGGGCCCCATTCACTCCCACTACCGGGCCCCAGTTTGACGCTCCAGGCCCAAAGACGAGGGTGTAGTCAGACGGAGCTCTACTGCGTCCAGCTACCTTGTGACTGCCAGCAACCGTTCCCACAAAGCAGGGATAATCCACCCTGCTACATTTATTTAGCCAGATAAAACATTGATCTGGTCCAAGAGGCCCCAACAGGAGTACAAATATACATATATACACATATATATATATAATATATATACTGTACATGCATACACACATATACACCAATAACAAAATAAAAACACAGTTAACACTTTGGTCGCCAGGCTTAAATTCATAATTTACCATCCCACGCCAGCTCTATTTGTCTATGGAGAAGTTCCCCTTCTTTGCAGGGCTATAACTTTTTTAATTGTATTGCTAAATTGACATTACTATGGCCCATTCAACATCAAGTATCTATTGTTCAGGGTGTAGCAACGTTATACTTTTTCATTCACATATTCATACTAAAATACGGTCTAAAGTATAAGTGTGTTTTTATCGTTTTCTGCAGCTTTCTCCAGAACGTGATTTATAGCCCTCAATGCATTATATTGATGATTGTATACAGTTTGATAGCAATCTGCGCGAGATAAAAAATTTCAAATGGACTTGCTTCTAGAAGTTACTACTTATCATCTGATGATGACCGGATGCAGGGGGGGGTCGTTTATAATTCCGTGGCCAACGTTAGATGATTCATCTAGTTTGGGTGATATGATCATTATAGCAGTTAGTATCGAATACGTTAAAAAATAACGCTGAATCTTACCGTAGCTTCCTCTGGCCGTTGGGCGATGAGCGTGGAGCAGAAATATTCCTATTATGGGATGTAGAAATATGCGATCCATCTCCAGGTTGTATAATAGTATATATGTCCAAATCATGTTATCGAGTTATTGGTAACGGATTGCTATCCGTTGTGTCTAGCTCGAGTCCTGGGACTATTAGCGAGTGATCGGACCGAATTGGAATGAGCACCAGCTTCCATTTCCTGTTTCCGGTTTGAGCGATCGGCCACCAGATGGCGCTCTTGAACCGTTGGAGAGTTGAGTGGGGATCAACAGTAGATCTCAAGTCTCCGGGGGAGAAATATGATTGCGATCACAGATTTTTGAAATATTGATATAAAAGACGTGGTACGGCGTCTTTGGCAGAATGAGCATGGCGGGGAATGACGTGGTACGGCGTTTTTGGCGACCATAGTGTTAAGAATCATACACATAAGCAAAGAATCATACACATAAGCAAATAAACAATGTACAAAAGAAATAAACAGTTCATCTCTAGTCTTTACAGTTTTCTTCAATTGCATAAACACTCAAATCAAAAGTATTACACCATTATCAAAACCTTACACTCAAGGAGCAAAACATAGGCCCAGATTTGCACCCCTATAAGCACAATGTCAGCCTCACACTTTTTGCAAAACAATACACACAGTGATTTGCAAAACACTAAACACACTTGCATTACATTAGACACAGAATGTCAAATTACCACACATATGAGCCAATTGGTTAAACACAGCCATCAGATGCACAAACACCATTGCTTAATTGTAGATACACCAATCGGGTTTAAGCACTATAAAAATGCAGCAGGTGAGTTTACCTGTCTTCAACCAAAATGGAAGGAGAGTGAAGTACTGTACACAGAGAACGTGAAAATATACAATACATTCACCAAACACTACACAAGACAACCAATGATGCAGACTGATGAAAATATAAATTTTTTCCCAAATCAGTCAACATGTCAACATGGAGAATCACAACAAAAAATTATCTTGCCAGATCCAGCTAGGCAAAGAGATAATGTCTAGTATTTTCTGTACTCTTATTTAAATTTTTTCAAAATTGTTTTTGTTTTATTGTAATTTTAACCTGTACTGGATACAGTATTTTATGTTTGTCTGATATTTGCTGAGCTTAGTGTTATGCACATAGTAGCATGAAAACTGGGACATGTTTTGTTGTGATTCTCAATGTTGAAATGTTGACTGTAGGGCTGGGCGATATGGCAAATCATATCGCGATAACGATATGATAATGTTATCATATTTCTCGATATCGATAATTATCGAAATTGTTATAAGTATAATTTTTTTTTAAATATATATTTTTTTAAACAACAGATGTATGTTTATTTTGCAGCAATTCTTTGTCGTTGCCACCATCTTTAGTGTTACATCCCCTCACACTCCAGTTCTCAGGCTGCAGCTGGTTTAAAAGCGAAAATAAACCGGCTTCTCTGCTGGCTGTGGCTCCAGGGGAGTTGAACAGTTCTGGCTCTGCTAGTTTATTTTCGATCTTTTGGCGCTTTTTTGGTGGACAAACCACCGCACATGTGCACCGTGACTCGTGACTGGAGTCTAGCTCTGCTAGCACACATAGCCTACTGTGTACAGACTGTTTCAAACTGTATTTTAAATTAAAAAGCAAACAAAATAAATGGACGAGAAAAATAAATCTCAATTTGGTCAGTATTGTCATTTGGACAAGCAAAGCCATTACTTTAAGTTGCAGGCAAGAAAGACAAGTCTGTCCACTGTCTCTGGTTTTAAAACAGCCCTGTTGCAGGTCAAAAAAAAAAAAAGTATAAAAAAGAAAAACGATTTTTTGATATTTGATATCGATTATTAAAATATATCGCGATATTTATCGTTATCGTTATATCGCCCAGCCCTAGTTGACTGATTTGGTTATATGGAGAGACATTTTATATTTTCATCAGTCTGCATCATTGATTTTGGGTATATGGAGAGAAAATGTTATTTTTTTTCATCAGTCTGCATTATTGATTTGGGTATATGTAGATAAATAAATTATATTTTCATCAGTCTACAGCATTGGTCTTGTGTAGTGTTTGGTGAATTTATTGTATATTTGCACATTCTCTGCATACTTCACTTACAGTACTCTCATCACTGAGAAGTAGAATTGCTAAATGTGTTTTAGGTTAAGCACAGCAGTGTGTGTAACTGGTTCAAACAGAATTAAGTCATATGAAACGTGTGTTTCATATAGTAACAAAATGTAGTTTTTATAAATTAGTGTATGGTTTTGACAAGTGTTTAATTTAGCAAAGGATCTGAGGTGTTCTGATAATTGTGTGTGTGGTTGTGCTAATTGTGTGTTTTGAAACACCGGGCCCCGTTTTCAAAATCATGCTTAAGCAATCGAAAAAAACGGTATTGTGTGTTTCATTATATACATATGTTTCAGTCTTCTCGTAAAAAAAATATTAGATTTTTGGGTATTTTCCTTCCTTTGGTCCGCTTTGCATTCACATCTCAAATGAACCGCAGCAGGGTTCACTTGCAAGAGTGAATGAGCTTTCACACCACCCCAAACTAACCGGACTATCCGAGGAAATGAGCCAGGGTTCGATTAAAGCTTATTATAGTTTATCACAGTATCATGAGCATGTCTTTGTCAGTGGACACTGGACATGGGTATGGATGGCTCCAGGTGCTGCTGCGTTAAAGTGCACATCTTCAATACCTATCTGTACTATTTAAAAGAACAGTGCAGGACACACTCAAAGGTTATCGCACCTCAGAGATGGCAGTGGACATGTATGACAGGACAAAGGCCATATGTAATGGCCTTTGGATTGAGGAACATACTACCAGCCAAAGGAGGAAGCAGAAAAGGATGGACGAGTATGTAGTTGAGTCATCTTGTGGCACAAGCTCAGACCTCAGCTCAGGAGATCACCTGAGACAGAGACTGTTCTATCCAGTCGTCGACAGAATGCTGCAAGAGCTTGAGAGCAGGTTCTCATGAGTTGGATAACAACTTATGAGAGGCATACAGGCATGTTATCCAGCCTCAGACCAGTTTCTCTCAGTGGAATTGCTGCAACCCCTCGCCACACATTACAATATCCAACTATTGCCAGAGGAGATCACAGTTGCAAAGTGTTGCAAAAGTCAGGACAGGCAGAGATGCAGTCCCTACTATCCAAAGTGTCTTTTCCCTCCTGGATGATAATAATAATAATGCATTTGATTTATAAGGCGCCTTTCAGGACACAAAAAAAAAGTCCACAAATCGGTGAATGAAAAAATTATAGGATCAAATGAAAACTACTTACTAAAAATGGATGTTTAAAAGTACTAAAAACCAACAAAAAAATACCAAACACTAACAAACATTCAGCACAGACAATGGGGATGCTGACATCTTTAAAAAAAAAAAAAAAAAAAAATTACAATTTTTTTTTTTTTTTTTTTTAAGCTCCGGCTAGGAGAAAAACATCCGGGGCTAAAGCCCCAGAAGCCCAGGGCTAACGACGCCACTGGGCGACATGTCTTGACATCTCTCCTGATAAGAGAAACAAGGTGTGGTTTATCAAACTGGCCATGATTGCTGGTAATAAGTGTATTGCCTTTCTATGGAAGAGTGTAGCCCCCCCCCCCAATATGTGGCTTAGTTAAATTTCTTTGAACATCATTTTCTCTGATGCCATGTACAATCTCAAAAGAAAACCACATCTCTTTGATAAATGGTGGTCTGGATTTAGGCACTATATGGGAAATATTTCACAGCATATTGTAAGTTGACAATGGGATATATTTGATATAGATATATGAGCACCTACACATAGACAGGTATAGCTGAATTTGTATATTGATATGTGTAAACATAGTTTATTTCACCAATTGTACTTGTTACAATTTCTATTTATTTTTATTTTGTATCCACTTTTTCTCCTGTTTTTCTCCCATCCCAATTTAGTCGTCATGCCAATTCCCCCCTCCCCTTCCTGGTTGTTGCTCGCATGTGGCCCCCACTGGTCGGTCTAGGGAGGGTTGATAGATATTATCACATGTCCCCTCCGATACATGCAGAGTCAGCCAGGCACTTTTCGACTGCCAGCGCGAACTCTCATTGGTGAGGTGTAACGTGTGGGAGGCTCACACTACCCTCACCATCTCCCTTCCTCGCTGTGCAGGCGCCCTGACCGACATGTAGGAGTCGCTGTTTACAACGACCAGATTATCACCCACCGGCTTCCCTCCCGCTGACTCTGCCAATTGAGCCAGTATGAGGGCCGGCCAAGCCTGAGGCAACGCTGACAGCCGGATTCGATACCAGTGTCTCTCGCGTTGGTGAAGAGTGCTTAGTCCGCTGCGTCACCCAGCCGCCTCAATTTCTATTTCTAACTTGTTTTTTATACCAACGCTTTTACTATGGTCCTTGTCTGAGAGTCTGGTCTTGGGGATTTTTACTTAATAATTATTTTAATGTTTTATTTCTTTATTTTTCTCTGGGGAGGGTATTTGATTTATGTATCTACAGTTATGTTTCACACTGGAGGGGATGTGTTTGTTCTGTGGCTTTTGGGTGTAGGTGAGGTTCTAATCTATAGGGTGGGGATTGGGAGGGGGTAGTTTACAATATAGTCTAATTTGTTAATGTTAGAATGCATAATCTGAGTGGTATTTTCTGCAAAAACTTCATATATGTTTTGGGAACCTACAGGAGAGCACATAACTTGTTCAAAATGAGTATAATATGTGACTTATAAAGGGGCCCTATGAACATGGCTATTCCCTGTGTTTTGCATTTTACAGAATGGGAGGAAATGTCAAATATGTAACAAGAAGCCTCCCTCTGAAACAAGACATTCAGAATTGCAAGTGTGTAGGTGCTTGTGAAAAGATTGTGGATGAAAGTGCAGATACAAAATGATAAATCTTGTTTTAGAATTTTGAAATGTAACCGCTTTGTTGAAATAAAAGCCTTGCAGTTACAGGTCCTTTGCTTTTCTTAAATATGTCTATATTTTAGTCTAGTGTCGTTTTTAGATAAAATTTACAAAACACAAAAGACTTGCTGTATCATCCCAGTGGTTATTCATTGGTCCAACTCTTGACAGGTGTCTGTTGACTACCATAATTTCCTATCTGTTTTTTTTTACATTAAGAACAGTTCAAATCTATAAGGAAAGGAAGCTGTCTAGCCTAAAACATCAGATAGCTACATATTCGCTAACTGGACCGTCTCAATCGGTGGTTTGCATTGCTCTACAAAGGCAGCAGTAACTGCACATGTTGTGAAACAAGAATATTTTAAGGTAAGCAGGTTGTGTTATTCTGAATGAATGAACTATCAAATTCATTATAATTGTTGTCCTGGTGTTTCTTATTACCTATCCTAACATAGCAATTAATTCTTAGATTTTTTTTTAACCTGTTAAGCCTGTATGTCCCCCTTTAGGATGTGGAAAAGATATATAGATGCTATTTGCATACTGTGGACAGGGGATGAAATGACACTGATACAATTCTTTAATTTCCTCAATGCCAAAAATGAACATCTAAAGTTTACTATGGAGTATGACCAACACCAAGTGAATTTCTTAGATATTATAATCAAAATAGACAATGGTAATGTACATTCCAAACGGATGTATACAGAAAACCTTGTTACAGAAATTATCTGTTGAGAAGTGATTCATTTCATCCTAATCCGCTAAAAAACAGTTTACCTAGCAGCCAGTTCTATAGAATCTGTAGTACAGATTAATGTTTTCAGGAACAGACAGATACTTTAAAAACTATGTTTAAAACTAGAGGGTACACACAGGACATTGTAGAAAAAGCAGCTTTGAAAGTAGGTCATAAAACCCAAGAAGATTGCTTACAATCTACAAGAAACAAAACTACCTCTGTACAACCTATACAGTGTGTTACACAATACTCGCCTCTAGGCAACCTTTTTAAACATCCTATTAAAAAACATTGGCATCTTCTCAGTTCTGATCCAACATTGGATAAATCTTTTCACAACATCAGAGACATTGTGGTTAAATCAGACCTGCCTCCTAAGAAAACACACAATTTTTTAGATGACCTGCCAGATGGAAACCGACGTTGTGGTTTGTGTGCTCAATGTCACTTCACAGAAGAATGTGCTGTTTTCTATCACCCAACAACTGGGAAAGAGATAAAAATAAGAGGCAAAATAACTAGGGCTGTCAGTTTATCGCGTTAATTAGATTAATTAATTACACAGCAAAATATCGCGTTATGAAAATTAACTCAAAATTAATTACAAAAAAAAAGTTTTTTTTTTTTTTTTTAATAACTTTTTTTTTTATCTCATTCATTCCATAAGAACGTAGAATACACATTACAGACTTTTTTTTATATGGTCCATTTGCATGTTCTTGGTATCTGATTCTAGGGACATTCCCAGTGTCCGAAATACTGTGTCTGTTACTAGGCTTGAGTAAATTGTAATGAACCAAATGAGAATATCAATAAAAAATGTTTTTATCTTTGACTGTGAATAACACTATGCTCAAATTGACCAGACCTGAAAAATCTAAGCAAATTAATAGATGGAAGATGATTAAACAGAAGGTTTTGTAGATACAGTACTGAATTCTGCCATCCGGACACATGCAATTTGAAATATGATTATAGAATATAGAATATCAGGCATAAAATGGTTATGCGATTAAAATGCGATTAATTAGATTAATTAATTACAAATCCTGTAATTAATTAGATTAATTTTTTTAATCGCCTGACAGCACTAAAAATAACATGTACAACTACCAATGTAATCCATATGCTTAAGTGCCCATGTGGTAAGGCATATGTCAGTAAGACAACACATGCTTTAAAAACACGTATTGCTGAACACAGGAGTACGATACGGAATGAGGATGAAAAAAGCCCAGTAGCTTTACATTTTAAAAAGGCACACCACAATGTCTCATCACTAAGATACCTTGGAATAGAGAGAGTGCATCTTCCAAGACGAGGGGGAGATATAGATAATCTCCGAGGAGAGAAGTATGGTGGATCCATTATCTTAAAACGATGGCACCAACAGGACTCCATGAGGACTTTGACATTAGACCTTATTTGTAAATTTAACTTATAGTCAATGGATTTTTTTTTTTTTTTTTTTTTTTTTTTAGTGACTAGGACTTGTACCTTACACACTGCTGCCTATCTGTAAATTATGTCTTAATGTTGTGTTTAATATAGATATTTCTCAAATCTTCTAAAAAAAGTCAAATGAAAAGATAAATAGTTACTTAATCATGTATAAAATGTATCAATCATGCAAGTCTTGGGACCGCCCCTGATCACCAGGTGGGGCTCATATTCAATTTAGTTCACTTCCTGTATAAAAAGATGTCAGTGTTGTGTTGTCTTCATTCTTGAAGAAGACCGGAAGGGTCGAAACGTTGCATCTGCCTTTTTGTCAATTAAAACACCTTGGAACTACAAATGAGTTGCGAGCCCCGCTTTGTCTTATGCCTTTAGGGGGACCCTGCTTTTCTTTATCATAAATCGATCAATAGAGACCGTATTAGATCCCCAATTATCATATCATGGGGTATCATTGGAAAGCCACACTCATTGGCTACAACCCTGTCCAAACATTTTCGAGATCGCCAAATGATTGATGGAGCTAGAGCCCCCGGAGGTCAGGGTGGTAATGTGTACTTTGGCGCACGCCTCACATATCGGCATGTAACTCGAGAACCGCTGAACAGATTTTGTCACCTGACATGGCAATTGACAGGCAACAAATAGGGGGTTAATTCTGTCTGTGTATTACAAGAAATGTACACCCAAGCCGCTAGAGGTCGGCAAAGTGGCGCGTCGCGAATCGTCCTCATGAGGGCCCACATGTGGGCCCTTGGATGTTAAGAGGTTCTGTTTTTGTTTTTGTTTTTTGTTTAGCCAAGAGTAAATACCATAACCCTATCAAAACAGTAGTCAAAGTGTATATTTTCATTTTAGCCGAAAATAGGAATTTATCGAAAGAATGCTAATTATATCTCTTTTATCGTAAAACCGCAAGGAAATGACTAAATCCAGATTCAACCCTGCCATTGGAAAGAGGAGCCTTTTCCCTATCCAAGGATGTATGATTTGGCCATAATAAGGTCAAGTTCAAGGTCAAATATGAATTTATAATTAAAATCGATTATCATGTATTACTGTATCTACAAATCATTCTGTTTAATCATCTTCCCTTTATTCATTTGCTTCGATTTTTTTTTACACTTGATCTCAAGAAGGTGGTGAATGAGCTCAGTGAGCGAGCTCGGCTTGCACACAATTGTAACATGGTGTTATTCACCGGCACAGATGCAAAAATAAATCATAATTTATATTCTCCCTTTTTTCTTTACAATTTACTCAAGCCTAGTAACAGACACAATATTTCTGACATTGGAAATACATACCCCCAGGTCCCTAGATGTTCCTAGATACCAAGAACATGCAAATTGGCCTTGTAGAAGTGGAGCAATCTTCCATTTACTTAGGCATGTACCTTTAGGCGAGATTTCTGAAAATAGGGCTACAGCTTAAAGGCTCCCACATACTTACTTCCGCAAGCCACATCCGCGTGTGCGCATTGGTGCGTGTGACGTCATTTGTGTACTCCTCCGCACGGACCTCGTATCCGGCTCTGATTGGGGCCATTACACAAAATTACGTCACGTGCAGATGCGGCTTGCGGAGGGAAGTATGTGGGAGCCTTAACAGGTTTTAAAATTATGTAAATTATATAAAAAATATATAATTATTATAATTATTATTTTTATGTCATAAAGAAAAGCAATGGGAACAAAAGTAAGCCTATATGTTTGTAAACAAAATTGCAGGCCCTGCCTTTGTCAACAACAACAAAATGGTAACTTTCAGGTAGCTCTCTCAAACAGGGCTCCAGGGATCCAACATTCCTCTGAGGACACATTGTTTATTCTGAACTTTTTTATTCTCTCACTCTCCCAAAACTGCATAGTGCACCTTTTAGTGCATGAGCAGCAGAATGATACGAATGGATGCTTTTCAGCACAGAGCCTTCATCAGTATCATCTGTGCTGTCTTGCAAACTGGTAAAGATACAATCAGGGATTGTGGACCATATCATTAGGCTATAGTGTATACAGTACATACATTATTTAAACTGTAGAGGATAAATAAGCTATACTTGGAACTTTTTAAATCAGAATTATATCTGTTTTAGGCCAAGTTTTCAAATATAACTACTGTAAATATTTTAGACACAAAATACAACCGCATAGTATTTGTCTAGTGTCAGTAGCCTATAGCCTACTATCAAAAGCTCAATTAGAGAATAAAAACATATTTCTTAGGCCGTTGTCATTTGAAAACGTTTGTATACCAATCTCTTAACAAGTGTTGTCTGTTGTAGGCATATCTATAATGTCCCCAAGATCCATTATATTTAACATCAGCCTGCTCCTGTCAATCACTCCATTCTGATTGACAAGCTAATAGCAATTGGTTTTGATAGTTTATCAGTGAGCTGGATGCAATCCTACCTGGAGGGGAGAGAACAGATGGTAGAGGTAAACGGTACTCTATCCCCCCCCCCCCCCCCCTCACAGTGAGCTGTGGTGTTCCACAAGGAAGCATACTAGGACCGCTACTGTTCCTAATTTATGCAAATGACATGTTGTCAGCCTGTGACTGCAACTTGTTCCTGTTTGCGGACGACTCAGCCCTGCTGGTCTCTGACAAGAACAAGTTGCAGGTTGAAAAAACCCTCAGCTCGGAACTAGGCAAAATCTGCATATGGCTCGCTGATAACAAACTATCATTACACATGGGCAAAACAGAGTCCATTCTCTTCGGTTCAAATAACAAACTCAGCAAGACCGACGGCTTCTCAGTTACAGTGGGTGACAATATTGTCACAAGGAAAGACGAAATTACCTACCTGGGTTCCATCCTAGAGGCAAATCTTTCCTGTGACAAAATGGCATCCAATGTAATAAAAAAAGTCAACCAACAAACTAGATTCTTGTACTGGATCTCCTCTCTGGTAAACAAGAATACCCTGAAGACTCTGGCAGGAGCACTCATTCAAGGGTACTACGACTATGCTTGCACCTCACCAAAGCACCTCAAAGGCGCTAAAAACAAGATTACAAACATCACAAAACAAACTGGTCAGACTACTACTTGACCTTACCCCCAGAACCCACCTCACCCCTGCCCACTTTGACAACCTAGGATGGCTTAGAGTAGACGACAGAGTACAGCAACTTGCAATGGGCCTGGTCTACAAGATACACTATACGACTAAGGTACCCATGTACATGTCAAAATACTTCCCAAAGGTCAGTGAATACCACAACCACTACACCAGAGGAAGCTCAACAAATCATGTTAAACCCAGATTTGGCTCAAACAAGGGACTAAACACGTTTCGCAAATTATGCCACATCAATGTGGAACACCCTACCCAAAGTCGCTCCCTACCCAAAATCGCTCTTAAAGAGCACCTACGGGAGGCTGCAATTCGAAACTGGCCACCGTAAAGGCCCAAACCCCCCACCACCTCCTAATAGACAGTCTCCTCCCCACCGCATGTATATATTCCCTCCCCGCCGTATGTATATTTCTCTCCCACCCACCCACCCCCTCCAAATGTACAGTCTCCACCCCACCGTATTTATATTTCTCTCCCACCCACCCACCCCCTCCTAATGTACAGTCCCCTCCCCATCATATGTATATACTCTGTCAGGATCCATGGGTAACAGTACTGTATATTTGAATACCGTTTATGTCACAAATGTATCAGTACTAAATACCTGTATGTCCCTATGCCATAAATGTCATGTATGTTGTGTATGTCATAAATGTCGATATGAATTGAAAATGGGGGACCCTGATGTAAACAAGACGAACGTCTTTCTCAGGTCTGCATCCCCTTAACAATTGTGTGTATTGAGCCGTACTGTATTGTACCCATTCAGCAATCTGTTAAATAAAGTATTCATTCATTCATTCATTCATTCATTCATTCATTCATTCATTCATTCATCATTCATTCATTCATTCATTCATTCATTCATTCATTCATTCATTCATTCATTCATTCATTCACTCCTCACGCCCAAATACCAATGTGCACTACTCCGAATGGCCACAAGGTGGCCCCCTGACATCATTTTCGACTGACTGTTTCTCACCACAGCTGAGCTGTTTTACTGTCATGGTTGGACTGGTTTGATGCATATGAGTGTACAGACTAGTATTTTGTGTCATTTAATGTAGCTAATTATGTCGTTGTCGAGAGTTAATCTTGTATTAATCCACCGCTAAGACGATAAAACACTATATCCGAGGCTACTGGCCATTTCTTTGCTTGGGACTAAAACTTGGCTAAAGGCATTTTGTGTTATTGGAGGTCCATCTCATCGGACCAAATGAAAAATAGTAGTAAGCCTTTGCCTACTTCCTTTTGTGTTATTATTATTATTATTATTATTATTATTATTATTATTATTATTATTATTATTATTATTATTATTATTATTATTATTATTATTATTATTAATAATAATAAAAGATGATGTCCTAAAATAGGGCTATGAATGATTAAACTTGAGCCGATACTTTTTCCCATTGACGTTTATTTGTCTAAACAGAAAGCATATTGAACTATTGTTAAGAATAATTTTTATTGGACCTTTTTGAAAAGTCGATAATTTTTTCAGTAAAATATATACTTATCTTAATAAATCGTTCAGCTCGGATTGGAAGGCTATACTGTGAGCAATTACATGACTTTTTGGACTCCCAAAAGATTATAAATTGGAACGTTTTTAACATTTCCATAAATGTTTTCCTTGAACTGGACTCTTTGATTCATAAAATAGCTTATAGCCAATTTTCTGAACCTCGAGACAGGCAAACTTGATAAATATAGGCTGCCGCTAGGCCAAGAGAGAGAGATCACGTCAAGAACAATAGGCTATACAGGAGTATAGGGTGAAGAGAGTGGCTGAGACAGATTACATGTAACACTGATTGAAGAGTTGTATTATGTTAATTTACATATACCAAAAGGACAGATAGATAAGCAATTGGTAAATAGGTCCATCTATAATTCTTACGAAAATCGTAACCATATAGCCTATAGGCTAGAGTAGACAATGCAGCGCCTATAGGTATTTCAAAAACAGCTGTGTCACAACATCAGAAATGTCAAGCAAGAGTGTAGAATCGAATAATGTTAGTATAGGTAGCTTATTTTGGAAATGTTTATCTATTTCTATAATTGTAGATGTGCTATTCTTATGGGCCATTATAATTCCAACTGTTGAAAACATTACCAGCGTGACCTTTGTTGTCTCGTTAGAAAACAAATATGTATTATTTCCTTGACCTATATCTACAACAAGATATAGACTGTATGCCTCAATATAGTAAAATAGCCATGTAATGATCTTCGTGAAATCATTTTGTGAGGCTTACAGTAGTCACAAACGCTTTGCCATCTGTCTTCAAAATAGTTCCATGATGATAGGCTGAAGCAAAGCGCAGACAGGAGTGGAATGAGCAACGCTTAGGCTATAGGTTATAGCCATGTGTCAACTTCACATTATTAGCCTATTGTTGTACCCCATGGGCTACTTGTTATTGTAGACATTTATATTTGCCATCGCAATTTGTTTGTTTGTTTATTTGTTTGTTTGTTTTTCTAAATATGGACCTAAACGCGCTTGGCTCTTTTATGATCCCATTGGTTTAAGAAAAAGATTATGATATAGCCATAAGCTACCGGTCGCCTAATTATTTCACACACTTTAATTTTAGAGTCTTTATAGGTGAGGACTTATAATGGGGCAGATGTAGCTATCCATACCGGGGGGCATAATATAGTCCTATATAGTTGGCTCTATAGGGGGTTATGCAAAAAAGAAAAAGACTTAATATGAATTACCCAACGTTGGGCCGTCAATAAAGCCATTCCTGTACGCAGTCTCCGTGGACCGGTCGTATTATTCAGAGCCTTTTATCAACACCTTGAATATGACGTGCATGGTCCTCGGTGTCTATTATTCTTTGATAAAGTGTTTCGCGCGGCAGCGATGACAGCGAGCCTTTGACTGGTTTCTCCCGCGACCAGGTGATGAACGTCCGGCCGATCAGGCGGAATGGAGAGTAATTAAAACCTATAAATTATCCTTCAGCGGGCTCTCTCTCAAGGCGTCACTTTACAGGGGAGATAAGAGCCCATTTGCGGCGATTTCGGCTGACGGGAAATAGCTGCTTACCTTAGGATGGCGGTTGTTGTTGGATGTCATAATGGCTGGACACTCAGTAGTGGAACTAACAGACTTGTATTGAATAAAGAGTTAAATTGTACAGGTTATAAAACAGGTTATAACAATGTGTTGAACCTTAGAGTTTGATTAGACTGGAATCAGATATATAGGCCTTACCTTATGTGTACATGTATTTAGGCCTATATGGATAGTCTTGTGTGTGTGTGTGTGTGTGTGTGTGTGTGTGTGTGTGTGTGTGTGTGTGTGTGTGTGTGTGTGTGTGTGTGTGTGTGTGTGTGTGTGTGTGTGTGTGTGTGTGTGTGAGTGTGTGTGTGTGTGTGTGTGTGTGTGTGTGTGTGTGTGTGTGTGTGTGTGTGTGTGTGTGTGTGGCTATATCACACAATCCAGTGTGAATTTTGATGGAGCAGGTTAATGAAAACAGAATGGTTGGTCTGTTCGTATATGGATGCCTTGTTCTTTTGAATTATTATGGGCTGGTAGTACGTGCACACTCATCTAAAACGTCCAATAATCACTCCTGCGGGTCATCACACTTTTCCAGTTTGTTATGTAAAGAGTGTGTTCTCATTTTCTACTTTTTTATACCACTCGACTTGTAACGTAATATAATAACCCAACCAGGTTGAAGGCACACACAGTGATAATCTCTTGTTTGGTTTTGTGTGAAACCTGTTTGGTGCTCTGCTCTCTAGCCCCTCTCGCTCAGAGACGCTTAACGTGATTGGACGTCGTCACCCATGTCCAAAAGTGTCCCGGCCACTGATTGGCCCGTCGCGCTTTTGATGTTATGCCCGCGCCTCTGGTTGGTGTCTGAAGGGAGCGGCTGAGTGATGAGAGGACTTTGTGAAGACTGTCATGCAGTCAGTGAGAAGCACGGGGTGCGCGAGAACAGCGCGCAAAAACGTTGTCAGTCTCGTTGTAAGTCGACGACCATGACACGCTGGAGCGACATTACGCATGCGGGATGTCAACAGTTTATTAATGACAATAATGAGCTATATTTCAGAGAGAAAATAGCAATATTTTAATGCATGTATCGTCGCGCTCTATAGTCATATTTTGGATAAAATACAACCCAACAAGTGGAATTGGATTCAGAACACAGCCCGCACCGCCTGGCGTCTCAGCGATGGAGGACCAGCGGGATCTTAACAGTCCGGATACGAGTGAAGGAGAGAGCGTCTCCCCTTCTCCCAGCCTGCCCTCGCCGCCCATATTGCCTCTCCAGGTTGCACAGCAGGCTCACAGAACCACCAACTTTTTCATTGACAATATCTTGCGGCCTGACTTCGGCTGCAAGAAGGAGCACGGGCCGCTGGGGGCGAGGGACCGCGCGCAGACCTCCAGCCGAGAGCGCGTCCACCCGGCGGTGGTCAGGCCGCATCACCCCGGGACGCCGTGCCAGGATTCCAACTGCAGCAGCGACAGCACCTCGTCCTCCTCCTCGTCCCTGGCGCTGTCGCCGAGCCCCAAGAAGAGCGGCGCGGCAAAAGCCGAGGAGGGTTCTGCCGGCGGCGGCGGCACGGCGAAGTTCCCCGGTAGCACGTCGTCTGGTACGGTCTTGAACGGCAACAGTGGCGCCGCGGCGCCCACTCCCGAGTCGCAGCCGCTCCTGTGGCCCGCCTGGGTGTACTGCACCAGGTACTCAGACAGGCCGTCATCTGGTAAGGCAATAGTTCCACGAACAAGGCTCTCTTTTTACTAACGCTTCGTGATAAGACATTGGATTACAATACATATACACGAGAGCAAAAGGCTGCACTTTTGGCTTTTCACAGACGATTCAAAGCACTTTCACTTTTGCTGACAAATTACACAGCCAATATTTTACCTTTAATCTTGGCTGTTATTCAGTCATACATATTTTACGCCACGATTACACTTTTCAATATCAAAGTGACACTGCCATTAGTCATTTTATTTTGCTTTAAATAAAACAAGCCCTTTGTTGGTTTTTTTTTTATTAACGCGTGCACCAACCAAACCTATCTCCAGCAATCCAACTGAGTTGTGTATGTGTTGGGGTGTGTATTTCAAAATACTGTTATCAATGATTATGACATTCATTAATTTAAGCCTTTGATAATTATATGCATGGGTGGCTAGCTCTTATAACGTGTTTGTTGTTACAGTTTTGGTTACAGTGTCTCGCATGCCGCTATTTGGCACACACACACAGACACAGACACACAGACATAACACAGATGGAGGTAGAAAAGGGCTACTGTTTGGGTAACATGCCAACCGACTTGTTAATCAAGGTTTTCAAATTGAGAAGAGTGCAACTACAGTTGAGAGGCGCGTGTGCATCTATAGCCCAACGTTTAAGTAAATCTCCAATGTTTCAGTGAATTTCTATGCTTGAAAAATTATTCAAAATATAAATATCTGCTATTCCGTTGCCATTGGGTGATTTATTGATTGACTTTGTTGGCATGTTCTTTGGAACAACAGGCCTATAGTCAAATCCGTGTAAACAATAGCCGCAGCGTAAAAAGTATGACAATGTTTCAACACCAAATGGACACATCTCGTCGTGTCTTATGTGTCGTTTTTAATATTTATGTCTCGTTTTAATATTTAAGTTGTCGTTTTAATATGTAGGTGTCGATTTAATATGTAGGCGTACATATTTCAGACTACAGCGTGTTTGTGAAACTTGGAATCGAAGTTGAACATATAGGACATTTTCTATCGATATAATATCGAATTAATAATATAAAGGGAAGTTCAATAATGGCCTACAAAGCGCGTGTTTTGATTTATAACATTGTTCTCTCCACGAATGTGTCAGTGAGGTAACGACAGGAGTGAATCAGGAGTGGTGGTCAAATCAAATCAAAAGGAATTAGTCTACGATGCCACATTCAGTCGTGACGACATTTTGAATTAATTAAACGCCCATTTTCTTTTGCTTGTATTACTTCAGCCCTGCTCCCTAGACTTTGTGGCAAACCTACTATACTTTGTGGCAGACCTAGATTTTGTGGCAGCCCTAATTTTAAAATAAAAATCGAACTGGATCGGCTACTCGTTTGTTTTGATTAGATTATTCCATGTTTTCAAAGACACAACTGTAGTTTTTCTCAAAACAGTCAAATTAATTAAAGTCTTATTTATTTGTCTATTTTCCGATATAGTTCAGTATATATTTCCCCTTCACATTCTCCCCGTCAACACTCAACTTGGCCTACGTTCATTGTTAATTTGCATAGGTGAAAACTGAGAATTGACAGCTGCTTATCCTATAGCTATAAGCAAACACACCGGGGAAACAGCCCAATTTATAGCTGGATGATGTCGGTGCAGCGTTGGCCACGATACACAAATAATTCAAGGGAGGATATAGCCTTCTCTTAAAATATGAAAGCATTATGGATTATAATTTGGAAGTAGGTTTAACCCTTGCAGGTGTAACATATCACATGTGAGGTCGAATTTGGATACCTGGATTATGACGATGTAATAATAGCCTATTCCAAGACAAGAATTAGTAACCGTTTTAACGGAATCTTTTCAGTATGCCATGGGCTTTGGATATAATGTGTCACCTTCTAAAATCGAGCGTGAACAAAATGTATACATATATATAATATAATAATATTATAAATAAAGACTATAAGTGTTCTCGTCAGTCTTCGGCCGTAACCCATTATTCTTGTGTAGGCCATATCGCGAACTTTAAACTAATCTAGGGCTCGACGATACCACTTGTGCTCGGCTGCTGTGTAGGCCCTCACATAAAACAGTTACATCCTGGAAACGCTGTATTGGGCGTCCTATGGGCGTCATAGCAGGCTGTAAAAAACAACCGCGGTCTCTTTTGTATTTAATAGGGATTCAAAGTACATTCATGCAATAGTGATTTGTGTCCTCTAGGCCTAGGTTTATTCACATAATCAAACTCCTATTACAAAATGTTATGTAACACACTGTCTATTGTATACGTATGGATAATATTATATTCATGTTGATTTTATGGGCTACATTTACTTAAAACGTGAATTATTTTATAGGTTTAGATTATTTATTATCATTAGCCTGTTACTATGGATCATCATTATTTTATAATGCTAATGACGTTTAAAAATATTCCTGTCATTACATTATTATTATTATTATTATTATTATTATTATTATTATTATTATTATTATTATTATTATTATTATTATTATTATTATTATTATTATTATTATTATTATTATTATTATATGGAGTTTCAGCTTTTTGTGTATGGTATGTTATGTGTATGGAGAAGGTCAATTTGATATTTAACCTTTAGGCTATATTCTAAGCTCTTTCAATAAGCGTTTGAAATTATATAACTTGTAGGCCTATACTTATAGACTATTATAGTCTCTGAATATTTATATTTTCGTTTTTACTATCGTCCCTACTGTAGGCCCAAGGACACGGAAATTGAAAAAGGCGAAAAACGACAAGGAGGACAAGCGACCCAGAACGGCGTTCACGGCTGAGCAGCTCCAGAGACTGAAAACCGAGTTCCAGGCCAACCGGTACATTACGGAGCAAA
The DNA here is from genome assembly GCF_963971535.1 of Notolepis coatsorum. Lineage (NCBI taxonomy): Eukaryota > Metazoa > Chordata > Actinopteri > Aulopiformes > Paralepididae > Notolepis > Notolepis coatsorum. Next base: position 16,880,665 of record NC_140169.1, read on the forward strand.
GGAGACAGTCGCTGGCTCAGGAGCTCAACCTCAACGAGTCCCAAATCAAAATCTGGTTTCAGAACAAACGGGCTAAAATCAAAAAGGCCAGTGGCTATAAGAATGGTCTGGCTCTCCAGCTAATGGCGCAAGGATTGTACAACCATTCCACTACCACCATCCAGGAGGACAAGGAGGAGAGTGACTAGTCTGCTTGCTTTGAAATGCAAGCAAAACTTTTGAAAAGATTTGTTTGGACACATTCACATTGAGATATTTGGCTGTATTGTAAAGACACTTCCGTTTGTTAAGCCCAAGGCTGCAGGTAGAGGCTGAACTGTCGAAAGTAGCCAATGGGCTACAATGAGAACATGATGGAACATGCATAAGCCAATTATATGACTGTATATTGTATATATCTAATTTAAGGAAAGGGTGTGGGACGAACTGCTCACCAACCTGCTGGAGAATTTACTATCTTTGTCGAACATAGGTCTACTGTTTTTGTGAACTCTCTCCTTTCAAAACCTCGATGAAATGCAGACCCCATGACTGACCTGCCACCACAAACCAAAGATTTTATTGGAAAATAGAGCCTGGAAAAAAAAATAAACTTTAAAACTTGGTTAGAGACTATTTCCGTCTGAGCTGTGAGTGAGCCTATAAATTATAACAAACAATCAGCAGCAGCTTTTTACAGCGACCAAGACTTCTCAGCTCATCAGCGTTGGTTCCCGAAACTGAGACAGACAGGCGTAACAGTCCTGATGTTGGACCGTCACCCGACAACAGGTAACCGCCAAAGTAAAGGAAACAACAACATAGCGTGTCTTATAGGGCGTCGGGTCACACGAGTGTCAGAACGGCTTTGATGCGCCCTGGCATTATTCTACACGTGTTTTGAACGCCATCATATCAGTGCGACGGCATTCTTTCACATGAAATTCCACGATTTGTTGTTTTGTTGATGATTATTATTATATATCTTTTTGTTTTGAAAACCAAGAATCTCCCACGCCAGGGGTGCGCGGTTGAGATCTGGTGACCAAGACACTTTATGGGCATCAAACAAACCGTTCGGTGACCACCCCTATATCATAATAACAGCACCCAGAATGACTCTGGTTGGTGTTGACCTCTAAGCGGATGAGATGGGACGTAAACTATGCCATGAAAACGCCATATAGCCACAAAATCTTTCACTTTCTAGTCAACTTTGTATCCATCGATTTCCATATATAGATGTTTCCTTTATTTTGGCAAGTGCCAGAATAGGCCTATCAGGTCCGTTGGGAGTTCACGCGGATAACAGCATATAGCATCAGACTATCCTGAAATATATGTTAGCGATTCCCTCAAAGACTATGGAGAATATACTATGTACATTTAAACCATGTTTCCAAATAAACACTTTTATATTGGGGAAAAAAAGAAACATGTTGACCCTTTTTGTATTTAATGTGAGAGATCTCGAGGAATCAGGATTACATTTTTTTAAATCGAGGTGTGCGTGTGTGCGTGTGTGTGTGTCTGTGTGCGTGTGTGTGTGTGTCTGTGTGTGGAGTTCGTTTGCAGCTCATTGGCTCAAGTGAGTGGGACAACTGAATCCATATTCATATGCCAAATAACACTCTTTGTAAAGGGGGGGGGGGTATATTGCGAGGCACGGCGATATCAAGGCTGTTCAAAGCGTTGCAGAGCATGAAATTGCCTCGTCCTGCACTCCGTCTCTCTGTGTTCACTCATTTCATCAAGCCTTTGTGAGCCTGTAGGTAAAAGGGGGGAAAAAACTCAACATTTTGCTCCTGTATGAAATGAGAGGCAGAAAGCGCGCTTCGGGCACAGGTGTCGCGAAGCATGGCTGGCTTCAGCGGCGGCCCTTTTCAAGGTCGTGTACGTGGCGGGAACTCAAACGGAGGCCTTCCAAATTGAGCGGTTCAATATATTTTTCAATTATAGTTCTCACTATAATGATTAAATGTCTAAATAAAACAGAATACACACCGATATAGGCTACGTGACATAATGTTTGGTTGTGGACCAAATATGCTATTTTAAGAAAATATGCTATTTTAAGCAATTAACAGCCTAATAGCATAGGAAACTTATGTATTGTAATTTCAGCATACCAGATATGAAATTGAGGTCCAGGAATATGAATCTTAAGCCAACCATGAAAAATACTGGCATGAGCGGAGTGATAAGCATCAAACATCCCGTTTGAGATTATCTTTAGTGTATTCTGTTTCATGTACACCGGCCCGTTTAAGACATTTGGGGTGACTATGGAAAACGTGTCAATATATAGCCGTCGTGTCAAGTGGGTAATGATACCAGATGTTTTGAGATTTCCCCCCCACAAAAAAAGTGAGTTGAGCAAACGCCCAAATTGTAGCCTATCGCCTATACACTGATTGGTTTAAATATATATCCAAAACACTATTGGTATGCTTTATTTTAGGGCGTGCGCGCGCGTGTGCGTGTGTGCGCGCGTGCGTGCGTGCTTATGCGATATTCTCGGAAATTAAATGCAGGCTAGAGCCCGAGGCAAAACAATCCCACGCCCTTTCAAGTGCACTGCTTGTCTCTCTGGAAGACGCGGTGAAATGAATTCATACGGTCTCTTATTAAACTAAAGCACAGAAGCTTTTGTAAACGTCTTTACTTTTGAGTACATCATTATTCGAAGAGAGAGAGAGAGAGAGAGAGAGAGAGAGAGAGAGAGAGAGAGAGAGAGAGAGAGAGAGAGAGAGAGAGAGAGAGAGAGAGAGAGAGAGAGAGAGAGAGAGAGAGAGAGAGAGTCAAGCCCAAGAACACATTTCTGAACAATTAAAAAATCTTGAAAGCGCTATTAAGGATTATCAGAACCCACTGGACTACCCAATCAGTGAATTAGAACTGGAAGACAAATTAAAAGCTCTGCAGAACAAAAAAGCATGTGGGACTGATGGCATATTAAATGAGATGTTAAAACATACAAACAGAAAATGCAAATTGGCCATCTTAAAAATATTTAACTTGGTACTAAGTGTGGGATATTTCCCTGAAAGCTGGAGTGAAGGGATGATCACACCCATTTTCAAGAACGGAGACAAATATGATCCCAACAATTATAGAGGCATCTGTGTTAGTAGTAATCTGGGGAAATTATTTGGCAGCATCCTAAATTCAAGAATTATAGATTTCCTCAATGAGCACAATGTTTTAAGCAAAAGTCAAATTGGATTCCTCCCAAACTATAGAACAGCTGACCACATTTTCACCCTACACACACTAATCGATAAATATGTAAATCAAAATAAAGGAAAGATTCATGCATGCTTTGTCGATTTCCAGAAAGCGTTTGACTCAGTCTGGCATGAGGGTTTACTTTTTAAATTAATAGAAAGTGGTATAGGGGGGAAGTCCTTTGATGTTATTAAATCCATATATGAAAATAACAAATTGGCTGTCAAAATTGGAGATAAACACACAGACTTCTTCCCACAAGGCAGAGGGGTGAAGCAAGGCTGCAACCTCAGCCCCACACTGTTCAATATTTATATAAATGAACTGGCATTATTATTAGAACAGTCAGCAGCACCTGGTCTCACTCTCACAGACACAGAAATTAAGTGTCTCTTTTATGCAGATGACCTGGTCATACTGTCTCCTACTAGAGAAGGTCTTCAGCGAAGTTTGGACATTCTTCATCAGTACTGTCAGACCTGGGCCCTGACAGTGAATATGAAGAAAACCAAAATTATGACCTTCCAAAAAAGATCCCAGTTGCAGAGAAATTACCCAGAATTCAAAATAGGTGCGACCCAAATAGAACAAACAAATAGCTATACATATCTAGGTTTACAAATTAGCTCCACTGGAAATTTCTGTTCAGCTGTAAAGGAACTCAAGGAGAAGGCAAAAAGGGCTTTCTATGCCATCAAGCGTTCAGTTCAAATCCAAATTCCAATCAGGACATGGCTCAAAATATTTAAAGCAGTTATAGAATCAATTGCACTGTACGGCAGTGAGGTATGGGGCCCTTTATTAGTAACGGATTGGGCAAAATGGGACAAAAATCCAATTGAGATCCTGCATGTAGAGTTCTGCAAAACAATTCTCAGGGTACAAAGGAAAAGCCCAAACTCTGCATGCAGGGCTGAATTAGGACAATATCCGTTACTCATAAATATGCAAAAAATATCAATTAAATTCTGGAGCCATATTAAAAAAAGTGACCCGGCCTGCTATCATCATAAAGCCCTGGCCTGCCAAGAGCTGGACCTACAAAGGAGCCCCTTTTGTCAACTCATAATGAAACTGGCTGACATCTCACACTCTGACATTACAAACCCTAGCCAGCCTCAGAAGATTAGACCTAACCAAATTATAACCAAAGAAAAAGATAAATACATTACGTATTGGAATCAACTCACACAATCACAACACAAATTAGAAACATATTTGGCCCTAAACAGACAGTATACTGTGGCAGATTACCTCAGCACAGTAACTGATAAGAATCCAAGAAAGACTCTGACAAAGTACAGACTGAGTGACCATGGTTTGGCGATAGAGAAGGGCAGACACAGACAGACCTGGCTGCCCAGAGGGGAGAGGTTGTGCTGTCTTTGTGATGATGGAGCCATAGAGACAGAACTACACTTCCTAACACAATGTGAAAATTACAGAAATATTAGGGAGGAATTCTTTCCAAAAATTGAAATAATTTCCCCAGAATTCCAAAGTATGACAGAAGTGCAGAAATTGCCATTCCTCCTGGGGGAACAGAAAGAATGTGCAGTTTTAGCTGCAAAATATGTCAATTCATGTCACAAGAAAAGGGACAACCAGTAGGACACATATACTATATATATATATGTACCATGTTTTACTCACCGCACCATCTCCTTTATTTCTTTGATCTTGTTCTGTTGATATTGTTGTTGTATTGTATAATGTTGTTTGCTGTTTATGTCATAATTGTGCTTTGGCAACATTTGTGAAATTTCATGCCAATAAAGCTTTTTGAATTGAATTGAGAGAGAGAGAGAGAGAGAGAGAGAGAGAGAGAGAGAGAGAGAGAGAGAGAGAGAGAGAGAGAGAGAGAGAGAGAGAGAGAGAGAGAGAGAGAGAGAGAGAGAGAGAGAGAGAGAGAGGAGAGGAGAGGGAGAGGGAGAGGGAGAGGGAGAGGGGAGAGGGAGAGGGAGAGGGAGAGGGAGAGAGAGGGGGAGAGAGAGGGGGAGAGAGAGGGGGAGAGAGAGAGAGAGAGAGAGAAGTCGCACGTCTCCATCGAAATTGAGTTCGACGTCCTTATTCCGACGAATGCAGATGAAACATTTTTACTACAAAGAAATGTCTCAGTTCATTTCAGAAATTTAAATTAATCATGCACAGCCTATAATTCTGCAGATGATCATGATTGTGTGCTGGCCAGCTTTTTCCAACTAACATCTATTCTCAAATTTAACTCAGCAGCTCAGCACACGCGTTTGCGGTATAGCAGGGAAACACACTCTAAAATGATGTGTTGAAATAACACAGCAAACACATACAGATGTCTTGAATAGTTGTTAAAAACTACACAAGCTGTGTTGCTATTGCAGCGTGGTGTTGTTTCCCAACGCACCAGTAACACACCCTTATTTCAACATGTCTTAGGTTGTGCAGTTTCCTTATTTAAGTTATTTTTAATTAATGTTTACATTGGTCCGAAATTAGCTATAATTCCACATTAAATACATTTACATTTTTTGTTAGGTTCGAGGCCGAGGAATGAACCTATATGAATTGTAGACTATATACCTCTAATTAAGAGGTAGTCTATGCGGCCAGCTACAAAATCGAATATTCAAATATAAATATAAAATCACCTTTAGGCACATGGGATGTGTTAAAATATAAAGAAAGAAAGAAAGAAAGAAAGAAAGAAAGAAAGAAAGAAAGAAAGAAAGAAAGAAAGAAAGAAAGAAAGAAAGAAAGAAAGAAAGAAAGAAAGAAAGAAAGAAAGAAAGAAAGAAAGAAAGAAAGGACTTGGCTATAGGTCTATGCCTTTCAGGATATCCGGCACCATTTTACACGTTTCGTATACATTTAATATTTTGTAGAAATCAATAGGCTGTACAATGCAGGTCCATCGATACACAAGAACACGTAGGCCTCTAACAGGCCACGCTGTTGTGCAACAATTGACTTGGACTAAACAAGTTTTGTGCGACACAACCAGCACGCGCGGCACACCATACAGTGTAATTATTTTTGACCAAATTACTTATCGAGTGAACGTCTTCCTGATGAAACCAAGCTATTTCCGATGGCAAAGAGGTCATCTGTCATCTACAATGCGGGGCCCTCGGGCCAGGGTTCCATCAGGTGCTATAGTAGAGTGGTCATACCTCCCCCAGCAGCGAGGGGTTTGTCTTTTAGATAATCATTCTCGAGCCTGTCCAAAGAAAGTATTCGAAAAAGAAGGTAACGGTGTAGTTATGAGATCAATTTGTCAAATCCAAAGGTAAATGTTGTGACAGCCTGCGGATCTCTGCCTCTGCCTGTTTCTTCTATACTTGCATGTCAAGCTGCCTTTTCAAAGCGCACAGCGTTTAAAAGTGGAGGAAGGGCTAGTGTCGTTTATTAACACAAAGGCAGTTATAATAAGATAATAGAAATGATGACAATATAATTTATTCATATTTTCAATTACCTTTTTTATGCTATACATATTAATAATGTGCGTGCAGTGTCTGTCTCTCTCTCTCTCTCGCTCTCTCTCTCTGTGTGTGTGTGTGTGTGTGTGTGTGTGTGAAATCACATAGTGATGCAAATTTCAAAACAATTAGACAAATTAACATTTCCCTACCAATTACATATTTTTATATGGCATAGGTTTGCGAGAGAGAGAGAGAGAGAGAGAGAGAGAGAGAGAGAGAGAGAGAGAGAGAGAGAGAGAGAGAGAGAGAGAGAGAGAGAGAGAGAGAGAGAGAGAGAGAGAGAGAGAGAGAGAGAGAGAGAGAGAGAGAGAGTTTATTTGAACATAGGATATGGACTCCAGGGTAGTCAGTATAGCCTCCACACAGCAAGCCCTCCAGCTACAATACAGCTTTAATTTACATGCAAATGAAGGCAATAAACAGAAAACCCAAACAGAATGTCACTCTCTTCACTGGTAATAAAGAGAAGAGATGGATGTACAGTACCAAGAGTTTCTTTTTGTATTAATAAATACAAATAAAGATTTATTCTGGGGGCTAGATACATGTCTACTCCTCCTATACCTCACTCCATCAGAAGAAGAACCACAATTTAAAGTTTTTGGATAAACAATTTTTTCAAACCGAATACAGTATTCACGCTTAAAGACAGTAGCGGGTGAGTACTTTCAGATGTGATTGATCACATTAATTAAAACCATCAAAGTGATTTGGATTGACCTTACAGCTGGAAATAGTACAGTATGGCCTGCATGTTCTTTGTCTGAAGGGCTCAAACGCCTCAGAGTATAGGAGATCTTAAATATTTTTTGCAGATAATAATTGATTCGAATATTTTAAATGATCATTCCTGTCCATTCCATTGTTCTGTGTTATAATGTGTGTAGTGAAAGAATCAGGCAACACCATCAACCAGATATGTTGATTAATTCTTGGTTACATAAACTTTAAAAACTTTTTTTTAAGTAAACATAGTTTGTGATCTACAAATGTAGAAATGTCATTAGGTTCCATTTCCATGACATGTCTGAGAGTAGGTCTGTGTATAGGATCACTTAAAGGATAACTCCACTTTTTTTTTAAATTAGCTTATTTAACATCTTCCCTGGAGTTAGACAAGAAGATGCATACCTTTTTTGTCTCTGTGCGTGCATTTTAGCTTTGGGAATAGACGCTCCGTTAGCATAGCTTAGCTTCATCACTGGAAGTGGGGGAGGACAGTAGCCTTACAGTGCCTTACAGTGTATTGCAAGGTCTGACATTGACCAAACTTGATATGCATGACCTTGGTGGGCTCTAGGTCAACTCCTGAAAAGGGGGTCAATGTCAGACTTTGCAATCAAAAGTTAGGGGGCTAATAACCCTTGCCATAATTTCAGTGCGCCCCTAACTTTTGATTGCAAGGTCTGACATTGACCCCCTTTTCAGGAGTTGACCTAGAGCCCACCAAGGTCATGCATATCAAGTTTGGTCAATGTCAGACCTTGCAATACACTGTCAGGCACTGTAAGGCTACTGTCCTCCCCCACTTCCAGTGATGAAGCTAAGCTATGCTAACGGAGCGTCTATTCCCAAAGCTAAAATGCACGCACAGAGACAAAAAAGGTATGCATCTTCTTGTCTAACTCCAGGGAAGATGTTAAATAAGCTAATTTAAAAAAAAAGTGGAGTTATCCTTTAAGCATTTCAGAAAATATAGCCACAAGCAGCAATTAAGAGTACAAGCTCATTGACTAACATGTATTTCATAACTCAAACATACTGTAACTGTATAATTAAATATAACTCAATATTTAAAATGTAAATGCCTGTATCTCTAGCATTCTTTCACCACTCAGCAAACATTTCGTATTGTGGTAATCAAAATGTTTTATACTTATAGGATCGGCAGCCGCTGATTTTTGGCAACATTGTAGATTTATTATCATATCTCGACAGTAATCCGTAGTACTAAAAAAACAATCATTTTGACACCAAAATTAAAATAATCTGTCGTACCGGTAAGGGGCAGGAGCTAAAAATATGACATCCAATCAAACGAACAACCACGTTAAATGATTGGAACGAGCATGCTGTCAGTGTCTATCAAACCCTCTAGTGATAAGGCCTGCTGCTAACACATAGCTGCCTGCTAGCTTCTTTAACGGGGCGTGGCTTTGGAGGCATCCTGATGCGTTCTGATCAGGAAGGGCGTTGTTGAATTCGGTTTTTAAAGATTTAAAAAATATTTCTAAGTTCTGCCCAAAATCAATGGCCGCTTATTGCTCCTTTAAAAACGTCCATATTGGAAGTGAAGTCATCCAAGCCAGTTACCATGTTGATATGTAATGCGGGTATTTTGTACCATTTCCACACAGATTTGTTTGCTCATAGCACCCATATTTATTTTTTTTATATCAGATTGAGCAGAATTATATGACACAATTCTAAATAGGTCTATGTTGCAAGGTTCAAAATTTGGTGCAGGAACAAAAAAGCCTTATGGAAAAAAGTTTAAAAAAAAATCCAAGATAGCGACAAATCCACTATGGTGGACTTTATGGGTTCTAGAGGGCAAAACTGTTCAGCATGAGGAAATACAAAACCATACCAAGTTGCACATCTTTACTGTACATGGTTCATGCACTTGCTTGGTATAGTGCCCCCATGAGAATAGTTTGCACCCCCCCCCCCCCACACACAAACACACAATTTGGTGGTAACAATTGATTTTCCTGTAGCACTCTTATTTTAAATCTGGCAGGTCCTCTGGCAGCTCGTGCTTCGCTAGGTGCTCCTTGCTCATGTTGCACAGATGCCAAGTCTGTTGCACTTGCAAACTTTGCCATGAGTTGATGGAGACATTCAAAGGCAAATTATGAGTAGAAATCAAGTGCCTGCCTTTGCATGTTCCAGTCTTTCATATGCCCATGGAACCCGCCACTGCGTCAAAATTGGTTCTGGATGCTTAACGGCATCTACAGTGCACAGCTAAACCCACAAGGGGACAACTACCAGAATGGGGAGACTGGCGGCCATCTTGCGTGGGTGGAGCACGCCCACTCATAACATGCATATGGTGCATGTACTATTGAAATAACCATAGCTTGCTCAATTTTCAACTGTTTGGTTTGTTAAAAACGTCAGAGATGTAGTTATCATACTGCATACTTATAATGGACTTTCATATGAAAAAAATTAAAATAAAAAAAAGAAACGATTCCAATCAAGAATCATAGCCACATTAATAACATTTGTAATAAACCAAACTATTTGTAAATCCGTCAAGATTTCAGCGAGTTAAGAGTATTCTTGTTTGTGCAGATCATCACCTTAAAGGGGAACTATTTTACAATTTCTTTCACTATTTGGGCACTTTAACACAATTCCTGTGAGTTTATGGAACACCTCTGTAATTATATATATTTTTTAATTCATTGTTTTGTATTTCTAATCAAGTCCTCAAAAACAGCATTTTTCTACCTGAAGATCTTAAGCTGTTTTGAGGCTGGGCTCCTAAACCACTGTGTGGCCTTCGCGGCATCTGGGACATTAACATGCAGCGGTGTCTCTCTGACATCACAAATCATCACATTTTCAGATGACTCAGTTCAGTGAGGGTGAATATTGTGAGAGGAGAATTGGAAGAATGCGCCAATATGAGAATTAGAGATGGATCATATTAATATAAGTCCACATAGCTAGGAAACAATGCTAAACACTGAAAAAGGCCATTTATAAGATAGTTCCCCTTTAAAGCATAGTCCACTCACACTCAAGTAAGATGGCCGCCGGTGAACTACGCGGGAGACTCCGCCTTGAGCCATCTAGTGATATATCTATGGTGTGCAGGGGGAAAGGCCACTGCCTGGTTCTGCTTCCGACCGGCGTCAATCTTGTTTAGTCGTTGTAGGGAATATAGATCAACCTGTCGAAGGACAGCTTCAATCGGGGCGACAGTGGCTCAGGAGGTAGAGCAGTCGTCTGGCAATCCGGAGGTTCCCAGTTCGATTCCAGCTCCTCCCAGGCAGCGTGTCGATGTGTCCTTGAGCAAGACACTTAACCCCTAATTGCTCCCGATGAGCACGTTGGCACCTTGCATGGTATTACACGCCGTCAGTGTGTGAATGTGTGAGTGAATGTGTGAGTGAATGGGTAAAATGTGAGTAACAAATTGTAAAGCGATTTGGATAAAAGCGCTATATAAAAAAGCAGCCATTTCTATAAAAAAGCAGCCATTTACCATTCAATATCCAACACCAACATGCAAGCAGAGGAGAGCGTTACTCAACTTGGGGGAGTTCAGTGGTGTTTGTTCCCTAGGCCAAGGCGTCACATTGGTGTCCGAGAACCATCACAGATGATGTAGAAGGGAGACTTCCATGTCGGAACCAGTCTGCCATTCTATATTTCCTTCCTGGTTTTATTTCCAGGCGTAGGCCCATGATGTCACCATCTTCCTATAGGAATGCTCAGAGAGACAGCAAGGGCAGGAGAGAGGGGCAGGCAGAAAAAACACAGCAACCAATCCAGATAAAACATGCAGCCTACAGCCTCCGTAAATGTACACAGTCCAATTGCCTCTCATAACAATCAATATCAATGGGTCTCATTCCCAAACGGATATACGACAAGAAATTTGCTCTCAGGCAAATTTCTGCAGATTTAAGACATATATGGCTGGTAGCGAGATTCCCCAAATTTCCCTGAGATCGGATTCGGCCGTGGCTGAGAGCAGAATTTAAGAGTGCTGAGGACAGTGAGGAGCACACTTATGATTGATTAACTTGACAGACTGTGTTCTCCATGTTCTTAACACTTTGGTTGCCACGGGTCCCCGTCTCAAAACATGGTTGAATGCCAGCACCCACTTCAATGATAGCGTTGTGAACGCATAAACTACATCTTAAATTATGGCTATGTGTCTAATCTGGCCGTCGCTTATCAATGGGTCTCATTCACCAATATTTTCCAAAGAGTTCTCTTGGAAGACTTATCTTGGAACCGACTGAGATAGAATCAATGACAAGTTCACTCTGAGTCCTCAACACGCTGGTAATATGTCTTAAGTGTCTCAAACGTTCGCACCTGAGATATCTGCGTTGGGGAATGGCACCATGTCTCAAACGCGAATGCAAAGGTAATTTGCATACAAAACAACGCCTCCAGAGCTCCTTATAAGGCAACCAATGATGCAGCCATGGGAAAATGGATGCGGAAGCGTTTTGCGACCCATCAAAATTAGATTAGATTAATTGTATTGTCATCATATATAGTACAGCTCGGGCACCTGCCGCAGCGCACGCACGCGCACACACACACACACACACATGCACACGCACACGCACACACACACACACGACACCCCGGTCTTGCTGCAGCCGACAATCGCATACGGTGTCTCAGACATACTGTAGTCGACATGTGTCAACAAATGTACATGCCTGTTTGAATTTATGTTGTGCCGTTGTTACTGTAAAAATTTAACGATTGTGATATGATGATTGTTTAATGAGACGATGAGCTGTATGTGTATGTCACTTGAATTTCCCTGTGAAGTTATCCTTAGTACTGAATGAACGCAGTATAGGCTTATTATTCCATTAATGACTTGTTTCATTACGATTTAGTAGATACTATATGATCTGCCCTATGTACAGTATAAGTACAGACTGTACTTATACTGTACGTAGGGCAGAGCATATATATAGTATCTACTAAATCCTAATGAAACAAGTAATTAGAATATGAGTGTAGAAGGGTGGATTATCCCTGCTTATGGGAGTAGTAGTACACAGCCACCTGGTAGCAGGATACTATAGAATTGGATCTATATGTACCCCCGTCTTTGGCCCGGAACGTCGTTCTGGAGGGCTTGCAGCTGGAGTGGATGGGGCCCAGGATTTACTAACCTGGGGGATGGTACTCTGGTCTCCCTCGCCTTCCAAGGCGGTCAGCAGTAGCTCCCCACACACTCTCACTTCCCCCAGTACCTCCGACAGCCCTCCCACACCCGGTGACTGTCAGTTCAATAGTGTTATTGGGCTTCCCTTTAAGCAGTACCCTTCCTTGACAACCTGTATAGACCCTTTAATTAATGTGATGCGAATGGGGTGGAAGGGATAAATAGTTATACCAGTCACAAGTATTTACCCAGGGGTTAGGTTAGCATATATGGAAGAAACAGACACACACACAGTGCTCCCAATTCTGTCTACTTTATATGAAGCCTGGTCAGTTTATCAGTTACAAGTTGTACTTCAGATTATTCAGATAGCACATATTCATAAACGGCACCGGGTGCTCTCACTGGTAATGTAGGGGAACACTATTCCCATCATAGGCACCGCAATACATTAATAATAACCCCGCTTAGATTAGGGGAGACCCAGGCACAAAGTAGATGATTCATTGGGAATTCAAATAACAATAATAATAATACAAAAATACAAAAGAAACCAAGTAAATGTGGGCCCACGTTACCAAATAAAACCTACACTAAAGCCGGCTTATATTGTTTGGGGTACCCCTTAGACACTGGTCGTTAGCGTTCGCTTGAATGGTTGAATGGCATTGCTGTGGGCACACGAGGTACCGTTCGTACTTAGCCAAGATGGCGGACCCACTCCTATCACCTCTCGTCCAGGTGACAAGATGGCGTCGGGCGATCCCACAAGCACAGCCAGCGGGCTGGGGTGAACAGCATGGGCAGTGGTGAACTGGAGGAGCGTGCTGTGGTGGCGACCTCTGCTGGTGGGAAGAGGCGTCCTCTGCGGCGTCGGGGAGACGTCCACTGCGGCTGTTGTTTGATGCTGGCGCGCAAGCTAATACTGTTCGGCTACCCTAAACACAGCTAAACTGCGGGTCTGAGTGCACCCTCCTGCTATCGGTTGTACTACTAACGCAACGTGGCTGACTGTATCACCGGTCTTCAGTGCCGCGCGCCCGGTAGTCTACTGGAGTCAGATGGAGCCGTTAGCAGCATGCTAATACACCGCACACTTACTACTATAACCGGTTAACTATGGACGTTAGTCCTTCGTTCTGTATCGCTTACTCACACACTATCGCTGGTACTTCTAGGATAACACGTCAACTAGCAAGTACTTCTTATCACCCGTCGCTCTCCAACGGGGCTCTTCAACATCACTCCTTCAACGGGGCTCTTCCTGAGCACACGCCCGTTGCGACTGTTCATGGTCGAGTTCACTGCCGAAGAGGGCTTCCTGGTGCTCTGGCTCCCAGGTAATCCTCTCTTCCTTGTTGCTTCCCTCTCTCCTCCGCTCCACCTGCCACCACTGCCACCACTGCACCCTGCTGGCAACCGCAACTGATCCCACTATAGGACCACTTCAGCACGGGAGAAAGATGCTTCAATGTTATTGTTAGTGATCCATAATGAAGCCGGAGAAGAGTAGCACCTCACCTCGTTATTAGACCGGGCGAGATATCAAAAGGATCACTGTTTATCACACTTTATACACACACAGGGAAAGTAACAGTTAGTCAGCACTTCTAAATACTTAGCAGAATATTCAGGATGCTACATTTCCCCCCACTTTAAACTTGCCAAGTCCCCTGCAAGTTACCTCAATGAAACCAGTTTAATTACATGAAAACGGTCCTTAGACCAACAGTTTCACACATTGTTTCATTAATTTCACACATTGTTCCACAAACACACTCTTCAGCACGTAGTCCTGGCGATACCGAGCGGGTAGCCAACCTCTGGTGCTCCTCTGGGGCCGGGTTCGTTCAACCCCCCCTGCGTTTGATTCTGTGTCAGATTCGTCTGTCTCTGTTGGCAGGCCCTCGGCCATGGCTTCGCCCTCCGAGGCCTCTGAGGGGCCGCCCGCGGCGCCCTCCTCGCCCCTGTCTCCGCCGTCTTCTCCATCCTCGTCGGAAGGAACTGACTCTACCTCTCCTTCCTCGTTCGGCGCTGTTTCAGCGACGACCCGCGGGACCCTGGGTGGGTTACACGCCCTAGGGTGCGGTTCTCGAGAGTAAACGAAGGCACCCCCCATGTCTGACTCGGATGAGCTCCGCGCTCTCATCGGGATCCTTCAGGGAGCTCTCGTCCGCTCTTCCGGGTCGGAGGCCGAGAAGGAGCAGATCTTGAGTTGATCTCTATGCACGGTTCTTTCGGGGCCCCCTCCTTCGGGCCGAACCGTGAACACTGACGTCCTCTTGACGTTTCCATCGCTGCCCTCTGGGCCCGGCTTGCCGCCGGCCGGTGGGCGTCTGCGGCGGTAGTGGAAGTTGCGCCGGCAGCGGCGCCGACGAGGCCCCTGGTCCGGGCTGTCCTCGTCTCCTTGACCTCCTTCTGACCTGTTTCCCTGGTTCTCCTCTCTGTCTCGCCCCAGCCGGGGACGGGGGAAACCCCTTGGTCGGAAGCCTCGGTGGTAGTTCTGTCTCCGGAGGTCCCGGTCTCCACCGTTAAGCTCCCTTCCGTCGGGCTCTCTCTTCTCAGGCTCTCTCCTGTCAGGCCCTCTCCGTTCGGGCTTTCTCTTTTCAGGCCCTCCCCTGTCCGGCTCTCTCCGGTCAGGCTCTCTCCTGTCGGGCTCTCTCTTCTCAGGCTATCTCCAGCCGCATTTCATTGTATACCTGTATGCCATGACAATTAAAACTCTTGACTTGACTTGACTTGACTTGACTCTCCTGTCAGGCCCTCTCCGTTCGGGCTTCCTCTTTTCAGGCCCTCTCCTGTCAGGCTCTCTCCGGTCGGGCTCCCTCCTGTCCGGCTCTCTCCTGTCGGGCTTTCTCTTTTCAGGCCCTCTCCTGTCCGGCTCTCTCTGGTCAGGCTCTCTCTTCTCAGGCCCTCTCCTTTCGGGCTCTCTCTTCCCCCGTTGCTGCTCGAACGGGGTCTTAGAGGGCTGGATCCCTCGGAACACTGCCCGCCACACTGGTTCCAGCTTGGGCCCTTCCGCCTGAAGTCGCCGCATCTCCGCCCAGTCGTACCCGTGGTTCCTCTTCTGGGTCACCATTCGTCCGGTGACGACTGGCGAGTACGGGATGGGGCCCGTGACGGTTAAGAAGCTCTTCTCGGTGTCCTCCACCTCCGGTTCTGACCTCTTCGACGTGCACGACGGGGCGTCGGCCTTCCGGCTGAACCGGCCGGGTTTGTAGTGGACCACAACAACGTGGCTAAGGGCGACATCCTCGGAGTCGGGGCGATAACTACGGGCGGGGCGCATCCCCTTCATCCCGTGGAAGAGACCATCCACTCCACCGAGCACATTCATCCCCAGAAGTCCTTGGACAGCGTCTCTCGCGAGTCTTCGGAGGGGGTCGTCCTTCACGATAAATATACACTTCTCTGTGAACGTCATCTCCAAGCACTTCACCTTCGCGTACAGGCACCCCACCACAGGGATCTCCAAACCGTTGGCGGCTGTGAGGGTGATCCAGTGGGCGGAGGTCAGCTGCCGCTTTGGGAAGTTTTGCTTGAAGTGGCTTTCTGACACCGTCGTCACCTCGGCTCTGGTGTCGACCAGGCAGCGGGTGTCCACCCTGTCTATTTGTACATCTAGGGTGAGGCATTCCCTGTGTACCTTCTGCTCCTCTGAGCTGTCGGCGACTGGGTCGACGGTGTTCGTCACAACGGCGTCGATCGGCCTTCGCGGCCCAGGTCGGAACGCCGACGGGCCCGGCGCTTCGGGAGCGGGGGCAGGGGCGAGGCATGGCCCACCGGCGGGGCAGGGGCAATCTCTGGCGATATGGCCCGGCTATTCGCAGGTGTAGCATATCAACCTCCCGTCTTCATCTCGCCTGGGTATTCCCCGCGAGGTTGCGGGCACGTCTCGCCTAGGTCGCCGTCCAGCGGCGCCTCTCTGGGGCGCGTCTCGCTCCTGGTGCAAGGCCTGGAATAGCTGTTCCTGGCGCGCGCTCAACCGCTCTTGGCCAGCGAACAGCTGTCGGATCGACACCTGGAGGGTGTCGGTGAGAGGAGGGGTTTTGCGTCCCTCCGCGGCGGCGGCGTGAATCATGCCCCGGGCGGGACCCTTCGTGGGGGGCAGGACCATCTCTTCCTCGGACCAGTCTATCGCCTCCATCATCAGGTCGATAAACGTCCGTTCCCCGTCCTCTCTCCCGTGCCTCCTCATCTCCTGTCTCAGCATCTCGTCCCTCAGGCCGAGCACGAACTGCTCCCGGGCTGCAGGGTCGGGGACCTGTCTGGGGTCTCTGTCCTGAATGCGCCGCATCCACTCCTGTAGGTCGTACGCGAACTCCCGTACGCTCTCCCCGTCGGATTGTCGGCGGTCGAGGAACTCTCCCAGGCGGACACTGACTGGGGTCTTGTCTCCGTACGTCTCCTGCAGTACGCGAAACATGGCGTCTGGCCCTGGGGCGGTTCCCTCCAGGACGAAGCGCACCGTCCTCCTTGCCTCGCCCTTTAAGTGCTGCTGTATGAACTCCGCCTGCTCATCGCCGGGCACTCTGCTGGTCCGGAAATGGGCCTTCATTTCTCGGATCCAGTCCTCCACCGGCGACTCTCCTCTCTCTCTTCCTCCTCCAAACTCGCTGCCTTTCCGGTCCCGCTGGACATACACGGTCTGCGAGGGGGGCGGGCAGGATTCACGGCCCTCTCTGTTGAGGGCGGCTTGTGTCTGTTCCAGGGCCAGCGCCTGCCGGTCCAGGAGGCCTGCTTGCCAATGGGCTTTGTCCGCCAGGGCCTTCACCTGGGCGGTCAGCTCCTCCATGGCCTCCGTGCCCTCCTTCTTCACTTCGGTGGCGGCATCTGGGCCGTCTCTTTGCTCCCGCAGAGCCACCTGAGCGTACCGCTTCTCTTGGAGTGCCTGCTCGGTCAACTCCTTCACGGTTTCGGCCTGCTGCTTCAGTAGTGACGTCTGCGTCCGGCACTTCTCCTGCAGCTCCTCAATCTTCACCGCCATCTCCTGCGCGGCGCGGGTCCCTTCGTCGGACGTCATGGTCTCTCTACTGGTCTGTGTCAAGGAAGTGGAGTAGGATGTTGATCCTGTTCGTGACGCCAAATGTAGAAGGGTGGATTATCCCTGCTTATGGGAGTAGTAGTACACAGCCACCTGGTAGCAGGATACTATAGAATTGGATCTATATGTACCCCCGTCTTTGGCCCGGAATGTCGTTCTGGAGGGCGTGCAGCAGGAGTGGATGGGGCCCAGGATTTACTAACCTGGGGGATCGTACTCTGGTCTCCCTCGCCTTCCAAGGCGGTCAGCAGTAGCTCCCCACACACTCTCACTTCCCCCAGTACCTCCGACAGCCCTCCCACATCCGGTGACTGTCAGTTCAATAGTGTTATTGGGCTTCCCTTTAAGCAGTACCCTTCCTTGACCACCTGTATAGACCCTTTAATTAATGTGCTGCGAATGGGGTGGAAGGGTTAAATAGTTATACCAGTCACAAGTATTTACCCAGGGGTTAGGTTAGCATATATGGAAGAAACAGACACACAGACAGTGCTCCCAATTCTGTCTACTTTATATGAAGCCTGGTCAGTTTATCAGTTACAAGTTGTACTTCAGATTATTCAGATAGCACATATTCATAAACGGCACCGGGTGCTCTCACTGGTAATGTAGGGGAACACTATTCCCATCATAGGCACCGCATGCTCAATACATTAATAATAACCCCGCTTACAGTAGATTAGGGGAGACCCAGGCACAAAGTAGATGATTCATTGGGAATTCAAATAACAATAATAATAAAACAAAAATACAAAAGAAACCAAGTAAATGTGGGCCCACGTTACCAAATAAAACCTACACTAAAGCCGGCTTATATTGTTTGGGGTACCCCTTAGACACTGGTCATTAGCGTTCGCTTGAATGGACATTGCTGTGGGCACACGAGGTACCGTTCGTACTTAGCCAAGATGGCGGACCCACTCCTATCACCTCTCGTCCAAGTGACAAGATGGCGTCGGGCGATCCCGCGAGCACAGCCAGCGGGCTGGGGTGAACAGCATGGGCAGTGGTGAACTGGAGGAGCGTGCTGTGGTGGCGACCTCTGCTGGTGGGAAGAGGCGTCCTCTGCGGCGTCGGGGAGACGTCCACTGCGGCTGTTGTTTGATGCTGGCGCGCAAGCTAATACTGTTCGGCTACCCTAAACACAGCTAAACTGCGGGTCTGAGTGCACCCTCCTGCTATCGGTTGTACTACTAACGCAACGTGGCTGACTGTACCACCGGTCTTCAGCGTCGCACGCCCGGTAGTCTACTGGAGTCAGATGGAGCCGTTAGCAGCATGCTAATACACCGCACACTTACTACTATAACCGGTTAACTATGGACGTTAGTCCTTCGTTCTGTATCGCTTACTCACACACTATCGCTGGTATTTCTAGGATAACACGTCAACTAGCAAGTACTTCTTATCACCCGTCACTCTCCAACGGGGCTCTTCAACATCACTCCTTCAACGGGGCTCTTCCTGAGCACACGCCTGTTGCGACTGTTCATGGTCGAGTTCACTGCCAAAGAGGGCTTCCTGGTGCTCTGGCTCCCAGGTAATCCTCTCTTCCTCGTTGCTTCCCTCTCTCCTCCGCTCCACCTGCCACCACTGCCACCACTGCCCCCTGCTGGCAACCGCAACTGATCCCACTATTCTCCACTTGCACAACCTGAAAGTAGGCACTTCCGGCTGACTTCCGGTTGCGAATGGTACTTCCTGTCCCGTCCAAATACATTGTTTTTAGCTACTTTTCTCCCGTTATTTAAACAACTTTGTCGTCACAGAGAGGCAATGAAACGTTTGTATTATTATAGTATAGAATGTATTTAATAAGCAAACGTTTGTCAGCAGGGTTTTTGGGCTGTATTTCATGTAAAAACGTTTACTGTTAGTTTACTTGTTCACGCTAATTAAGGCTAATGCTGGCTAACAGAAGCTAGCGCAAGAAACGATGCCACAAAGTATTGTTTATAGTGCATTTCTTGCCACCTTATAGCATTTGTACATTTGTATGACAGTCTATAGTTTCAAGTTTCTTTAATAGTTGTCATACAGAAGTACAGAATACACAGAATATAATGCTCCTGTGAGTTTTTCCGGACATTTTTGGTAATGATTTTCACTATAAAATCATATTTCTAAATGACAAGGAAGTTGATGAAAACTCGCCGGAATAGCTTTGAGCTAACGATCTTTGCCAATGCATTCCATTCTAAACGTAACGTTAGTTGTTCAAAACATTACCTGTCTATATAATTTGTTCCTCAACATTAGCTTCTAACTGTAGCAGGCTGCAGCTTGCTGGCTAACGTTAGCTTCTAACTGTAGCAGGCTGCAGCTTGCTGGCTAACGTTAGCTTCTAACTGTAGCAGGCTGCAGCTTGCTGGCTAACGTTAGCTTCTAACTGTAGCAGGCTGCAGTTAGTTTACAAAACATTACCTGTCTATATAACGTTGAGGAACAAATTATATAGACAGGTAATGTTTTGAACAACTAACATTACGTTTAGAATGGAATGCATCGGCAAAGATCGTTAGCTCAAAGCTATTCCGGCCAGTTTATCAACTTCCTGTCATTTAGAAATATGATTTTATAGTGAAAATCATTACCAAAACGTCCGGAAAAACCTCACAGGAGCATTATAGACTGTCATACAAATGTACAAATGCTATAAGGTGGCAAGAAATGCACTATAAACAATACTTTGCGGCGTCGTTTCTTGCGCTAGCTTCTGTTAGCCAGCATTAGCCTTAATTAGCGTGAGCAAGTAAACTAACAGTAAACGTTTTTACATGAAATACAGCCCAAAAACCCTGCTGACAAACGTTTGCTTATTAAATACATTCTATACTATAATAATACAAACGTTTCATTGCCTCTCTGTGACGACAAAGTTGTTTAAATAACGGGAGAAAAGTAGCTAAAAACAATGTATTTGGATGGGACAGGAAGTACCATTCACAACCGGAAGTCAGCCGGAAGTGCCTACTTTCAGGTTGTGCAAGTGGAGAATAGGACCACTTCAGCACGGGAGAAAGATGCTTCAATGTTATTGTTAGTGATCCATAATGAAGCCGGAGAAGAGTAGCACCTCACCTCGTTATTAGACCGGGCGAGATATCAAAAGGAACACTGCTTATCACACTTTATACACACACAGGGAAAGTAACAGTTAGTCAGCACTTCTGAATACTTAGCAGAATATTTAGGATTTTACATGAGGATGACATTTTTTTCGGGATTCCCGCAGGTCCCGCGGGATTCCCACAGGATGGGAGTCAAATTCACTTTGAATCACGTGATTGTGCAGGACCGGTAGTAAACGTCAACGGGAGCAGAAGGGAGTGGGAACTATGACAACAAAATCAATGGGATTCGGGCGGGAGTGGGATCGGTCTCTGTGGGAGTGGGAGGGAGTGGGATTTTTTTTGAAACTCTCACTCAGGAGTGGGAGGGAGTGGGATTATTTCTGTGGGAGTGGGAAGGAGCGGGAGTCAAAATCCACTCACACGTCAGCTTCTAGGCTATACTGGCGCACACAAGACTTATGGAATATTAATGCAGTCTATTTCCACACGATTAGCTTTAGTTCTTATTTATTTATTCATCCACTGTCATTTCAGTGTTGGTGTATAGGCTATATAGTGTATTTCAATATAAGTTTAATTGATTAATGATATATTCAAAGGAATGCAGGTTTATAGCTATATCAAACAAAGGTCTGTCCCATTGTATACCAATCAATGGGATATATTGCAGGTTGACCTGCATTCTTTCAAATGTATATAATTAATCATTAAAACAGATGTGTAACAAATAAGAAATACAAATTCCACAGAAGGCATTAAATAATTATTATTTTCAATCATTTCACAATAATTGCATACTTGTGTTTGAATATCTGAGTAATTAAAGTAATTATACATTTGTCTAAAATAGCTGGTTCAGATATGGTTAATCCAGCTGCCCTGTGATCAGATGAATCCATATTATTTATTTTTCCGACATCAAATGCGTAATTTCTTATCGTACACATATTGTCATATTTATTTTAATTATGATTAAGTAATTAATTCCAAGGAGGCCTGTAGCGTTAACATGAAGGAATCACTATGAGAACACAGTCTGTCAAGTTAATACAATTTTCAATTAGTCAATCAATCATAAGTGTGCTCCTCAGCACTCTTAAATCTGCTCTCAGCCACGCTCAAATCTGATCTCAGGAAAATTTGGGGAATCGCGCTACCAGCCCTAATATGTCTTAAATGGGCAGAAATCTGCCTAAGAGGACATTTTTGGTCGTAAATCCGTTCAGGAATGAGACCCAATGACTTGATTGCAATCAACATTGTCGAAACGGATTGTTTTTTAATCAGTTCATTTCCATTTTATATCATTTTGAAAAACCCTTGTTTTCTTGAAAGTTTCAGGAAAATATAAAGATTCTGTGATAAACGGCCTTTACTGGAATATTCTGGAATACACAAAAAACGTTGTCATTTTTCTGCCTATTTATGAATCGTTTTCAAATAAACGCTAGATTATCGATAGTATATGTGTACTTATGCACGCTAGAGAAGCGAGCTGAAAAATCTATTCTCTCATTTCCTGATCAGCGCACACACACACACACGCACGCACACACACACACACACACACACACACACAAATAGATTCTTTACCTCAGATCAGATGTTCTCCAAAAAGATTATTCCAATTCCTGATCGCCATTCCAAATATCGATTGCGTTTATTGATTCAGCGGTACTGGAAATACCGATTCCACAGTGTTCTGAGGGTCGGCGAAGACTTGGATATCTTCGGATGGCTTGCCGGATAAGTAAAATGAGGAAACTGGATTCCCCCCCCATCAGTTTAATCCAATAGTGTGCAGTACAACAGGGAGAGACGATAGGGGGCGGTATTTTCCCAATGGAGCTCAGAGAGAGGTTGCAGCACTAACGTGAGACTAGATGGATGAAATATATAAAAAAAATAAAAAAAAATAAAAAACAACAAGCGCTATATGTCGTCGCTGGCATTCACCGGTCGGCATGAACTAACAACATATAGCGTTGTTGGCACTTAAAGTGTTAATGGCTTTATTTGGGAGGAATCATAGTGATTCCTTCATGTCAACCCTACAGGCCTCCTTGGAATTAATTACTTAATCATAATTAAAATAAATATGACAATATTTGTACGATAAGAAATTATGCGGATGTTGAAAAAATAAATAATATGAATTCATCTGATCACAGGGCAGCTGGATTAACCATATCTGAACCAGCTATTTTGGACAAATATAATTACTTTAATTACTCAGATATTCAAACACAATTATGCAATTATTGTGAAATGATTAAAAATAATTATTATTTAATGCCTTCTGTGGAATTTGTATTTCTTATTTGTTACATATCTGTTTTATTGATTAATTATACATTTGAAAGAATGCAGGTTAGAGCCAACATGCAATATATCCCATGATTAATGGGACAGACATTTGTTTGATATAGCTATAACTTGCATTCCTTCAAATATATCATTAATCAATAAAACAGATATTGAAATACACTATGTAGCCTACTACACCAACACTGCAAATGACAGTGGATAAATAAATAAATAAGAACTAAAGCTAATCGCGTGGAAATAGACTGCATTAATATTCCATAAGTCTTGTGTGCGCCAGTATAGCCTACGTGTCTAATGAATGAACAGTAGGCTTATATTATTCTAATTACTTGTTTCATTAGGATTTTGTAGATACCGTAAATCCTCTAATAGTGGAGGGTACTCGAATAAAGGACGGGCCTCTTATATAAGCCGGGGGTTCGATACATGCAGACAAATACAGGCCGGCTTCCAATACAAGGACGCAAAAAAAAGTTGTATTTGTATTTTTCGTGCCCTGACATAGAATGAGATAAACTCTTGCCAATGCAAATTAAGTGCTGCCTCTCTCTACACTGACTACATTAACGTTTCCCTCGCGTTAGCATTAGCGTTAGCTAACGTTGTCATCATAGCCAGATCTGTGGTGTCAGCTGGATGACGTTGGCTTGTTTTGCAAACGTTGGTTAACGTTCGCTATCTATATGGCGTTGGCAGGCGGGGCTGGCATTGTCCAGTTGATATTACAGATCATGATGCTATGATAGAGTTAGCTAAAGCTACTGCATGTTATCATCAACTCGATTCGACTGAGGAAGAGTTGAGAGGTACCACACGCTAAATCGTCCCCGGACCCCGCAACCTATAGTATAGACAGTTCCAACTTCAGTGTGTGAATTACGTTACTCCACCAGTTTCACCCTGACAAAGCAAATACCGTACTCATGTCTAAATAAAATCAATCAATCACAATTACAATTGGCCAGTTTGTGAAATTAAGGCCTGCCTCTTATATAAGCCTCTCTCTAATAAAGGCCTGGTGCTCTTTGCAGCTGAGGTAAATACAAGACACGTCCTATATTTGAGGATTTACGGTACTATATATATGCTCTGCCCTATACAGTAAGTACAGTACACATATTAAGGCCGCCAGAGTCGGGCAGCGGACTGGTGGACTGTATCTACGATCTCCTAATAAAACAAGTCATTTGAATAATATAAGCCTACTGCGTTCATTCATTACGCACGTAGACTATACAGTACTGCAAGCGCGCGTGCGCATGTGTGTGTGTGGGGGGGGGGGGGGCGCGCGCGCTGCGGCAGGTGGTCACGAGTAGTAGCCTGTATTCTGTATAATGATGACAATACATTAATCGAATCTCATTTTGATCGGTTGCAAAGCGCTTCCGCCACCATTTTCACACGGCTGCATCATTAGTTGAATTTAATGAGCTGGACAGGTGTGTCTAAACCCTCGACTTTTCTCGATTTAATTTGCACGCGGCACAGAGCCTGCCTTATAAGGAGCTCTGGAGGCGTTGTTTTGTATGTGACCCCCGTTTCCATCAGGGGAGTTGATGTGGACATGGTTGAGGTGTACAAATACCTCGGTGTGCACATCGACAACAAACTGAACGGGTCAAAACATGCAGAAGCACTATACAAGAAGGGCCAGAGCCGACTCTACTTCCTCAGAAGGCTGAGATCCTTCAATGTCTGTACAAGGATGTTGAGGATGTTCTATGAGTCGGTGGTGGCGGGCGCCTTCTTGTACGCTGTGACCTGCTGGGGCAGCGGACTGAGAGCAGTGGACACAACCAGGCTGGATAAGCTGGTCAGGAAGGCCAGCAGCGTGGTT
Source organism: Notolepis coatsorum (assembly GCF_963971535.1). Lineage (NCBI taxonomy): Eukaryota > Metazoa > Chordata > Actinopteri > Aulopiformes > Paralepididae > Notolepis > Notolepis coatsorum. The sequence continues at coordinate 16,905,500 of NC_140169.1, forward strand.
GGGGTGGAGCTGGACTCTCTAGCGAGGGTGGCGGAGAGGAGGAGCCTCGCTAAGCTCCAGGCCATCAGGGAAAACCCCACCCACCCACTATACACAGACTTGGCTGACAGGAGGAGCATGTTCAGTGCTAGGCTCACACTACCCAAATGCAGCACTGAACGGCACAGGAAATCCTTCATTCCAACAGCCATCAGACTATATAATGCATCACTGTGCCTCACTGCATCACTGAGCACAGAGCGGCAGCTCAATAGTGGCAGGAGGACGCGACTAGCGGCCTCCAGGCTCCACAACAGGGGGCAGCGACGGCTGCCAGACATTGATCTAGGTCTTATTGGAACCCAAGGAGGACAATACACTACCTAAAGCATACTGCACCTTGTGACACTGAATACTGGAATATATATTTCATATTTCATTTAGTTAAATTATAATTATATTGACCAAATTGTTTACCCCATGCTCAGTATGCTCAGTATATTCTTACTGTATTTATTTCTGTATATTTTATTTCATTTCATTTCATTTTATCCTATTTTATTTTACTCTACTCTTATCCTAGGCAACTTGATTTGATTTGTGTTATTATTCTAATTTGTGACCTGTCCTGTCTAAATGTTTAAATGTTGAGCGATTTGCAGTGTCTAATTTCCCACGGGATAATAAAAGTATTTCTATTCTATTCTATTCTATTCTATTCTATTCTATTCTATTCTATTCTATTCTATTCTATTCTATTCTATTCTATTCTATTCTATTCTATTCTATTCTAAATGACCTAGACAGGAACACACGTTCATGTTTCAGAGCGGTGACATTCCTCATCGTGGGTATCTCAGCTGTGATAGTTTGAGCCACTTAAGACATCTTTCCCACACGTTGGGGACTCAGAGTGAACTTGTCGTAGATTCTGTCTCAGTTGGTTCCAAAATAAGACTTCCAAGAGAACTCTTTGGAAAATATTTGGGAATGAGACCCAATGTTTCTAGTGGGGCCTTCACACGATATTGGGCAAATGACAGTTCACAGTCTCTGGTCAAAAACAACAAAAACACTGAAAATACAATGAGCTTTCACACCAAGGTGCTGTCACACTCTGCGCCACAGAGGGCACCGCATCTGGGTCCTCCGTTAAACTGGGCGTCAACCCCAGTCCTGTCGCAGCCGCTCAATCTCCGAAAATGGCGTTATTTGGATGAACTGACCACATATTTGGAATCTAAATGGATACATTCTCGCCTGAAAAAATATTAAAACTGTCTGGTAGTAGTAATGGTCCTAGGTCGTACGTTAAAACAGCGTTTGGCCTTGGTAAATAGTCGGCATATCTGCCCGACTATGAAAAAAAGAATGGCAGCTAGTTGTTAGTGTGTATGTTGCATAGCAACCACCTTGAAGTGCAGGCAGCCAGGAGGGTCTATTTTATTTTGAACATTATTATTTACTAATAGAAATGTACTATTAATAACATAAACATTTACATTGAACTGTGTCTTACTTTCATATTGCCATAGCCTACTTGGTAACCGTTTTATAAAATAAATAGCTCACTTCAGGTCATGGCATTTGGTTATTATATCCCAGCTATATGGTTATTATATGGTTATAACCAGCTATATGGTTATATCACAGCTATATATATTATGGCATATGGTTATTATATCACGGTCCGCCGCTGGTTATTATATGCATGACGCAAAACTTTTGTATTTATGAGTTGATGAAATTGTGCTTCATAATTAGTTTTAATAACAATGGAATTCAAACCTCACTATGTCCCACCACCCACCATTGATACTCCATCAACTGTGGAGTGACATAATATTATAATATTCTTAGCACAGAAAACAACATACATACATCATAGAAACATCAAGGAGGCTTAGTTTAAAATACAGACCTTATATCATCAAGGAGGCACAACTTACTAAAAAAGACAGACCTAGTTAAATGAGAGTAAATTAGTTTGAATATGGCCACCAGAGATGTCATTGGGGATGTTGAGTCTTTGTGTTATGTTAATTACAGCTCCATGAAATGATGTAGATGAAAAAATAGCAATGCCTTGTCTTATAGGGAACTGCTACCTTATCATTGAGCTGTAATTAACACAACACAAGGATTCAATGTCCCTGATGACATCACTGGTGGCCATATTCAAATGCATTTACTCTCAATAACTGTCTAACTAAATGAATGTGTGCTAAACTGTTTAGAGTTTTGGGATATGTGTGAGATTATGTGCAAAATAAATCAGCATTGTCGTTTGGTGAAGTGCCCCAGTGAATGACTGAAAGCTGAAATTGGAGGCAATAATGTAAATTGCCAAGCAACAAGGATAGGCCTAATCTAAAATAAGATAAGATAAGATGTTCCTTTATTAATCCCCTTGGGGAAATTCAGGGATCATAGCAGCACAGGGGAGGTGGAGGGGAGATACAGGCAGGGTAATATCAATTACAATAGAAATATCGGAGAATAAAAATATAAGAATAAAAGGTAAATAACAAGATAAAATATTAATGCAAATAAATAAAGATGAGGGTCTGATCTGCCAGACAGGTGAGACACATGTTACTCTATCTATAATAATAACACAATGACATGTGAGACATAATGTTACTCTATCTATAATAATAACACAATGACATGTGAGACATGTTACTCTATCTATAATAATAACACAATGACATGTGAGACATATGTTACTCTATCTATAATAATAACACAATGACATGTGAGACATATGTTATAATAAACACAATGACATGTGAGACATGTTACTCTATCTATAATAATAACACAATGACATGTGAGACATGTTACTCTATCTATAATAACACAATGACATGTGAGACATGTTACTCTATCTATAATAATAACAACACAATAACAGGTGAGACATATGTTACTCTATCAATAATAGATATGTACAGCCCCCCGTATCATACATATTATATCCTTGTCAACCCCATATACAAATATATATAGCTAACCAAGTCATTGTGACTACTCCATACTGAAGGGTGACAGCACAGTTTATTATGGGCACCGATGTTGCTCACCCGCACATCTGTCATCATAATAGACTCATCCATAGACTTACCTTCAACTAACGTTTAGTTTGGCGGCTACGTGGCGTAGTGGGCAAGGCGCTTGCCACGAAATGCTGGAGATGCTGGGCTCGTCAGTTCGAGCCCAGCGCTCCACATTTGCTTTCAGTTTAGCTGGTCGTCCGTACTAATACACATTGGCCGTATTAGGGGGTGGGAAACTGATGGGTGGGGATCGGGCATTGTGGACAGCGACTCCTACAGGTCGGTTGGTGCGCCTGCGCAGTAGCATCAGGAAGTGTCGGGGGCAGCGTGAGCCTCCCACGCGTTACTCCTCGCCACTGAGAGATCGAGCTGCGCAGGTGAAAAGATGCGACTGCTGTTACCTCAAGTACCGGAGGGGACTTGTGCTATGTATGACTTAGTCCACATTGCAGCCGGCTTGTGGGAGGCAAGAAACAGCGTCCGTAACAGGGGAGGGTTGAATTGGATGATACGAAATTGGGATGGGAGAAAATATAGAAAATGGGAGAAAAAGTGGATAAAAAAAAAAAAGCATTTGACGTTATGCCTAGTGCAGCTGACGTTAGCTTCTCCTAAACTCTTTTTGTTACAGCTAATACACAGTATTATTAACTTAAGAAGAGAGAAGCACAACAAAATACTTAACGTTTTCAGCTAAGTTAAATAATGTTGGATGAATTGCATATGATTCACAGTTTGCCAACATTCGCTGACCTGGCCACTAACAGTTGACTGATGTTATGTGTGTGGCCAATTATAGTCAACATAGCCACCTAGCATTAGATAACGTCATTCATTTCATTTTGTCATTTAGCTGACGCTTTTTTTCTCCTTATTTTTTCAATTATTCTCCCATCCCAATTTCGCCTCGCCAATTCTCCCCTCCCCTGTCTCGAACGTTGCTAGACTATGCCTCCCACTGGTCGGCTGCAGTGAGGACCAAGCCTTGCATCACGTGTCCCCTCCGGTACGCGTCTATTCGAATACCAACCGTTTTGTGCGTTTTGCGAATCTGATTGGCCACTGACGTTTCTGGTCATGTGACATGTGCGCCCAATCGCGTGACGAGCTGTGTCTTTGCCCATTTCCGCGTCGAACAGCCTGCAAACTACCTAACGCCTAGTTTATCACTGGTTAAGCTTAGGCGACTCTTTCGAAGTTGGTAATGGTTAGAGTTTGGAATCAGGGCTGGCGTTCTATCGCCATGCTCTAAGACAAACTCTAACCTTAACCAACTTCGAAAGAGTGCCTAAGCTTAACCGTCGAAAGAACTTGCCGTCACACGATTGGTGCACATGTCACATGACCAGAAACGTCAGTGGCCAATCAGATTTGCAAAACGCACAAAATGGTTGGTATTAGAATATAGGCCTCCGGTACACGAGGAGGCAGCTGTCGCATCTTTTCACCTGAACAGCGCGATCTCTCAGTGGCGAGGAGTAACGCGTGGGAGGCTCACACTGCCCCCGATACTTCCTGATTCTGCTGTACAGGCGCACCAACCGACCTGTAGGAGTCGCTGTCCACAACGTCCAATCCCCACAAACCGGCTTTCCCACCCTCTAACACTGCCAATTGTGTTAGTATGAACGACCAGCCAAGCCGGTAGCAACGCCGAGAGCTGGCCTCGAACCCAGCATCTCCTGCATTAGTGGCGAGCGCCTTGCCCACTGCGCCACTTAGCCACCCTAGCTGATGCTTTTATCCAAAGTGACTTATAAGTTATGACAAGTCAGCAGGAAGATGTTCATCAAAGTGTTGAAACTTGAGTGCTGCAGTGTTGAGTGCATAGTAGTATAGACATGTTAGTATATTAGGAAGAGTGCATGATAGTAGAGGTCAGTAAGAAGGTTATTTTCATATATATATCTTTTTGTATATATCTTTTTTCAGATATTGATTGAAGAAGTGTGTCTTTAGTCGACGGCGAAAGATTGGTCGGTTTCGGCTGTCCTGGTGGGAAGTTCGTTCCACCATTGTGGAGCAAGGACCAAGAATAGGCGGCTTCTCTTTGATGACCCTCCCGGGCCTCGGATAGGAGTGGGTCTGAGGCGGCCAGAAAATGTGGAGGGTCTTGAGGGTGTGTAGTTAGAGACCATTGACCGGAGGTAGGAGGGAGGCGTTCCCTTCGTTGCGCGATATGCCAGGTCGAGGACCTTGAAGCGGATTTGTGCGGCGATGGGGAGCCAGTGCAGGTCCCTAAGAAGTGGGGTAACATGGGCTAACTTTGGTAGGTTGGAGATCAGGCGGACAGCTGTGTTCTGAATGAGTTGAAGTGGCTTGGTGGCAGTGGTCGGTAGACCAGCAAGCAGTGCATTGCAGTAGTCGAGGTGAGAGATGACTGTTGATTGGACGACGAGTTGAGTGGCTTCTTTTGTCAGGAAGGGGCGGATCCTTCTGACGTTTCTCAAGAGGAATCTGCAGGTTCTGGTTGTTGCGGCGATGTGAGCGGAGAAGTTCAGCCGGACGTCAAGGACAAGACCATGGTCATTACCAACCAATGTTAACGTTAGTACCGATCAGCGGTACGTGGTCATGTTATGTTTATTGTGACGGTTGTCGGCCAGATTGTGTTGGTTAGGCTTTGTTGTGTTGTGCTACACTTCGGAGTTGCCAGTCTTTTAATAATACAGCTTCAGCTGTCATGGTGGCAGCAGCAAGCTATACTCAAGCCCGTTGTTTGCTTTCTACACAGTGCCGCCTGACAGTGGATGACATCTTACAGGAAACGGTCACTGTGACAACACATCCTCGCATTCAAACGGGTAGAAGATGGCTACCGATCTACTCACCGAGCACAGAAGCAGTGGTGTCTGAAAGTACAAACAACTTTGAAAATTGGAAGCAGAATCTGCTATACACATTGTCAGTAGACAAACACCTTTTGACCCAAGGGAGCTGCGTGGCTAAAAACTAAAGACGAGCCACTGAGAGGATTCTGGGATGACAGTGACAATTTTCTTGCTACTAGACGTCACTCTGCAATGCAGAAAGTGCACCAAGCTGATGGGTCCTCACAGCTGTAGTTGCGGTGAGACATGTCCTTCACGTGCGGTGACAGAGTATTCCAGTGCGGCGGCTTTGTTGTGGTGAATCTTGATGTGGACATAATCAGTGGAACAGCTTTCATGGAGACAAATGGCATCGCTCTTCTTCGACCCTGTTAGGATGTGGCCAAGTGGTGGAAAAATAGAGTCTGGCACAGTGCAAACACACCAGTCGCGCGCGAAGGCAGGCGGGCGGGCGAGCGACCAGCGCTTCACTTTCGCTCCCATATTAATGGACATAGCTGTGCCCACCGGCCGCAAGCGGGCGCGCGACTCGCGGGCTGGAAGCGATCGTTTCCACTTTGGTTGGATTCAGAGGCGTGCGCCACACGCATTTTCACAGAAATACACTCAATATCTGCATTATTAACACACATATAGATGTTGTTCAACCAGCTAATGTGTCTGTATCTTTCCCAATACAAATAAACCATATTACTATACTTTTTCAGGAGTACAGTCACACTGATCATCATTCTAAAAATGAATTCTAATTAATTATATAATAACTGGTTATACATGCAAAATGGACAATAGAAATCTTTTAAAAATCTTCAAACAGGGACTGACTTCGCAATAGACTAGGCATTTACAGCTGTTCCAATGTAAATGTGCCTTCCTCCGTGCACTTTCGCCTGCTCTGAAGTCGGACTCGTGTGCCCGGCCACACCCGCTGTTCTCGCACGGAACCCGCGAGTGCCTGCATGCGCGACTGGTGTGTTTGCGCTGTGAGGCAGGTTGTCATCACCCAGTTTTTTGTTTTTAATTTCTCTTTTCTTATGTTCACCAGTGGAAAACAGGCTGCAGTGCAACTAGGGGTGTAAAGGTACACGTATCCATACCGAACCGTTTCAGTACTGGACCTTAGGTTCAGTACGGCTGTGTACCGAACTAATACAATGGTATGTTAACCACTAACGACCGCCCACCGGGGGCTGTTTTTTTCACAATCTAAAATAATTATTATTTAAAATAAATGTACAAGTCGATTATTAATTTCAATATAGAATATTCGTTGACAGCCCTACAAGTACAATTAGTTACTGCACACTACATCACCCCTTAGTGGAACATGGAAAGCCAAACTTTGCCCCACTGTACTGAAAACCTGTACCGAACCGTGACTTCAAAACCGTGGTTTTTGTGTACCGTTACACCCCTAAGCGCAACTAATTCAACAACATAGCATTTACATATAAAGAAAATGCCATTTGAAAATAAACGACTATTCCACTTCTCCTACAAACAAAATATCGCCCAACAACTAGGCCCTTGGCTATGGGAACTAGCTTCAGCACGCAGTGGCGGCTGGTGAAAATTATTCTAGGTGGGGCGGTGGCGGTGCCATATTCAATCAGTTTCAGTAACTACAGAACAGTATATTGAGGCTGAGACTTATCGTGTTGCACTAACCCTTCGAGAAGCTTTGTGGTCCGGGCTTGAACTTTCCATAATAAATCCATTTAGTTAGATCCAACACTGTCTGAATGTATCTTGTGATTATTATCAATTTCTGACAACGACAACAACTATTAGCGTTTGTTATTTCCATGCTGTAATCCTGTCTCATCTTGAGTCCCTGCGTCCATCATTGTTGTCCTCATCAGTCCGCCCACCCCCTAACACACCAATGACTCTGCTTGGGGCGCTAAATAAATCGCCCTTTAGGCATCATATTTGAAGACGCTGATTGGCTAAATTGAGTTGCTAGGTGCATTTATGTTGCCCTGTGCATTTTTCAATTGGCTGCGTTGTGCACTGACGCCCACCCAGTCAGTGGGGCGATATTTCTAGCACCCCAGAAGAACACAACGCACAAACAATGATTTATATTCGATATATTACACGTTATTGTGCATTTTAAACACAAACATACCGCTGCTGGCGGGACAAAACCTCATAACTCCAAAAACCCAACTTTTCAGCAGATGAAAAAAACGAACACAGATTTGAGGGTGAATAGAGTTAGGAGGTTTAGACAGATGATCGGTTTAATGCTTTCCCATTGTTTAAACTTTGTAAAACCCACACACACATATGGAGGATGATCTACGGAGTTGATTTATATAAAAAAAGAAAAAAATTAAATGGAGTTATGAGGTTTTGTCCCGCCAGCAGCGATACTTAAAATGAGTAATTATTATTTATTTGAAAAATGTTTATTATATTTTTAGCGGTCAAAATCTACTATTATAGAAAAATCCCAAACCACTTTCCATCAGGGGGGGGGGGGGGGGGGGGCGGCGCCCTAGCGCCCTCTATGGACCAGCCGCCACTGTCAGCATGGCTGTGTCTCTCTTCCCAGCCCTGCTTCTCCTTCTCCTTCTACTTCCCCCTGAGAGGAGCTTCTGCCCCAGGCTTTATCCTGGAAGCTCCTCCTACAAACCACAATCCATAAATAAACAATTAAGCAATACAGACATTATTTTACACTATAAATAATTCTGTACAACATATACATCACTCCATACCGATCTACCATTATAAAACACTAAACAGTGTTTAGGGCACTTTATAAGTCTATTCCCTTCTCATTATGAAACCCCCCCTGTAGTCTTTCCCCCCCTTCCGAATCTCCCCTCCAGAAAAGGTTTTGGCCTCTCCCAGTTCTGGTTGGGCAGCCAGACATTCTACAAGGAACCAACTGTGAGCACAGAGACAAAACAGGGTATTTGCATAAATTGCAACAATTTAAATAAACAATGTTATTATTCAACAGAATGTGTGCATGGGTTTTACCAGCATACATGTAGGATACAAACAATGCCCAAGGCCTACGCTAAATGTTTGGCTAGCATGACCACATGTGGGGACCAGGGCTAAATCAATTAAGAATGTCAGGGCAACCATTACAACTGAGATAACCCATATACACAACTATCCGCAATTCAATGCCAGGCACCAATCCCTGTAGGCCATTGCGTGGACCGATGAATTGCAGCATTCATTTCATAACGCACAACAGGCTCTCTCGTCTGCCCGTGTCATCACTTTGCCTCTGCCATCGGACCAGTTGTGGATTGTGACGGATGGTGTGGTCAGACAACACGGTATATAGGCACTAACCCCTGTATGTGTCTCAGGAGGGCAAGCTACTCCTGGCTGGCTTTTTCAGCAGCCAAGCTGCGAGGGTCCCAGACGACATGGCTGCCATGTGAGGTGGACGCTATCTCTATTGCTGCTGCCACCAAACATTTCACCCTATATTGTTCAGTCTGAGGTGAATGCATGTGTCCTCAGCAGCAACCCTTGTGTGCAGGCATTATGAGAAGCTTTGCTGTGGCGAGTCATCTGCGAGTCCCCAGGTGTCAACCTTCCTATCTGTTGTCAGCTGATACCAGGCCTCCATCAGACATGTTCCAGGCCCTGCCATTCTCTGATTTTGCCAACCGCAATGCCCCACCATGCAGGGACAAGGGTTGCCAGGTCTGTTCCTTTGCCAGGTGCACAACTGACTCTGGTATCTGAATGACGTCTCTCCAGGATGTGTTAGATGGATCTGTGTGCCTGCCATTCACTAGCTGGCCTATCTGGTTGGCGATACAGTCGGAGTGCCCTGATCCTCGCTGTACCCATGCCCATCTCTTCCAGGGCACTAGGCTCAGGCTGTCCTTACTAATGTTAAGCTAACATAGACTAACTGTGTTCCATACACAATGATGTTCCGTACAGTTGGTCTTTTGATAGACCTGGTCCGGTGATAGTTAAATGAAAAGTTGCTGATCAAATGCAGTATATCTTTGTTATCTTCATTCCTCCTCTTTCATTCCTGACCAAGGACATGTTTGTGAGGTGTGCCCAATATGTTCCTAAAGGCTCAACTCTTGGTTCTCTGTAATACTGCCTCAACTGGCGCAAGACATTGCCACACAAATGTCACACTTGTTCAGTTGTTATGCTATGTTGAGCTTAATATTTGGTTGGCCACACAGCCTGATCCACAGTAGCATGTCTTGCTTTAGTTTAAAAAAAATATATATATATATACATTTAAAAAGAATGGCTCAGGATCCTTGAGCCCCATGCACACAATCAGAATCAACAGGATGTCTACTGGTATCAGCAAGTTCAATTTAATACTTCTAAGACCTTTTAATGCCACAGTTTAATTCAATTTAAGGCACACTTTGCAATAAAAATAAACATCTAATGTGAAAATATAGGCATACTATTTTGAGTGAATACATACTGTATGTTGTCAGTTCAAAATATTAGTAAGGCAAAATAACAATAACTGGTTGAGTTAAAGAACATTTATCCAAATATGTTTATTAATAATTATATTAAGCAATAATATTACAGTCAAGTTCTGATATTTCTTTTGTCTCACCTGCCAAGGGCTCCTGTAGGCCTACTTCACAATAGTGTAGTGGGCTACTTGTAAGACTAATGAATGAATGAATGAATGTCTCATTTAGTCTACATGGACAGGAGCACTTGGATTGGTCCCTCGGCATGGCCCCACGCAACCCATGTCGGCTCCCAGCTGCCCTTGGGGGGAAGGAAGACGGGATGGGTCAAGCGCAGAGACGAAATTTCATTGAAACCCAATCCAATCCAAGTGCTCCTGTCAGTGTTAGCGATCTGTTCTGCATGTTTTTCCATTTGGTTTTTATCTCTTTTTATGGAGGGGAAACCCTTGCAAGCACAGGGAGAACATGCAAACTCCACACATAAGGCCCCACCTGGGTATCTGGCAACCCGGCAACCTGGTCCCCAAGCGGGAATTGAACCCAGGAGGCGACATCGTTAACCACTATACCACCATGCAGGCCATCCTATGGAATAGCACAAAGTTATGGAAGGAAGTATTACAAATGGTTAAACTGAAGACTTCAAACCTAGGCAAGGAGTCTCTATGCAGACACGTCATGCCCATTCAAACTAGGGGGGGGCGGGCCTAACTTGATTTATTATTATTATTATTAGTAGTAGTAGTAGTAGTAGTAGTAGTAGTAGTAGTAGTAGTAGTAGTAGTAGTAGTAGTAGTAGTAGTAGTAGTAGTAGTAGTAGTAGTAGTAGTAGTAGTAGTAGTAGTAGTAGTAGTATTATGTTAATTTTAGATTATATATTATATGAGTCAAACATATTCTTCTAATTATGTCATGGATCAGACCTAAAAGTTTCACAACCCCCCCCCCCCCCCCCCCTTCCCCATGGTGTTGATTTCTTCCATGAGAAAGTTGTAGTAGGATGGACAGCTGACTGGCTGTCAGCACTGTGCTGTCAGCACTACTACACTGTGCTATGCACTGCTGGGGTAGATACACACTGACCGGTGCCAAAGCGCTTCGAGTATCAATCCCTTTTTCAAACTGTGGAAATGAAACGCTATATTGCACTGCATTTGGGAAATATATTTAGTTTTAAAACGAAAACTATCTCTGTTGTTTACACTAGCGTTTTAGCACCGTTTCAGAAATACTAACACGCCTGAAAACACTGACAGTATATCACATGACCATTCACATATCACTTGACCATTCACATATCACATGACCATTCATGGTGGAACTTTTCTTTTTTCATTATTATCTTTTTCCTCCTTCTTTTTTCCGTTTTTCTCCCATCCCAATGTTAGTCGTTATGTCAATTCCCAATCCCCTTCCTGGTCGTTGCGCACTCTACCCCCTACCGTCGGTCCGGGAGGGCGGAGACTATCACATGCTTCCTCCGACACATGTGTACCCACCCAGCCCACCGCTTCTTTTCACCTGGCAGCGCGGACTCTCACTGGGAGAGTGTCTCTGTGGTGGTAGACGGGCGCTTAGTCCGCTGCACTACCCGGCCGCCCTCATGGTGGAACTTTATTCCTTCAGAGGTATATGGCACCTAGATAAGCTGTATCACAACAAGGTCAGCTACACCTCTAATTTGCTATCCATGTTGAATTAACCACTGGTAGTCAAGGCTGATAGTGCTGATGGCTCAGGTGATAGGGGCGTGACGAATCAGGGAAGGACACGTCGTGACCTGGGTGTATGGATCATCATTTTCCAAAGTCTCCATTTCGGCCCATCCACACTGCAACGCCAGAGTTCTCAAACTAAAATGGCGTCAGCAGTGTTTTCAAAAGTCTCCATTTTAGGTTGGAGTAGTCAGGATGCTAGGTGTAAATGTAGCAAAGGTTATGCGTTTTAAAAGGAAAATGTCTTTGTTACAACCCTGGCTCAGAGGGAAGCAACATAAATGGACACAAACATCCAAGGTCAAGTTTAAACCAAAAATTACATATTTATTAATATAACTACTGTGAATAAAGGGTAAAGTGTGGTGGTTGGGGAAGACACTGCTCCAGCTAAATGAGAGAGTGTGTGGGGCGGGGGAGGGCTTTTTAAGCACTCTGCAGTCAGTGTCTCAATTGGCTGATTTCTGCCAATCTACCTGGAACACAGGACACACAATTAACTGCAGCATTACATAACATCCCCACCCTTAAAATGGTTGCCCACAAGGCAACCACTATAGATCTTAGAACTCAGAAACAAAAATATTCATTAACAATACAACATAACATTATTAACCATACAAGTCTTTGACTATTTAATTTTTTTTTCTTTTTTACTTGTTTTATGTTTCTATGTTCGAGACAAATAAAAATCAAATCAAATCAAAATCAAATTAACCATACAACATATCTAGATAGTTCTATGACCGTGAGAAGGCGTCTGCCAGCATGTTGTTCCTCCCATGAATGTGGTGAATATCCAGAAAACAATCTTAAATGTTGCTGAATTAGGTTTATGACAGTACGCTCAGGAGATGGCAAGTACAACAGGTGGGAGTCCAAGAAACCTAGTATCTGGGTGTTTGGCAACCGGCCCTGAGAAATCTCCTTTGAAACACAACAGTCCGCTACAACAGGAGATGCAGAAACAGTTAGAACAGCCACAGGCTTGACCTCTGACCAGTCAATCTGATTGATACCTATCATAGTATGCCTTCAACATATTGACATGACATAACCTACTCTTGCGCTTGCGGTCAGGAGTCTTAACCAAGTAGTCGCCCTCACCAACTACGCGCTCAATTGAGTATTGACGCACTGTTTTAGCCTGCAATGTAGAACCAAGAAGAGGTCAAGAGAATCAACACCTTGTCCCCTGGCAAGAACACTCTGTGACGGGCCCGCTTATCATACCAAAACTTCATCTTTAAGTTTAAGTTTATTTATAAATTGTTTACCCAGGGACAGTGCACATTAATCAACATATTCAGTTTCCACATCAATGTAAAGGTGCCAGAATTAGCTAATGAGCTAGTTTTCATCTGTAGTCCCTGCCTACCATGCATGTCTTTATTTCCTTGGGCTACCTTTTGGTTTGGTTTACCAAGAACCTGACACACATGGCAAGACTGGCAATATTGTGCCACATCTGACTTTAAACCAGGCCAACAAAAATGTCTTAGCACACGATCATAAGTCTTCCTGACTCCCATGTGACCAGCAAGACAATGATCATGTGCTAGATGCAGTATCTCAAGACGGTACACGGCTGGAACTACAATCTGAAACACACTGCCCCAGTGCCCCAGTCATCCTGATTGGACAGGTTAGGTGATGTCCACTTTCTCATGAGCACATTATTGCTAACAAAATATCCTTGAGACACATCTATCATTACATCCTCTAAAACAGCATCTTTCACACTTTCAGTGCCACGGACGACATAACTCGTTTTATTAGGCCCCCCACTGAGTGCCCACGATGACAAATGTCGTTTTATTTGTTTATTAGCGATCTGATTTCCAGTGATGGGAATAACGGCGCTATAAGTAACGGCGTTACTAACGGCGTTAGTTTTTTTAGTAACGAGTAATCTAACGGATTACTCTTCCAATCTTAATAATGCCGTTACCGTTACCGCGGTCCGTGTAGTGTACGTTTTGAGCCCAAATAATCCAAAACTAATCCAACGAACAACACGAGCGACTCAGTCAGCGTGATACCACGGGTCCATGGGTCCATGAGCGTCTTTTGTTTACTCTTGTTGTGTTGGGCACTGGCTGCAGTAGTGGCTCTACTGACTACTGCTGACAGCCTTATCAACAGTGCCTGGTTTAATAGCACAGTCTGGTGCGCAGAGATATATATATCTGTATGTCATGCATGTCTTAAATGTCATGATTAGATTAGTTTAGATGATTCGATTATGTCATGAATTGAAAATGGGGGACCCTGATGTAAACAAGACGAAAGTCTTAGGTCTGCATCCCCTTAACAATTGTGTGTATTGAGCCGTACTGTATTGTACCCATTCTGCAATCTGTTAATAAAAATTTTCAATCAATCAGTATATATTTGTTATTTATTTTTGGTATAGTGCTTAACAAGCATAATTTAATGTTGCCCAGTTGTGGCCTGTTGAGGGGCAATACATATCAAAAGTTCCAAAACATCTATTGTGTTTGTATTTGTATGATCCACTATATAAACATAGTAATTATAATATCTACGTACATGGCATTTGATTGGAGGCTAGTCTCACTTTGTCCCACAGCAACATTAAAATAGTTTAGATTTGTGTATGTTGTTTATGTAAAAAAAAATCTTGAAAGTAACGCAATAGTTACTTTCTGAAGTAACTAGTTACTTTTATAATTTGTAACTGAGTAAGTACTTTTTGGAAGAAGTAACTAGTAACTGTAACTAGTTACTTTTTAAAAGTAACTTGTGCAACACTGCTGATTTCATATTTCATCAACCGAGTCTCCCGTTGGTACGCGTGTAGCTTTATGCCAAGCAAGCAGTGCAAAAATTTATCGTAGTGGCATGCAGTAATGCGCCTTTCATTTTCCGCCGCCCAGCGCCCAGGTCGCGCGGAAATAGGCTGTCTATTGCCATTCTCTTTGACAAACTCTAACCTTAACCAGCTCCTTAACAACGCCTAAACTTAACCGTTCTAACCTTAACCAACTCCGAAACCATGCCTAACCTTAACCATAGAAATTATATTGCCATTCTCTTTGACAAACTCTAACCTTAACCAGCTCCTTAACAGCGCCTAAACTTAACCGTTCTAACCTTAACCAACTCCGAAACAATGCCTAACCTTAACCTTAACCTTAACCATGCCTAACCTTAACCGGCGAAATAACCTTAACCGGCGAAATAATACATGTTAAAAAAAAATCACGTTAAAAAATATTTTCGATGGGATTCGAACTCGCCAGCAAACAAGCCATAGGATCCACAGCCATGTGTCCTTGCCAATTGAGCTATTGGTAGATACTGAATAAGGGGCGGTGACTTATATATATTGAGCTCCGCTCAAGGCGGGATCTCATGCGCATGCGCGGGCACCTCGCGCGAGCACGCCGGCGCACGCACGCACCTGAGCGAGCACGCCGCCGCCGGTGCACGCACGGTAGCATTTGTCTGAAAAGAAGGGCGCTTTACCGCACTAGCGTGCGGTGACGAATGCGGAAGCATTTTTGCACTGCTTGCTTGGCATTAACGTACAGGCCGTTGGTACAGCAGCTCCTCCAGCAGCTCAGAATGGAAAAAAGCGCCCCCTATCGTCTATCCCTGTGTAACTGCAGGTCAGTTGCTTAGACTGACCTGGGATCAGTCGATATGTAGAGGCGGAGCCAGCTGGCTCCTTGAGCTGGCAAGCTGTCTGCTCAACATGGAAGTCATCGCGGGACGGGAATCAGCCTGGAATATATATTCACAGTAGCCAATACTCAATCAATAAGCGTGATCGATATTTGGAATGGCGATCAGGAATTGGAATGATCTTTTTGGAGAACATCTGATCTGAGGTAAGGAATCTATTTTACCAGTCTTGGGATAATCAGAGTTGTATTCGTTGAGATCTCAGCGTTTGCCCTATGTGTGTGTGTGTGTGTGTGTGCGCGATCGCTGATGAGGAACTAAGAGAATCGATTTTTCAGCTCGCGTCTCTAGCGTGCATACGTACACATATACTATCGATAATCTAGCGTTTATTTGAAAACGATTCATAAATAGGCCGAAAAAATACAACGTTTTTGTGTATTCTAGAATATTCCAGTAAACGTCTTTTATCATGGAATCTTTATATTTTCCTTGAAAACGAGGGCTTTTCAAAATGCTATAAAACGAAAATGAACCGATAAAAAAACAATCCGCTTCGACAATGTTGACTGGAAAACGAGTCATTGATAAGCGACGGGCAGATTAGACACATAGCCATAATTTAAAACATAGATTAGGCGTTTTTAAAGCTAACATTGAAGTGGATGGTGGGCATTCAACCGGTAAATCAAGGTTAAGCAAGGGCTCTGAAAGTGGAGGACAATGAGACATCTTTATTTTTTCTCTAGCACTAGCTGCTCATGAGATGGTATCACCTTTCCAAATCCTTCAATGGGGTCAGGGTCTGGATGTTTCTGTGCCAACTCATCAGGGACTTCAGAAACTACAGGGATGTGAATTACCTCTGGAGTAGGCAGTACTCTGCCACCAGCCAAACCATTCCCTAAAATGAAGGAGACACCTTTTATGGGGATATGAGAACATACACCCACGACAACATTGTCTGATACTAAAGCCGACTTGAGTGTGACATCATGCAAAGGTGCATTCACAAAGCCTCCTCCAAAACCCTTGAACAATGGCATTGGAATGCAATGAAGACTTTTCTGAAAATGGAAAAAAAAACATCAAGAATGAGGGACTGAAAGGCTCCTGTATCTCTCCATATTTAGCCTGCTTTGACTCTGGTGCATCAGCCAGGGAAACAAACCCATCCATCATAAAGGATGAGGAGCCCTCTAACTCACTGTGCCCATCTTTGATACTACCTCTATCACCTTCTAACCACGGCATACTGTAGGTGTTCTGCCTACTTTTAACATGAGCACACACACACTCATGCTGCACACGCTCACACTATGGACACTTTACAGAAGGAAAGGTCACTTTAAGAATAGTATAGCTTGAGATTGTATAATATTGCATTGTATAGCAGTGTACATAAAGACCCAATGCCTCATCCGTAGCTAACAGTGTACTGCACTGCCACAGGACCTAGCATGTCCTACCATGCTCTGTAAATAGCTCATGTACAGATACCGATATACCTACTTTGTTTACTTGTTTATTGCACTATGTCGCTCTATTGGTTGGACTCTTATTATTATTACTTGTATTATGCACATCGTTGCGGGCAAGACCCCCCGCATTTCACTGTATACCTGTATGACGTGACAAATAAAACTCTTGTATCTTGTATCTTGTACTGTTTTTACCAGAGCGACAGTTTAAAAAAAATCTGTTTGTTACTAAGAACAGGGCACCCAGCAATGATATGACCTGGCTTCTTTACGAAACAAACTTTCTCTGGGAATGCACACGCATTGGAGTTGAAGTAAATGGACCAGTAGACACAGGCTCTGCGACAGGTCCTGCATTATTATTATTATTATTATTATTATTATTATTATTATTATTATTATTATTATTATTATTATTATTATTATTATTATTATTATTATTATTATTATTATTATTATTATTATTATTATTATTATTATTATTATTATTATTATTATTATTATTATTATTATTATTATTATTATTATTATTATTATTATTATTATTATTATTATTATTATTATTATTATTATTATTATTATTATTATTATATTATTATTATATATTATTATTATATTATTATTATAGGCTTTGGGAAATGCCCCCCCCCCCCCCCCCCCGAAAAGGACCCTTACCCCTAGACTCAACATGATATATCTCTACAAATACAGATTTGTGTGTCAACACAAACTCATCAGCCAAGACAGCAGCCTCACCTATCTCCGATACCTTATGTTCATTTAGGTGGAAATGGCATCAGGAACACCATTTAAAAATTCCTCTAGGTCCAGGAGAATCACCTGTCTAAGCTGCTCTTTAGATTCAGATTTCTGAGACGTGCACCATCTATCAAACAAGTTCTCCTTCTCTTTACCAAACTCAACATACGTTTGTCTCTCAAACTTGCGATAGCTTCTAAAACGCTGACGATAGTCTTCTGGGACTAATTCACAAACCCTCAATATGGATGCCTTAACAATGTCATAGTCAGATGCAGCATACACTACTCAACACATCCCCCAACAACCTCACAAGCTCTCCTTGAAATACTACCAGCAAACATGGTGAGCAAAGGAAAATCAATTATTACTGGAACATGAACGTGGACTGAAAGAGCTAGAACTTAAACATGCTGCCTTGCAGGCAGGTTCTGTGCATCCAGAGTCACGTTCACCATTTGATGTCGGCAAATATATTAGGATGGCGCCTCTTTTTTTCGAGAAGGATGTGGATAAGTACTTTCCTAATTTTGAACGGACTATGACATTGTGGACGTAGTCTTAGTTTGCTTTGTAAGATAGCTGTTTAGCGATTGCAAGTTAGCAGGTAGCCATCTCTCAATCCAGTTGTGG
This sequence comes from Notolepis coatsorum, assembly GCF_963971535.1. Classification (NCBI taxonomy): domain Eukaryota; kingdom Metazoa; phylum Chordata; class Actinopteri; order Aulopiformes; family Paralepididae; genus Notolepis; species Notolepis coatsorum. The sequence goes on from NC_140169.1 coordinate 16,924,056, forward strand.
CTGGCTAGCTATAGCCAGTCAGTCGTGTAGTATCCTGTTTAATAAACCGATAGGCAAAGGAGGGATGTGTGAATCTTATGGAATTGCAAGCTAGTGCTTTTTTCTGAGGAAGATGGAGTGAACAGAAAAGCTGTGGGATTATTTACAACACAACAAATAACAAGTCAGTTTATATTCTTGTCATGATATCATTTAACTATCACTATTGTCACTCAACGGTTTAACATCACAATACTACTGTATATAAGACGGACAACACGCTCATCACAGACAAGCTGTATGTAGCCAATTACTTAAACATCTTCTTCACAAACATAGCCACAACACTGGTAAACAAACTACCGTCCCACTCAGGGCATTATGGGGTAGAACACATAGTAGCATACTACAAAAACCTAGGGGTCCGCAAAGACGACTTCAAACTAGAAATGGTAACAACCGATGAGGTACTCAAAAAACTGAGCGCCCTCCAACCTAACAAGGCCACTGGCCATGACAACATCCCCTCCAAATTCCTCAGAGACTCAGCAGCCGCCATCACCCCAGTCATCACACACATAATAAACCTCTCCATAAAACAGGGACACGTCCCCAAGGACTTAAAAATTGCGAGAGTGACCCCTCTGCACAAAAAGGGCAGCAAATTAGACCCAGGCAACTACCGCCCTGTTTCTATTCTTACCTCCATCTCGAAAATCATGGAGAAAATAGTCTAAGAACAGGTCGAAAAGTACCTGGTGGAAAAAAATCGAATCTACGAATTCCAATCTGGCTTCAGAACATCCCACTCCACTGACACATGCCTTCTCTATTTGAACAACCACATTAAACAAGAGGTGGACGCGGGCAAATACTGCGGCATGGTCATGCTGGACCTACAAAAGGCCTTCAACACTGTCAATCACTCCATTCTGATTGACAAGCTAAAAGCAATTGGTTTTGATAGTCTATCAGTGAGCTGGATGCAATCCTACCTGGAGGGGAGAGAACAGATGGTGGAGGTAAACGGTACTCTATCCCCCCCCCCCCTCACAGTGAGCTGTGGTGTTCCACAAGGAAGCATACTAGGACCGCTACTGTTCCTAATTTATGCAAATGACATGTCGTCAGCTTGTGACTGCAACTTGTTCTTGTTCGCGGACGACTCAGCCCTGCTGGTCTCTGACAATAACAAGTTACAGGTTGAAAAAACCCTCAGCTCGGAACTAGGCAGAATCTGCACCTGGCTCGCTGATAACAAACTATCATTACACCTGGGTAAAACAGAGTCCATTCTCTTCGGATCAAATAACAAACTCAGCAAGACCGATGGCTTCTCAGTTACAGTGGGTGACAATATTGTCACAAGGAAAGATGAAATTACATACCTAGGTTCCATCCTAGAGGCAAATCTTTCCTGTGACAAAATGGCATCCAAGGTAATAAAAAAAAGTCAACGAACTAGATTCTTGTACCGGATCTCCTCTCTGGTAAAAAAGAATACCCTGAAGACTCTGGCAGGAGCACTCATTCAAGGGTACTACGACTATGCTTGCACCTCATGGTCAGTGTGCGAACCATATCACGATTTCCGGGGGAGCTCCCGAGGGGGGGGGGGGGGGGGGGCTTCGGCTTGCGCAAAGCGAATTTGGCTTCGGCTTGCGCAAACCAAGCGTTGGCACTCTGCGCAGCTTGAGTGAAACTGCGTTCAAAGTTCTGCGACCTGCGTTCTGTTGTTCAGTTGACATGTTCGATATAATCTCCGAAATACATGTAGGAATGCAGTAGTGATAGCGTAGACGGAGTCGTGTTCCGATGCAAAAACACTAGTTTATTACGCAGGCTACTGTCGCACAAACAATACTTCCATTCATCTTTCACTCGTCTGTCTCTCTTTAACTACGTCATCCCCCGCTAAGGGTCATGGGAGATGTAGTAAACACCACAAAAGGCTAGAATGCTGTGAATTATGTCCCAGTAAGTAGCCACTACACGCAAATCATTAATCATACATCAAAATAGCCTAATCTTATTATTATACACAATGATGACGATACAGAAAATTACAGAAAAATTAGAAATGCATGGCAAAAATAGCATTTATTGTCAGTATTTTAGAGACCCCCCAAAAATTCACAAATCATGTTTTCAGGGGAGCTGATGTCTGACCTAGGGGAGCTAAGGGCTCACCCAGCTTACCCATGGTTCGCACCCTGCGCATGGTACCAAAGCACCTCAAAGGCGTGTAATGGGAAATATTAAAGGACTAAACGATGAGCCGTTTACAAATCATTCTGAGTCATTATTAATGATAAGAAGAAAGTTTATTAACAATAAGAAGAACGTTTATTTCACCGTGGCCACGTCTGAAAGGACAGTCTATAGTCAGAGACAATATGTTAACCCACTAGCGTCTGGCCATAGACTGACCCAGAACGCTGTTTCAGACACATGTTAAATACACAGTTGTCAGACATAACATAATATATCAGATATGATGACGAAGGTAAACAAAAATGGTTCTCAGTCAGTGGGAACAACAACAAAGAAGTTATGGCTGGCGAGATGTCAGTCCATTGGAGTCTTCTTAAAGAGACATACACACATTAACCAGTCAACCTGGTCATACTGAGAGTCAAGCTGTATAACATGATATCTCAACACAGATCTATAAGAACATGATAATATATTTCCACGACAGTTCCCCCGTCTGATAATTAATCACAATCATTATCACTTCATAAAGACAACAAAAAATATTATCATCATTAAACCAAAAATAACACAAATCATAATAACTCAGCATAAACAATTTTTATTATCTAAAAAACAAAAGGTCCTCTGCATAGACCCCGTGTCACGTGCAAAAGAGAAGTTGCCATAACAGCCAACCATCATTAGCGTCCCTTTGCAAATGTCCAGACGGTGGCAGAGGACTCAATAGTACAGTCCAGCCTCTGGTTTTGTCAAGGCCATATTTCTCCCACCACCAAGCTGAAAAATAGAAATCACAAAAAAACAGGAGAGTATTTCGCCAAAAAGATAATTTCCCCTTATTCAAAACAAAAACATTCTCACAAAACTCTTTAGCGAAAACAGATTAACAGCGAGAAACAAAAACAAAATTTGCAGACTCTTCACAAAGAATGAAAATATAATCTCAGGGAAGTCACACATAACTCAAGTTTACCATTGCAATGTACAGCTGTCATGTACGAAGGTCTAAGGACCACACAGAATAACACTGGAGCTGGCTGCACATGAGCAAAAGCACCCTCTCTCAGTAAATTCTTTCAAAACAATGTCCCAGGTAGGTAAAAAAAGACACAACACAAGACGTTTTCCAAATAGTAAATCATGTATTTAATGGAGGTAGGGATTTAAACCTCCTCCATGGTGCACAGGGGAAAAGGTAGGGGAGGACAAACAAGATATACATATAATACAAACAACACTTAACAACTAACACAACCACGTGCCCCTCCTAGAACACCACAGCTATGGGCATCAATCCACACTCATGTGATCAACAAAGGCAACCTCATACACGGTGGTCACTGGGAAGTGACACAATGAGGCGCCCCGACGTGTGTGTGCTGGCAGCTACTTGTGCACCCATCCCTCTCGATGTGATTGCCATCAGCTGTCACTCATCAGGCAATCAGCACCCTTCAGTGTAGGGACGGGCAGCACCTGACAGGAAGAGAAGAAGAGATATCATTAGCTCTCATGTTCACACACACACACACACACATAAAAATGATACTAATCTGATGTTCACATGGTCTTCCAAATACAGTAATAATGATAATGACCAACCCACGTACGTCACAACAGCATATTCAAAAACATCTCCATTCTGAACCAAGTCCAGTACATTATTACCTAATATCTCTTAGAATGATACCGTAATATCTGTATGTGTTTTGGTTCAAACTTGCCTCATTTATCATCTGTGACGAATCCCGGAACGGTCTCTCCTCCTTCCCCCGGCCGATGATCCAAACACCCCCTCCTCTGCAGTCCATGGCTCCGATGCAAGACCGGCTGGCTTAGATCTTTGTCATCAGTTCATGCCCACTGAGTCTGGTCGAAAGCATGATGGAAGCCGCCTCTTAGATCTCTATCTCTGGACCACCCATAATATCAGGCTGGCTGTCAGTTGATGTCCTTAGCGTCCCATCAGCTGGGTGTACGCTTTCTCCAGCCGATAGGCCTAGTTCTGCAGTAGACTGGGACAGCTTACTTTCCCCGTAATCAGCTGTAGTCGGTTCCCCCATCAGGTTCTCGGTTGTGCCCCTGATGGAACAGGTCTGCTGGAAACCGTCTCACAGATCTTTGTCTCGGCTGATGGTCACAGAGAACTGTCCAGTGTCATAGCTGTAACTGCAGAGCAGAACCCCGGTTCAGTAGAATAGCTGGGCCAGCACTTGTCAGTGGTCCTCTGCGCCCCATAGCTGTGTGTCCTCTTCTCGGGCAGAGACAGGGTACTTGGACCGCACAGGAGATTGAAGAGAGACACGCTCAGCGAGAGACTCACAAAAGGAAAAGAAGAGAGAGAAAGAAATAAAAATAAAAAGCTGTCCGGTAACATTTTACAGTCTCGTTGGCCAAAAAAACAAACTATATATAATATTGAAGCCCACTCCCCTCTGATGCATCTGGGACGTACCAATATTGAGACTAAACATACACGCATCAAGAAGCTAGATGACTATGAACAAAAACACACTCTAACTACCAGACGGAGCTGTGGTTCCCAAGTCTTGGTTTTGATTAGAAGACTCCTATTGGGGGTCGTATTTATTAACCTGACTGTTTGTGTGAGTGTCATACTCCTATTTGGAACTGTTGCCTGAACTAAAAACAATCTCCTAATGTATCCAAAACAAATATGTTCGAACTTAGAAGTCCAATTTGAAATTCAGGTTTTAAATAGTCAGCACGCTACGCTTTCCTGAAGCTGGACGAAGGTCATTCCATTATAAAGCTCCATCTGACATCTATTTCTGATTTTGAGATAGGTCATTGTACTGTATACTTGTACTGTATGGAATGTTTTACATTTGTGCATCGGACTCCCTCTATAATGAGATGCACTAGATAGCAGTAGAGCCCTGGAATCACTATTCCCCTATGGGCAATGGACATTTCCCAGCACAAATCACACTGTATTTAAGACACACGGCATAACACATAGTGGATCAAAAGGTCAAGCAAACAAACAATTCAAACAGGTGCTCCTTACAATCTGATATGACTCACAAATAGCTTCTAAAACCTACACTGCAGCCAAAGAAGGACTGCTAGGCCCACCACATGTCTAATCTAACAAAAATACTTACATCAGGTCCTAACACTAATTATATTCCTCGGCCCCCTAACCTACCTATACTGAAAGCTAATGCACTGTAGACCTAGCTTTCTTCAACCACACCTGCTACCAGCCAAAGATCATATCGACCATATACCCGTCAAGTATATTGTATAGTACAAGACAAGTATATCGTACTAATCCCTTCAATGACTGCCCCAGGGTTACGTGGTACACAGGAAGCTAAACACAGCCAGAAAACAATGAAAGTACCTACTTGTGGTGTCCACTAAACTAAATATTTAAACAGCATATAAGTGGTCAAATCAAATTATAAATTAAGAGCATACTCACCTGTTTGAAGACCCGCTAGAGCCCCCATGTTACATTCAAGCCTAAAGTATGGCTCGTGTAGGCCTTGAATGCAAAGTGGTGGACACAGGACAAGACAGGAGTTTATCAAAAATAACAATATCTATTGGAACAGCTATTTAAATGGACAAAAGGGTGAGAGCTGGGCGTTCCAGACTCCAAAGGTCAATAACAAAACTAAGGCACATAGGCCAAAATAGAACAAACAGCAAAAAATAGAAGCAGTGAGAGCAGATGAGACTCTGGTGAGCTGACATCTCTTGTGAAAATGGGAGACACTGCAGCCTGCACTCTGCTCTGCTTTGTAGGGCGTGGTGCCTCATCACCACACCTGTGTCAATTACAAGGGCGGCCATTTTAATAACATGGAAAACAAAAACAGGAAGAAACAGTGTGTCAATCAAACCAACAATTAGTGACAACACAACCACAATGTGAATATGCACCACAGACAGTAAGTATCCCTTCACCATGTGAAAGTAATGTGCCTGCATTATCCCACTGCCCCCCCTAGATGGCGGCAAACTCAGTCTAGAGTATTTTAGCTGACGTGTCACTCCCTGGTCCTAATCTCCTCTGCGCAGCCATCTTGTCTTGGTGCAAATTTGTTGACCTCTCCTCTGCCCTGCACTGTTCTGGGCCCACACTCGCTATCAATGTTTTGTCTTACATTGGAATGTAAACATTCAGCCGTGCTAGTTGTCAACTGGCAGCTGCACTAAATTGGTATGTGTTCCATACAAGCTCTCGCCAGAGGCACCAAGCTCCCAGTAGCACCGCAAAAAACAACAACTTGAATACAAAAACATTTCATACATTTATTTATAATATTAATAATAATATTATTTAATCTCCTGACAGCCGGGCCCCCCAAAAAATGTAATACCTGTGCAAATTAAATTTAATATCTTTTAAGGCCTTAATTTTTTGCATTTTTTGCATTTTGTACTTAGTTTGTATATATAGTATATTTTGCAGTGTTTGGACTTCCTTTTACGGCATGAAGCACACTCTCAGAAGGCTCACACAGAACCAAGCATTTCACTGTAATGTACATGTATGTACCTTAATAAAACTTAAACTTAAATGAAGAATTATGAATTTAAAACCCTTTTCTCTGTACCACTGTACAGTCATGTGACCACACACATTAGCCTATTATCTGTTCTGTTACTGCATGCACTATCCTAGTCTTCTTGCTGCTCTCCTGTTTTGATTTGCATTTAGCCGCAAAGTGATTTTCTCTCCCACGCTTTTTACACTTTTTTCCCAAAAGCTGGGCATTTTTCTTGTTCCTCTCATGTGTTTTCCCACAAAACATGCAGTCAACCTCGCTGTCTTTTTCCAACTCTCCTGACTGTTTTAGCGCATGTACCTCTTCCACTGCCTGTCCTTGTTGCAGTGTCATGCTATTAGCCCTTGAAAGCTCAGAAGCTCCACATATTTTCCACCGCTCAAACGGCACCGTTTTTTTTTGTTTGTCTAAAGATAACTCTCGGGTTTCAAAACAAAAACGTGCCACTCTGCTGTTATTCAAAACACACTCCTACATCGCAACAATTTTCTCTGTGTCTCATCCTCCTGCTCTCTCCTTGCGGCCATCTTGTCTTGCTCATAATCCAATGGCTACTCTTTCTCAGAAGAGCGTTTGTTTATATCGAATGATGTTCTAGCTAGGAATGTAAACATTCTCTCGCTGGCAGTGAGCTGCCAGCCACTAGACTGCTTCCTTCACCGTTCAAACCACCACCATCACCATGCACATTTCTGACCTGTCTATCACTCTTTTAATAACGACCAAAAGGCAGTGATTATAAGTGATTGTAGTCTATCGTTCTTACCCACGGAGAGCTTTTTGTCCTTTTACCCCCCCCCCCTTTATTGTCTCTGTTAAATACACAGTGATGGTCAGATATAGGTAATTCGATTACTGATACTTTATCAATTAAGGCTAGGATGTCACCTAGATTATTGTGCAGCAGTATGGTCCTCTGCATCCAAAGGTCAACTAAAGAAATTGCAAACTGCCCAGAACAGAGCTGCAAGGTTAGTTTTACATTGTTCCATGAGAACAAACACCATCATCTTAATGCTGGTTTTCAATACAGTAAAACTTTTCAGGAACACTGTCTTTTCGTCTCAACCTGTTTTCTTATACAAACAAATTGTCAAATGCAATCAGGTTCATTCTTATTTTACTAGGTCAGCTGATGATGGACAGATTATGTCACCACATCCAAAATCAAATGCTCTAAAGAGGACTGTTGTTTATCGTGCCATCAATCATTGGAATAACTGCCCACTGAACATAAGTAAATTGAATAGTAAAGTGTCTTTCAAATACCACCTGAGAATGCACTACTTAAATATGTGAGCAAAATATTCTGATGTTGATAATGATGTCTACAATATTTTACTGTTTTTAGATTATCATTGTTAATTGTGATTGTCATATGTATCTCATGTTGTTATGTTTTGTGTCTTCTAAGCCAAGCACATTTCGACCTCTCTGACCTGGCACCTTTAGATGCTACCATCTCCCCCCAATATATACATCACATACATTGAATCTCTTGATGTGTTAATGTCTAATTTACAACAGTAATACATACATCTTCTTTGCTATTTTATTTTATTTATGTTTCCCTCTAGTCCTACTATAGCCACTGTGCATCTGTCAGTGACAGAGGAGAGTAATAGAGAATATTTCACCGCTCAAACGGTCACCTCCCCCCATATATATATATATATATATATATATATATATATATATATATATATATATATATATATATATATATATATATATATATATATATATATATATATATATATATATATTAGGGATGCTCGATATTGGCTTTTTTACCGATACCGATATTCCGATATTGTCCAACTCTTAATTTCTGATACCGATATCAACCGATATCAACCGATACCGATATATGCAGGGTTTCCCCCCCCAAAAAACGGAATAATTTCAGGTAACTAATAATTTCACTGTATATATATATAACAAATATTGTTATTGTTTTTTTTCTTTTTTAAACCGATACCGATATTTTCCGATATCACATTTTACTGCCGATATCGGCCGATAATATCGGTCGGCCGATAATATCGGACATCCCTAATATATATACATACATATACATATATATATATACATATATATAGTGGCTTCCCCTCGCCACTTAGGTGACAGCTAATGGGGATCCTTTTAAACAATAAACAACAACAATAAACAATATGACTCGCTGCCATAGTGAAGCGTCTCTTTATATCCGTTTATAAACCAAATATACATTGAAAAACTCTCTGAGGCCCCTGTTAAACATACTGCTTAGTATAAGTACATGGGGTTACTATCAAATATACGGCAAACTGTATTCTAGGACCCTTTATCGCTTCTTTTCAAGCCCCCTCTCTCTACAAACTCTCACTATAGACCGCTCTCTATAGACCCACTATAGACTATCTCACTATAGACCTTTCTCTATAGACTCTCTCACTATAGACTCACTCACTATAGGCCTTTCTCTATAGACCTCTCACTATAGACTCTTACTCATAAGTGTGTCTTTGGCCAGCTACCTTGTTAATTTGATTAAAACAAACTGAAACTGGACACAAGCCCTCTGTCTGGCTTTTTGTGTCATCCTTTTAACATGTACATGTATTATTAATGTACCTTGCGCCATAGTACCATGTACAAAATGTTAATAAAGTGTGAGGAAATAAACTGGAAACCTAATAAAATAAAAAAGGTGGTACCATAATCAAATAAAGACCAAAATATACACTCTATTGAACTGGAGACTTCAGCACAGGATAAACTAGGGATGGGCAAAAATAATCCAGATCGACTGATCACATGATGTACTCGAGTACTCGCGGAGGAAAACGCTGTACAAAAGAAACGTATTTTCCGGTGCTCCAGACCTTTATTTTGAAGCCCACCGCTCCGTCTTTTCCGGTGTTCTAGACTTTTATTTTGAAGCCCACCGACCGGACCGGAAGTATTGTTGTGTGATTATCCTATGCGCAAACAACCTGTCTCGTCCGGTTCTGTGTTTTTGAGCCAATGATAAAACAAATGTTGAGATTGTTGGTGAACAACTAACTTTAGGTTAGTTTTAACGTTAGCTACTAACGTTAGATGCAGCTACTACAGGCAATCAACGATGAGGAGGAAGCGTCAAACCCGTATATACTAGAACAGTAGCCCTGCGGTGCGTAGGCACGACTCGAAACTATTCATTTTGTTAGCTATTTAGCTAATGTTGTCAGCACTGAACGAGCACCACCGAACGTTAGATCTTTAATCTTCATTGAGCAGTCCAGTTTCTCCGGCAGTAGCGAGTAACTACTTGGGTCTAAAAAACAGCTAAACGTTACACATAACGCTACTTGGTTAAAAGGAGAAACACTATTGAGAAATGTAGTTAAGCTATGTGCCGTTGCTATAGGCGAGCTACCGTGCTGTGCTCTGTAGTAAGGCCAGCGGCCCCCCACACGGAGATGACGAGGGGTAGGTACTGGTTCCGCCTCATTAAAACAAAATAGCAATTAATCGCACCCGTCAAAATCATTGCATTGATTTTAATCATCGCGGCAATTAATCGATTTATTTATTGTATGATAGCGCACATAATTCCAGTGTCGTCTCTCTATGTGATACGTGCTCGTATCTCTGACCATATGCCTGTTTTATTTTCTACTGTTGTCCCATGCTCTACTGTTACCTTCCACTCTGACCCACTGCACTTCACCATTGCTCGTCACATGTATTCCCACTGTACTGTATCTGTGCTGTACAATGATAACACATTCGACTCTAATATCACAGACATGTAGGATAGTTCTATGTATTGGTCACAGACATGTAGGATAGTTCTATGTATAGAGAAATGTCCATCGTCACTAAGAACTCCTACAGAAATATTGATGAGTATTTTGGTGGCTGGTACAATGTGATGATGAGCAAAAACAGTCCAGCTCTACTGTCAATAACAAGATACTAAAATGACGTAAATTCACCCATGCCAATGTCAACACATACAAACGATGCAGATAAAATAGCGGCACCCCTCCCCCTCTTCTGTATTGGGGAGAGGTGATAACAAACCCTTCGCTTATAAAAATAATGCCACCTAGCCGGTCTCGACTAGGAACATGCATTGCAAACTACTTTCAGTTATCAGATCATTGATTAAGAAAGATTTGTTGCTCAATGATCTAACATTCAGAAGGGCCATTGTCAGTGATTTGTTTACATGGCCGGTCTTAGTAGATTTCTGTACCTGTATTTCTATCGATCAGCACTTTGCTTTATTTTGATTTGACTTTGATTTATCTAATGAAAAATTGCATTTCAACTAGAATTGTCTTCTTCCCCTTTCATAAATATCTAATGAAAAATTGCATTTCAACTAGAATTGTTTTCTTCCCTTTTCATAGCGTGCGTGCATGTAAGCATGTGTGTGTTATATACTCTGCCTGCCATCATCATGTCCTCAGGTCGATGCCTTCCAGCCGTGCCCCCCAGCCAATGCGCTGCCGGCCTCCCTCCCGCCTCGCAACTCTGTTTTCTTCCGTCTCGGGATGCTCTGCCCCACGGAAGCTGTGAGAAAAGTCCTCACCAGGGCTAACTGTGACTGCCCGACCGTCCAATCTCGCAGCTGTCGTGGCGGGAGGGCCGGCAACGCACCCGGGAACCTGCAGACGGGAAAGCACCGCAGTGGGGGAAGAAAAATAAAACAAAGTGTCAGGTTGCTGATACCTCCATTTTAACATGCTTATTTTCTCTTAACAGACACAAACAAAACAAAACAAAAATAAAATATGTGGCCCCCAAAAAATGTGTTTCCTCTAAGCACTCGGGGGAAAAAAAGCTCTGTGAAACAGCGTATTAACAACGCCCTATCCTATTTCTTTTCAGAAAAACTGCAGTTTGACCAGATAGATGGTAGAAACTAATCACACAACACAGCACCTGTCTCCCCTCTTGGTATTCCCCACGCACGGACTCACTTCCCGCCTCCTTGTGAAAGAAAAACAACCCAAAAAAATACAGAATCAGTGCCTAAAAGATAACCCACGCCTTGTGTCTAAATAGTGGGACTCATTGCATGAACTCCTGTAATTCCCAACATGCTCACAGTACACTTTGCACACGCCTACCTTATCGGATACAAATGTAATTCTCGCTAATTACCAGAACGTACCCTTTAAATCCAAGTGATCAGAGGAAAACAAGAGGGTTACACACCACAAAAAAAAAAAAAAAAAACTATGTTCTAATGTTAGACACCCTCTAGACCCAGAACCCCAAAAATAACTTCAAACTCCCACTCGCATCCCCATAGGTTTACCTGTCAGCGTTGACAAGACAGTCGTAGACAGGCGTCCCCCTTCTCCTTGTTTTTTTTCCCCCCGGAGGTTTTGAGGCAAGAGATATTACTTCTCCCCTGGACTGCTCGTCGGCAATCACCACTCTGTGTCATTCGCTGTCTGGTCAACCTAGACGCCCTAATCTAATCGTAACCTAACTACTTTATAGATGCAAAACAAAACCGCTTTAAACAGAATGCCAACAGCTCACCGAATGCTCCCCACGCGTTCCTAAGGTTCAAGCCGGAGGTGACAGCCAAACGGACGGCGCAGCTGGTTCTCTCCCCCCCCAGTGCGCGGAGGAGTTTGAGACAGGGAAGCGCTTCCCTGGAAACCCAAGATTCAACCTGCCACAGAGCCCGTTCCGCGGCCACCTCGACTCCCATCGCTTTAAAATCTAATAAACTAGTTAAAAAAAATCCCATAATTTCACTCGTCGCCATCTGTAATGGGAAATATTAAAGGACTAAACGATGAGCCGTTTACAAATCATTCTGAGTCATTATTAATGATAAGAAGAAAGTTTATTAACAATAAGAAGAACGTTTATTTCACCGTGGCCACGTCTGAAAGGACAGTCTATAGTCAGAGACAATATGTTAACCCACTAGCGTCTGGCCATAGACTGACCCAGAACGCTGTTTCAGACATGTTAAATACACAGTTGTCAGACATAACATAATATATCAGATATGATGACGAAGGTAAACAAAAATGGTTCTCAGTCAGTGGGAACAACAACAAAGAAGTTATGGCTGGCGAGATGTCAGTCCATTGGAGTCTTCTTAAAGAGACATACACACATTAACCAGTCAACCTGGTCATACTGAGAGTCAAGCTGTATAACATGATATCTCAACACAGATCTATAAGAACATGATAATATATTTCCACGACAGGCGCTAAAAACAAGATTACAAACATCACAAAACAAACTGGTCAGACTTCTACTTGACCTTACCCCTAGAACCCACCTCACCCCTGCCCACTTTGACAACCTAGGATGGCTTAGAGTAGCCGACAGAGTACATTTACATTTTACATTTACATTTAGTCATTTAGCTGACGCTTTTATCCAAAGCGACTTACAAGTTCTGTGCGACAAGACAGCAAGAAGGGTATAACTCTATCAGCTGAGTAACAATGTTCATCAAAGTGTTGCGTGTTACAGTGTAGGTTAGTTTATTAGGACAATGCATGACAGTAAGGTTAGTCGGGGTTAGATTTATTTTATTTTTTTTATCATTTCAGATAATGGTTGAAGAAGTGAGTCTTTAGTCGACAGCGAAAGATTGGATGGGATTCGGCTGTCCTAACTGGGATGGGTAGTTCATTCCACCATTGTGGGGCAAGGACTGAGAATAGGCGGCTTCTCTTTGATGACCCTCCGGGAGCTTGGATAGGAGTAGATCTGAGGCGGCCAGAAGATGCAGAGCGTAGGGGTCTTGAGGGTGTGTAGTTAGAGACCATTGACCGGAGGTAGGCGGGAGCGGTTTCCTTTGCCGCACGGTATGCTAGGTCGAGGGCCTTGAAGCGGATACGTGCAGCAATGGGGAGCCAGTGCAGGTCCCTAAGAAGTGGGGTGACATGGGCCGACTTCAGTAGGTTTGAGATCAGGCGGGCCGCTGCGTTTTGAATGAGTTGAAGAGGCTTGGTGGCAGTGGCCGGGAGGCCAGCTAGCAGTGCGTTGCAGTAGTCGAGGCGGGAGATGACTGTTGATTGGACGAGGAGTTGGGTGGCTTCTTTTGTCAGGAAGGGGCGTATCCTTCTGACGTTGCTCAGGAGGAATCTGCAGGTTCTGGTTGTCGCTGCGATGTGAGCAGAGAAGTTCAACTGGTCGTCGAGGACAACACCAAGGTTCTTGGCGGTCGGCGACGCGGTCACAGCTGCATTCTCGACTGTGATGGAGAGGTCGGTCAGGGGGGAGGATTTGGCCGGCAGGTGGAGCAATTCTGTTTTGCTTAGGTTCAGTTTGAGGTGGTTGGTCGTCATCCAGGCGGAGATGTCGGACAGACAGGCCGAGATCCGCTCAGAGACGTGGATATCTGAGGGAGGGAAGGAGAGGAAGAGTTGAGTATCATCGGCATAACAATGATATGAGAAGCCATGAGACGTGATAATGTTACCCAGTGATTTAGTGTAGAGGGAGAAGAGAAGGGGTCCTAGGACCGAGCCCTGGGGGACACCCATCCGGAGGGGGCGGGTGGCCGACAGAGTCCCTCTCCATGACACTTGGTAGGAGCGGTCATTGAGGTATGATGTCAGCCATGTCAGCGCAGATCCAGCCACTCCCATTCCTGCGAGGGCCGCGAGGAGGATCTGATGGTTGACTGTGTCGAAGGCTGCAGATAGATCTAGGAGAATCAGGACAGAGGAGAGGCCTTTCGCTTTTGCTATGTGAAGTGCCTCTGTGACCGCAATGAGGGCCGTTTCTGTGGAGTGGCCAGTCCGGAAGCCAGACTGATTGGGGTCTAGGAGGTCATTCTGTAAGAGATAAGCAGTAAGTTGGTTGGATACAGCACGTTCAAGTGTTTTAGAAAGGAAGGAGAGAAGAGAGACAGGACGATAGTTGGCTATGACGGTGGGGTTCAGGGTTGGTTTTTTTATGAGGGGCGTGACTCTGGCTTGTTTTAGGGAGGTGGGGACCACCCCCGAGTTGAGTGAGGAGTTGATGGTTGCAGTTAGGAATGGGAGGATGTCCGGTGCTATGGTCTGGAGGAGTGGGGAGGGTAGCTGGTCCAGCTGGCATGTAGTCGGACGGTTCGACGTTACCAGTGTCAGGGTCTCGGCTTCTGTAATGGGAGAGAAAGATGACAGAGTGAAGGATGAGGTTCTCGATTCAGCGTTTGGAATGGGTGGGGGTTGGGAGAAGGAGCTGCGGATGTTCTCCACTTTTTCCTCAAAGAAGATCGCAAAGTCTTCGGCAGAAAAAGATGAGGGAGGAGGAGGTGGGGGGGGGGGGAGTGAGGAGGGAGGACATGGTAGCATGCAGTTTGCGAAGATTCTTGGCAGAGGCCTCGATCCTATGGTGAAAGAAAGAAGCTTTGGCATTAGTAATGGTTTTGGAGAATGTTAACAAGAGGTTGTGATATGTGTCGATGTCAGCAGTGCGGCGTGACTTTCTATACTTCCTCTCAGCCGCTCTCAGGACCTGTCTTTGTTCTCTCACTGCATCCGTCAGCCATGGACTGGGTGGGGAACGGCGGGCAGGTTTCTCAACGAGGGGACAGAGCTTGTCGAAGGAGGTTGCAAGGGCTGAGAGGAGGGTGGAGGTTGCCATCTCTGTGGGGAGAGCAGAGAAGGTGTCACTCAAAGGTAGAGCGGATATTATGTCAGAGGAGAGGGTGGAGGGGGATAGGGAGGGCAGGTTGCGTCTGAGTGAGACGGTTTGAGTTGGGGTGAAGACTTTTCGGTTAAGTATGAGAGTTAGTGAGAAGGATATGAAGGAATGGTCAGATACATGTAGGGGAGTTACCGTGGTGTTAATGATGCTGGAGTTACGGGAAAATATGAGATCCAAGGAGTTGCCTGCTTTGTGGGTGGGAGGCATGGCAGTGGGAGTCAGGTCAAATTGTTGTAGGAGGGAGACCACTGGGACCGACTGAGATGAGTCAGGCAGGTTGAAGTCGCCCAATAGAAGGAGCGGGGTACCATCTTCCGGTAAGGAGCTTAGAAGCATGTCCAGCTCATCTGTGAAGTGATCGAGGGGACCTGGAGGGCGATAGAGTGTAACAATGGTGAGATTGAAAGGATTAGAGACAGATACTGCATGATATTCGAGGGAGGAGAGTGACAGTTCTGGGAGTTGCGTTAGGTTTGTAGCCCATGAAGGAGATGTCATGAGGCCAGTGCCTCCACCCCGTCTGGAGGGTCGAGGTGTGTGAGTGAAGTTATAGTTTGTAGATAATGCTGCAGGTGTTGACGAGTTATTGGGGGTTATCCAGGTCTCAGTTAGAGCCAGGAGCTGCAGATTTAGACTATGGGCGTAGGCAGTAATGAAGTCAGCTTTCTTGACTGCTGATTGACAATTCCATAAGCCTCCCTGTACTGTGACAGGTGTATTAGTGGCTGTAGGAGGGTAGGAGAGATTAGCCGGGTTGCTAGCAAACTGGCGTGGATGGGTTGATTCTGTTCTTGAGGAGCAGATTATGGATATAGGTATGAGGCACATTGTGGTGTCAAGAGTGGTAGGAGGAAGTTGAAGGGGGTAGGGAGGAAGCGAGATAGTAGGGAAATAGCAGAGTGGGAGGGAAATATGGGATTATGGTGTACTTAGCACTGGGTGGATCGGTGGATCCCTCTGCGCAGAACTCCAGGAAAACTCCTCCTCTTTGTCCCTCTTCGTTTCTCGACGCTTCGCTGACGCTAAGCCAGCAAGTCTTTAAATCACTATCACTAATTACTGATGAGTGACACCTGCGGCAAAAGGCCACACCTCCAGTTTCTGTCAGCTGGGTGAAACTAATTACAAACAATTTCCACAACACAATTTAGTCACACACTTCAAAATGATGTACACAGTATTATTCAGTTAAAAGTACAGCAACTTGCAATGGGCCTGGTCTACAAGATACACTATACGACTAAGGTACCCATGTACATGTCAAAATACTTCCCAAAGGTCAGTGAATACCACGACCACAACACCAGAGGAAGCTCAACAAATCATGTTAAACCCAGATTCGGCTCAAACAAGGGACTAAACACGTTTCGCAATTATGCCACATCAATGTGGAACGCCCTACCCAAAGCTGTAAAGGAATGTGAATCCCTACCCACATTCAAAACCGCTCAAACTTTGAGCGCCACGCCTGGTTTTCCTTTTTACCGGCTGAATGCCACCTTCGGCGCCAATGTTAACGTTAATATCGCCTAATCTATGTTTTAAATTATGGCTATGTGTCTAATCTGCCCATCGCATTATTAAAGACTATTTTCCAGTCAGTGCTGTCAAGGCAGATTGTTTTTTTATCACGTCGTTTCCATTTCAGAGCAGTTAGAAAAGCCCCCGTTTTGATATAAAAAACAGCTCATTCTGGAGCATTCTATGAAAATCGTCTTTTAGTGGAATATTCCACAACGTTGATATTCGTCGGCCTTTTTATGAATCGTTTTCAAATAAACGCTAGATGATCAATATTATACGTGCACGCAAGCACATTACGGCCGCGCACGGATAATCGCTCCGTTGATTTCCTCACGGACTTTTACAGAAAAAAACGGAAAGAAGACATTTCACAAAACAGCTTATAACTTCATCAAACTTACTCTGATTATCCTAACACTGATAACATAGAGTCCTTACCTGACATCAGATGGTATCCAACTGGTATATTCCAATTCCTGATCACCATTCGAAAAAATCGATACGTGTATGGATCCAACGCGATACTGTAGAACTCCATGATCAGCGGGGATCTGAGGTTCCAGAATGAACTGTGGTAACCCCGGCTGGATCAGTGAACTGGAAAATGTGGAGTACCGGATTTTTTTCCCCATTCATTTTCATTGAGTCCATTCCAAAATCACTTATGTCATCTGGGAGACGACAGGGGGCGCTTTTTTCCACAGTGATCGCCGGCGCCGCTCGGCTATACTCGGGTAGGATCGGGTGATGCAATAATTTTTCAGATCGCTAAAATAAAAAACTAAAAATAAAAATCCGAGAAATCTCGTGAGTGGCTTTCAACCACCTATAAAAAAACACGAGAAATCTCGTGAGTGGCACGGAAAGTGTTAAAGAGCACCTACGAGAGGCTGCAATTCGAAACTGGCCACCGTAAATGTCCAAACCCCCCCCACCCCCACCCCCTCCAAATAGACAGTCTCCTCCCCACTGCATGTATATATTTTCTCCCCACCGTATGTATATTTCTCTCCCACCCACCCACCCGCTACTAATGTACAGTCTCCTCCCCATCGTATGTATATATTCTCTCCCCACCGTATGTATATTTCTCTCCCACCCACCCACCCCCTCCTAATGTACAGTCCCCTCCCCATCATATGTATATACTCTGTCAGGATCTATGGGTAACAGTACTGTATATTTGCATATCGTATATGTCACAAATGTAACAGTACTAAATACCTGTATGTCATGTATGTCCCTATGCCATAAATGTCACTATGAATTGAAAATGGGGGACCCTGATGTAAACAAGACAAACGTCTTTCTCTGGTCTGCATCCCCTTAACAATTGTGTGTATTGAGCCGTACTGTATTGTACCCATTCTGCAATCTGTTAAATAAAGTTTTCATTCATTCATTCATTCATTCATTCATTCATTCATTCATTCATACTAAACTACTGAATTATAATGACTGTATCTGGCAATTATCAACCAAAGCTTTACAAATCCACTCTTTGTGAGCTAATTCATTTCACACATTCATTCATTCATTCATTCATAATTTAATCTTTATTTAAACTTGAGAATTTATTGAGGGCAAGCCCTCATTTTCAATGACGTCGATCATAATACATAATAAATAATAAGAAATTGAATAAATATACAAAATAATGCAAAATATATCAGAGTATAATATACAATCACTTAAAGAAAACGGCAGGTTATGGTGGTATGATTGGTAATTAAGGATTTAAACTGACCAAAGGATACCAAAATATAGATTTGAGAGTTTATTGTATGATGTTCCACATGTCAGGAGCACAGAAGCTAAACACAGAATATGCTTCCAAGCCAGGCCTGAGGTGTGGCAGTCTATGGATGAGGTGTGGCAGGCTATGGATGAGGTGTGGCAGGCTATGGATGAGGTGTGGCAGGCTATGGATGAGGTGTGGTAGTCTATGGATGCGGTGTGGCAGGCTATGGATGCGGTGTGGTAGTCTATGGAAGATCCAATAATTATGGAGAAAAGGAGGAAACGTTCCACCTCCCTCCCTGTATTCGAAAAACCATCCAACTCCAACCCAACCTGTCTACTGACATGCTGACATACTGACATTCATTCATATCTCGCAATATCAAGGTTATTAAAGGTTAACTGAAAATAACATGAAAACAATAACTTTGTGTGTGGGAAAAAAACATTTGAGTAAAAATAATAATATATATATATATATTAGGGCTGTCCCCGACTAAGGATTTGGATAGTCGACTATGATTGGCCAAAATTTGCCGTTAGTCAAGATAAAAAAATAAAATAAAAAAAAAAAATATATATATATATATATATATATATATATATATATATATATATATAATTATTTTTTTCATTCCATTTGGGCTGTGAGGGGTGCTTAATGTCTGAAGGAGTCGACTGAAGGCTTCTTGTCCTCTGCAAAAGCATGCAATTGGTCCACTGATACATCTTGATATTTGTCTAGTCTAGTGTGTTCATTAGATGGGTGAAATCCTCTTTCAGTGCCACTGTGCCTGTTTCCTTAGGCAGTTAGCCTCTGGTATGCGTGCCATTAGCGTTAGCCACGCTTCTAGGCCTCTTTTCTTTTTGAAAGAATGATAAATCTTAATTTTTTTAATGTATAATTATTATTATAATATTTTTTTTGTATTCGACTAAGAGGTTGGCAGTCGACTACGGCTCCTTTCGACCGATTAGTCGACTAATCGACTAATAGGGGTCAGCCCTAATATATATACATTTTGAAAACTAAATTTAAACTCATTGTGTAGGCTACTTACAAAACGAACTAAAATAAAATAACATTTAGTTTTGTTTTTTGTCAAATGTGTCCACACCACATACTTGAAGAGTCATCCGTGCATATCTCTATTGTAAAAGTTGTTTGTATTACACAATACGTATCTTGAACTTCTTAAAGCGATATCTCACTTTAGTAGAACTTTGGCACTAGGGTGGGATGCAGATGTGAGACACAAGGCAGCTAGCCTCTAGCCAATGCTAGAGTGGCCTGTAGGTATGAGAGAGGGGGAGGTGTGTCAGGGGAGAATGCTAACAGAGAGAGACAGACAGCTGGCCTGTAACCCGTGCTAGAGTGGCCTGCAGATGTGAAAGCGCGTGTTCGCTGAGTGCGGAAAAAGGTCACTTTAAAGGGAATAGTATAGTTAGGATAGCATAGTGATATAGGGCAGAACTGTATATTGTATAGAAAGTGTACATAGGACTCATTGCCTTTTGTATTTTATCTTTATTTTTATCATGTCTATTTAATTTTATTTCTATTATATTTAATTCTTTTATTCTATTATTATTTGTATTTTTTGCACAATCGAAGCGGGCATGGCCACCTTCATTTCACTATATGTCTTGTATGTGATGAATAAACCTCTTGAATCTTGAATCTTGAGTTTCTAGAATCTAGAGAGTAGAAGCGGACAATTCTTGTCACTTGGCTTAGTGGGAGGGGAAAGCAGCATAGGTGTGTACCTGTAGAGGACATGGAATCCTATTGTTGAGTTAATTACTACTCAATGAAATGATGGAGATGAAAGAATAGCAATCCTTGTTGCAATCCTTATTTACCCTCCAAGGTAAATCCCCTGTGTAATTTTTTTATTTACTGCGCCCCTACTCCCCCAGTCGTGCACTTACAGTATGTCCTCCCACCAAAATCTCCTGGTTGTCCCACGGTTAATAACAAAAGGTGACCGGTCCTTCCAATTTATGGCCCATATCCTTTGGAACACCCTCCCCCTTTCTATGCGTTCACTTGACTCCCTATCCACTTTTAAGGAACAGTTGAAAAGTTTTTATTTAGACAGGCTTTTAATACATTTTAATTAATTCCTGGTTATATATGTAGAAGGGTGGATTATCCCTGCTTGTGGGAGTAGTAGTACACAGACACTGGGTAGTAGGATACTATAGAATTGGACCTATATGTACCCCGGTCTTTGGCCCGGAACGTCGTTCTGGAGGGCTTGCAGCTGGAGTGGATGGGGCCCAGGATTTACTAACCTGGGGACTGGTACTCTGGTCTCCCTCGCCTTCCAAGGCGGTCAGCAGTAGCTCCCCACACACTTTCACTTCCCCCAGTACCTCCGACAGCCCTCCCACACCCAGTGACTGTCAGTTCAATAGTATTATTGGGCTTCCCTTTAAGCAGTACCCTTCCTTGACCACCTGTATAGACCCTTCAGATAACCCGTCAACTAGCAAGTACTTCTCATCACCCGTTGCTCGTTCCAACGGGGCTCTCTTCTTATCACCCGTCGCTCGTTCCGACGGGGCTCTCCAACAATGGGGCTCGTTTGAGCACACGCCCGCTGTGACTGCGACTGTTCACGGTCAAGTCCACTGCCGAAGAGGGCTTCCTGGTACTCTCGCCCCCAGGTAACTCCCTCTTCCTCGTTGCTTTCCTCTCTCCTCCGCTCCACCTGCCACCACTGCCACTCCGCCCCCTGCTGGCAACCTCTACTGATCCCACTCTAGGACCGCTCCAGAAAGGGAAAAAGGGCTCCAATGTTATTGTTAGTGATCCATACTGAAGCCGGAGAAGAGTAGCACCTCACCTCGTCGTTAGACTGGGCGAGCTATCCAAAGGGAACACTGTTTATCACACGTTATACACACACAGGGAAAGTAACAGTTAGTTAGCACTTCTGAATACTTAGTAGAATATTCAGGCTGCTACATATACTTTGTTTATTTATTTATAATTGTTGTTTTGTTTTTAGGACTGACATTTATGTTGCACTCATGTTTAGTTATTTAATTTACTTATCTTATGCCTATGCTTACGATGTGACAGAATTGTTTTATGTGTAGTGCGTTCATCTCTATGTAACTGTTGCTATGTTTTACTTCTGTGAAACCCTTTTTTTTATCTGTGAAAGGTGCTATACAAATAAAGTTTACTTACTTACTTATTGTAAGTATTGTAAGTACACACACACACACACACACACACACACACACACACACACACACACACACACACACACACACACACACACACACACACACACACACACATAAACACTTTCAGCAGTGATACCTGGTGAACTATCAGCAACTACCAGTTTAATTCAACAAAGAATACAAAATGCTAACATAAATGCCTGGCCAGCTGTCCAATGCCAGTGAGCCATGTGCTCTCACTCTGTGTCCTGGTCAGTTCCAGTCTCACTGTGAAATAGGAGAGAGAGGGTTAATTACACCTGTGCCAATTAACTCACCCCTACCACTGCTCCGGTGAGTCACTCCTGACTCTCCCTCTGCAACTATACCACACACCTCCTCCCACAGACCTCCACCGCCCGACTTAGGCCGGGAGCCATCCAGGCCGTCAACCAACTCCCCCTGCCCCTCTTCCCATGAGAGTGGGAAAAGAGGTTCACCATCTGTGCCCCCAGCCTATGGATCACTTTGAACCTAAAAGGCTGTAATGCCACATACCATTGAGCGATCTGGATGTTCGTATTTTTCATGAGGTGGAGCCACTGGAGGGGGGCATGATTCGCACAGAGAGGGTGAACGGGCACCCAGGGGGCAGCAGTGGAGGGGGGCATGATTCACAGAGAGGCTGAACGGGCACCCAGGGGGCAGCAGTGGAGGCCCCGGTCACCAACCGGACGGCCAGACACTCCTTCTTCAACGGGCTGAACTTGACCTCTCACTGAGAGAGCTTCTGGCTGATGTACAGCACTGTCGAGGAAGGGGGAGAGGAATTAGGTGTGGGGCCAGAGCACTTGGTCCATGAGGCGTCAGAACGTTGCTGGGTCACCGGACAACCGGAGGGGAAGTGTGACAAATTGGTAAAATCCGTATGGATGCCATACAGACGCCAAGGCCTTGACACTGGTAACGTCGAACTGTCCCACTACATGCCAGCTGGACCCGATACCCTCCCCACCCCTCCAGACCATAGCACCAGACATCCGCCCATTCCTAACTGCAACCATCAACTCCTCCCTCAACTCGGGGGTGGTCCCCACCTCCCTAAAACAAGCCAGAGTCACACTGCTCATAAAAAAACAACCATGAATCTCTCTCTTCTCTCCTTCCTTTCTAAATCACTTGAACGTGCTGTATCCAACCAACTTACTAATTATCTCTTACAGAATGACCTCCTAGACCCTAATAAGTCAGGCTTCAGGACTGGTCACTCCACAGAGACTCATGAATGAAGGATCTTTATTGTCATTGTCACAAGAACGGTACAACGAAATTTTAAATGCAGCCCTAGGTGCTAACAGTCACACAGTGCTAGATCGTCAAATCAAATCAAATTTATTTGTAAGGCCCGACAACACACGTTAATGTCCCCATGGGCCCGACACGTCTTCTTTAAACAAGTCAAGAAGTAACATCACAATAAATCAAGAACAAAACAAAAACACCATAAAGTCCAAAACTTTTAAATGAAACACAGATAAGTGCATGCAATAGCAACTGAACATTTTGAAAGATAAAAAATAGAGCTAATGGCGGATCTATTTGAGGCAAGGGGACTCCGCAGAGAGGGTCGCATCCTCCTGGTCATCATCACGGGACGTCCAACACTCCGGTCATCACCACGAGACAGCCGGAGACAGGGAGACGGGACAGGCGTTAGGCAGTTTGCGTGATTGTGATGGGTGGACATAGCAATAGATACAAGTGGTAAGCATATATGTGAATAGAATAGATATATGTAGTAAGCATATTATGTGAATAGAATAGAAGTACTTAACCCAGCAATTAACTCTAAACCATGTTGACAGACCACGGACAGAAGACGGTAAGAAGCTGATCCATGGCCTTGTGGTGCACGTAGAACAGTCACTGCAGGGCGGCTGGGTAGCGCAGTGGAGAATGCACTCGCCTACCACCGCAGAGACTCTGGGATCTAATCCAGCTGTCAGCGGTACCTCTGGCTTGGTCAGTTGTCCCTACTAACACAATTGGCAGTGTTAGCAGGTGGGACGCCGGCGGGGTATGTGTCCTGGCCGTTGTAAACTGTGACTCCTACTGGTCGGTCGGGGCGCCTGTTCAGCAGGTGCATTCCCCCAGTGAGAGTCCTTGCTGTCAGGTGAAAAGAAGCGGCTGGCTGACTCCATATGTATCGGAGGAGGCATGTGGTAGTTCTATACCCTCCCTAGGCCGACAGTGGGACAATGCGCGCAACGACCAGGAAGGGAATTGGCATAACGACTAAATTGGGATGGGAGCAAAATACAGAAAAAGTGAGAACACATTTTCTTATTTTTTTTTAAAGGAGAACTATCTTATAAATGGCCTTTTCCAGTGTTTAGCATTGTTTCCTAGCTATGTGGACTTATATTAATAGGATCTATGTATCTAATTCTCATATTGGGGCATTCTTCCAATTCTCCTCTCACAATATTCACCCTCACTGAACTGAGTCATCTGAAAATGTGCATATCTGTGATGTCAGAGATGTCTCAGCTGCATAATAATGTGGCAGTTGGCACCAGGCCACACCGTGGTTGGAGCCCAGGCTCAAAACGGCTTAAGATCTTGAGGTAGAAAAATGCTGTTTTTGAGTACTTGATTAGAAATACAAAACAATGAATTTAAAAAAAATATATTACAGAGGTGATCCATAGACTCACAGGAATTGTGTAAAAGTGCCCAAATAGCCAAATAGTGAAAGAAATAGTAAAATAGTTCCCCTTTAAAGAACAGTCACTGCAATCTTGGCCAAGACCCCGAGACATCCACCACCTTGGTCAACACTATGAGACAACCACTCAGAGAGATGGGGGGGGGGGGGGGGGGGTTGGGGGGTTGGGGACAGAGGTTAGAGAGTTCCCATGTTTGTAGTGGGCCGAGATGGAGCAATACATATATGTAAGTGAGCATATGCATACATGGTGACAGTAGACAATAGCTCAGGGCCGTATGCCCCGGGGAGCAGGATAAACCACTCAGAATTGGTCAGGGCAGAGCAGGTAAGGTTCAGCACTGCAGGCCAGACAGAAGGCGATATGAAGCTGTTCCATGGGACCGGTTGAGACAGAGACAGAGGTTAAAAAGGTTCTCCCATGTCTGCAGAAAAGTTTGCTTAAAATTTTAGCTGAGTTTAGTGCACTTATAGCCCTGGGATAAAAACTGAACTTGAGTCTGTTAGTCCGGGTGGGCATGACGCTGAAATGCCTGCCAGAGCGCAGCCGTATGAGGTGTTTGTTGCCAGGGTGGTGTGGGTCCTTAAGTATTTTGACTGCCTTCTTAAGACAGCGGGAGTTGTATAGTTCATCCAGTTAGGGGAGAGGGCATCCAATGATTTTCTGGGCAGAGTTGACGACCCTCTGGAGCGCCTTCCTCTCTGCGGCTGTGCAGCTGAGGAACCACACGTTGATGCAGTAGGTGAGGATGCTTTCCACGGAGCAGCGGTAAAAGGACACAAGCAGGTCTAGTCTGAGGTGGTATTTTCTGAGTATTCTCAGGAAGTAGACTCTCTGTTGTGCCTTCTTCACAATCGCCTTAGTGTTGGTTCTCCAGGTCAGGTCATCCTCCAGGTGGACGCCCAGGAATTTGATGACGAGACTCTCTCCACGCATCCCCCGTTGATGTACAGGGGCTGTATGTCGGTCTTCTTCCTCCTGTAGTCCACGATCATCTCCTGGGTTTTTAGCGTATTCAGCTGCAGGTTGTTAATTTTGCACAGGGCTGACAGCTGCTCTACCTCATTGCGGTATGCGGTCTCGTCACCTTTTGAGATACAGCCCACCACGGTGGTGTCGTCAGCGAACTTGATGATGGCGTTGCTGGGGTGGACTGCGGTGAAGTCGTGGGTGTAAATGGAGTAAAATAAGGGACTCAGCACGCAGCCCTGGGGGGATCCGGTACTGAGGCTGATGGCTGTGGAGGTGTGGGGGCCTATCCTGACCCTCTGGGGGGCGGTCAGACAGGAAGTCCTTGGACCAGCGGCAGAGGGGGTGGTTTAGTCCAAGATCTAGGAGTTTGGGCACTAGTCTGTCAGGCAGGATGGTATTAAATGCCAAACTGAAGTCCACGAAGAGCAGCCGTGCGTAGCCCCCCACCCCCTCTCTCCAGATGGGACAGGGTAGAGAGTTGTGGTGATGGCATCCTCCGTGGACCTGTTGGCTCTGTAGGCAAACTGGTGGGGGTCTAGTCCGGGTGGGAGGCTAGAGATGATGTGGGGCTTGAGTGTCTTTTCAAAGACCTTCATGTTGTGGTATAATATATATATACATATATATATATATATATATATATATATATATATATATATATATATATATATATATATATATATATATATATATATATCAGTGGCGAAGCGTACCGGAGTTAACCGGGCCTTCATAATATTATATATTATTAATATTATATTCCAAATAAAATAAGTCCCTCGATACTCCGTGCTGCTGCTGCTGACTTGAAATAAAATAGACCGTTCTGTGGGCAGTCGGCCCGACACTAAACAGCAGTCTGTTATAATCACATATGTATGAGCTAACGAATTCCGTTATATTGGACATTTGTATTAATTATATCAAGCGAAGAATTGAGAAAGCAGAGAGTCGAGAGAGTGGTTCAACGTTGCGTGATCGCTGAAACCAATGCCGATCTCCGCCTCCCAGCGAGTTGTCATTATTAGACATGCATGGTGACTCAACAACAAAACAAATGTAACTATTTTAATACAATTCAAATTGTGCTTAGAGGGAAGTTACGGTATGCAAAGAAAGATCAAGTCAAGAATTACCAAATGAAACGCACAGCAGCCCAGCCAATATTTCAAGACAGACATATATTTGTGTGGAAATAAAATGCGCAGCGGCAGATCAATATAATCAATATAAATTAATTTGTTTCACTCACCATTTTGACGTGGTTCACCTGAAGACGAAATCCATCCTCCTGTCCGTTTGGGTGAACTTTTCAATGACCCGGTCATACAGCTGATCAGTCCTTTTCAGATCCAGGAGCATTTCTTTTTCAATTGACATGGAGGATAATGCAGAGAGTCGGGCTTGTCCGGTTGTATTCCTCGCATATGTTTTAATGCGCTTGAGGGCAGAAAATGTCCTTTCCACGGTTGAGGTGGTGACAGGGATAGTTACAACTAAACACGTCAGTTTATATAGCTGCTTCATGCTTTCACTGAGTTTTTTTTGTTGAAGAAATAGAAGAAGGTCAGATGGGTCCTTTCCCTGAAAATCTGCCATAGAATACATGACACCGAGTTCGGTTTTCAGCCGTGGCAAGTCAAAACGCGGCCCGTAGCTGTCAGTCAGGCTTGTGAAAGCAGTTTCAGGGAACGTTTTCTTGTAGATGGTGAACTGCGTGGGATCCAGAAGGGAAAGGAATGAAAGCTTTTCGTGATCTTTAAAACGAGTTGTCATTTGATTTAGAATATTGTCAATAATGCCATCATGCACCTTCTTGTAGTATGTACGTGGATCTCCGCACGCTCTGCGCCCAGGTGGCACACCGGTGGTGTTCACTGTCTCGTCATAGAGTTGCTCAAAACGTGGCCTCTGCTCCTCAATGCGAATGCAAAACTCGTCCACCCGAGCCAAACAAAACTGCATGTCAAATGACTTGCTCTGCAAAATGTCAAAAAGAACATCTGCATGGGAAAACATTTCGTAAAATGTTGAAATTAAAAAGCTAAATTCAAAGGTGCTCAAGTATGATATATGAGCATCAGCACCGCCTGTAGCAGTATCGTCAAATTCCTCGTGGTGGTCAACTATGTACTGGAACACGTCCTTAAGAGCATATTTCTGTTCAAATACAGTGCAAACCAATCTTGATGTGAAATTCCACCTAGTTGGTGCAACTCGTGGCAGTCGCCTTTGACACATCTGGTCAAGCACTTGCGTACGTTTGGGCGATTTAGTAAAGAACGCGGCCATGGAAGACAGGTGTGAGAGGAAGATTTTGCATTCTTGAATTTTTTTAACACCTTGAGATAAAACTAAATTAAGGACATGTGCATAACAGTGTATGAAAAGCGCATCGGGGACCCTTTCCTTCACTTTGGCTTGGACACCGTTTAGTCCCGAGGCCATAACAGGTGCACCATCGTAACACTGCGCTACAAGTTTATCTGTGCATGCATATTCCTCCAAGAAATTAAGAGCCAGGGTTGCTGTTTTGCCCCCCGACACATCCACATATTTAATGAACCTCTCTTTTACGCCACCGTCTGTTACATAACGAAGAACAATTGACAGCTGTGCAGCATTGCTCACATCGGACGTTTCATCCAGCATTAGAGCTACACATGACACGTTCCTTATTTCTTCTTTAATTTCGTCATTCATCACATCAGCAACAGCACTTATCAAATCGTTCTTTATTTGACTTGAGGTTCCAATAAATACCTTGGAAGTGGTCAGATGGTAGTGCAAAGCTGGATCATATTCTGCTAAAAATGACAAAAGCTCCAGGTAATTCCCCCGGTTCAAAGATGTTCCACTCTCATCATGGCCCCTGAAAGCCATCTCCTGTTTCCCTAGGAAAACCACGCAGTGTATGAGCCGTTTTAAAATCTCCCGATTTTTTTTGACCTTTTCGTTGTGCATCGTTGTTTCTCTCCGTCTCTGTTCATCCAGCTGTAAATCAATCCTTGCGTCTCCAAATGTTTTCAGACTAATTGTTGCCTTAAGGTGACTTGCCGAGCCTTCATGCTTTTGTGCAGACTTTGTTAAACAGGTAAGGTTATCGAAGCCTCTAAAGTTCCACGCACCCTTGTCGGTCCCAAACAACAAACATTCCCAGCAGAAAAGCTTCTTCCGTGAAACCGAGCCAGTCATCCAGGTGTACCGTTCCCAATTGCTAGCCTGGAAATGTCGCTCGTAACCGGCCTTTGATGCCTGGCTGATTTCCAGTCCTTCTGGGGTTGGGCGGCCTTTTTTGACAATGTCCATCTTTTCATTGAATGTTCTTCTTGAAAAGGGAACTGTTAATAAATCCGCAACAACATCGACGGTATCATTTGCTGCTGCCATGTTTCAGTTTGTCTCGTGTTGTCTTGCTTGATAGTTCACTCACTCGCGTTTGCCGTTTTGCGCTCTGATTGGCCGACGCAGCCAGACTCTAGAATACTTTGGCATCTAAAAGACTACGCCCATTGACTACAGCTCCAAATGTGATTGGCTGATCAAACTGTCACTCCACACCTGGGCTCCTGTTAAGGTTTATTGGGCAGGTCGAGCTAGAATACCCGATGGAGGAAAGTCTGCCCAGAGACTTGTGAAAAGAAATCTCCGATTGGCTGTTATTTTCTCCTGTACAAAAACGCTCTAATGCGCAGTGAATGGGTCGAAAACAACTATGGCGAGTGAAACAGTGCGGTTTTAACAGATTAGCGACACAAACTATTTTAATACATTTGATTAAAAAAAATAAAAAAATAAAAATAAAAAAAGTAATTTTTAAAATTCATATTTTCTTTCTTCTGAGGCTCACAGGGCCTTCTCTGAATACCTTGAAGGCCCTGAGAATTCGCCACTGATATATATATATGTCCCCATGTAAAGATATTCCCCTCCCCTGTGTCCCCTTACCTGTGCCCCCCCCTCTCTGGGGAATAAGACATTCCCCTCCCCTTTCTCCCCAATCCTGTGCCCCCCCCCTTTCTCCCCAATCCTGTGCCCCTCTCCCCAAACCTGTATCCCCCCCCCATTTGACCTATCAAATGGGACCACATCCCCCCCTTGTTAACTATATAAGTCTCCTCCCGAGATCAATCCAGGCTTTTTACCTGGGTCATTTCAGCTGATCACCTGGGGCGAGAGCCTCAGCCATTCTCTCTATAATTATATCTGTTTGGTTAATTAACCTTGTTATTATCCAAACCTCGGTTGACTGAGAACATTCTTCTTCAGGATATCCACAAATATCCCACAATTGGTGTCTACGAACTTGTGACAGACCTTTTTGCGTCCTCCCGGCGTGCTGTATTGTTTCAGCTATACAGAGAAAAGTGAGTATAATAGACTGACCAAAAAATGTATGGCAAGGAATTAAAACCTTCCCGCTTTTCTCTGTGCCAGGTGAATATTACAGAATGTTGTCAAATATTGAGATCATGGCTGAGTAAGAATAGCGTGTATTAATATATCTGATCTGTATTGAGAATCGTACCGGGGAAACGCGTGTACCTGGGTCCTTATCTGGACAGATGTTCTGAGAGGATGGGTTGTTAGTGCTATTCCCGGATTTGAGCTGTTGCCAAACCGAAAGTTAGGGCACAATAAAGGTTGTTGGATTGCTAACCCAAGTCTAGCTGATGCAGACTAAAATATAGGCAACAAGGCAAGAAACGTGGGCTTATTAGATGTGATATCCTTGAAAACGCTACTCTGTTAAAAACGTTCTGTGATTCCTCTGCAAAGAGGCAGGAAGTTAGGACCGAGAAGCTGATGGAATCATAATTAGATTTACCAGAGTAACGTCATATATTCATTGTTTCAACCTCAAACTAAGCCCACAATCTCTTCCATTCCTGAAAACGATGTATTCGGATTAAATTAACCAATTGATCATACAGATAGCGGGAAGCTGATTACGCGATGTCCCGGTGTAGTACGCCATACTACATTAAACGGGACATTAGTTGCGGGTTGAAGAGACCGAGAGTATGATTAAACGGTATATTCACATCTAATATATCGCTGGTAAATTTCGAAGTCAGGTTCGGTCGTTATGATTTTAATAACGATGTATAGTTAAACCGAGGGTAACCAAGCCTTGTCGCAGCGGGTGCTGGTCGACTAAACGAACAGCGATCCAATACAGTCAGATATACACACACGTTAACTTTTATGTATTTTCGTTTGTTTGTCTGTTTAAAGTCTTGTTTGTATGCGCACAGTATGCCGACTGATATCGCGCCGAGCATTGAGAGATGAGTTACCGTTATACAGAGAATAACATTGAGGTGCAATTCACGCGACAAACTAGGATAGTAATTTCCGGAACCAACAAAACCGGCCCACGGGAACGACCATTTGGGAAGTATAGTTTTATCGTTTCAGTTTGTTTACGTTTTCACATATGCACAGGCGCGTTCATTCGGTAACAAAACGCTGGTTTAGGTGAATTCCAGGCTATTGAGAGCTCGCGGAAGAGTACCGCATGGATTGAAAAGCGTTATTTCCGAGGCGAATGGGAACGCATGAACGTCGCTTGGAGCAATGACGTCATACGGTGTGCGCCATGAAGTTATGATTTTATATGAAACTATCCATGGGCGAACGTAATGTTTAATGTGCCCGAGGCCGAGGGTGCGTAAAATCCATGTGTAGTATATGTTTTATTTGTATATGTATGTGCGCGCTGCTATTGGAAAGTGTTGAGTTGCTGTGGCGAGATGCAGAAGAGTGTTTCCAGGGTTGCATTATCCCAGACCACCGGAGAAACGAGCCGAGCATTGCATTGACGACACATAACGTGCTACAGCCTCAGGAACCACTATTCGATTAAAGATACACATGGGCACAAAAGGGGGTAAGTTAATATGGTTATTCAATAACTGAACTGAACTGTGAGGATCCAACGTGAACACGGCAGCTTTTTCCGGTGAGTACGAAACAAACCTTGAGATGCATGACATAACTATCTTTTCATTTGCAGTAAACTACAGCTATCCCATATCGCTTGAGTGATTGTTTTTCATTACTGTACACGTTATAAGTCACAGAAAGCTAAACTCAATGCCTGTTTCAGATGTGTAAATGTATCTGTGGGCGCGCAGGCAGGCTCGCTCCTCATAAATGGGTTTCTATATCTTAGAAAGGTGCACAAGGCTAGTGATAAGGCAAACATGCTATGTTTATTCAACAAATCAGTTCTATTTAAAAAGAAAACAGTGTATGTTTTAACTCCCACGTCATAGAAAATCATGCATCATAACTGACCACAACACAATTTATGAGTAACACACCCTTACTCCCAGTATAAGCAATTAGACCTTATATAGATAAAGACTAGATGATGTGTGTTTGAACTCAAAATCAAAGAGAACACACTCAAAATGGTCTTAGGAGTGGAAAATTAATATGTGTTTGTATTTTCAGTCTGGCTCTGAGGCGAGATGCAGAACAGTGACGGTCTACACCCAAATTGTATCACAAAAGACAGAAACTCCAACAATTTGCATGTCAACATGTGTGGAGCTGAAAGAAAATCGATTGACCAGTTAAAACAAATCTGCATCCAAACACCCACATGTAAATTTTGTTTACAGAAACAAAGCTATTCAGAGTAGGCACTTGAAACCCAAGGGGTATGGCATGAGTGAGACAAAGCAATGCAAATAGCCAGAGAGGACTCTGACCACACCTATAGAGACGCAACTTAGTATCTCCACTATACTTAGTATAGTAGGAAGTATCCCTTTAGATGCAGATTTTCTCTTTGTTACCACTGAGACTCACCTGACAATGGATAACAGGGAACCACTTATTTAACATGAATCAGACACAAGTGATGAATTTGCAGTCATGAAAGTCTACCTAATTCCCATACTAACAATAACTAACCAGTTGTTTTCATCATCTCTTTTCAAGAGGCACACGAATTAGAGATATGAATTCTGAATAAAACCAGACAAAGTAGAAGTACCCGAGATGAAAGATTAATGATGAAAACAACTTCACTTGCAATCTCCTCCTTCTATTCTCTGCTTAACCAATAACTCCTTACAAATCTCAATTACTTTCCATGACTGCAAATATCAAAACCAACAAATTGGAGCACAATTATCTAAATGTACAAGGTATACACGTACATTGGTCATTTAGCTGACACTTTTATCCAAAAGCGACTCACAGGTTCTGTATGACAGGACATCAAAAAGGGCACAACTCTATCAGCTGAGTAACAATGTTCATCAAAGTGTTGAGTGCTACAGTGTAGGTTAGTTTATTAGGACAAATGCATGACAGTAAGGTTAGCTAGGGTTAGATTTATTTGTATCAGTTGGAAGCAGGATAATCATTTACACAATGATTATCAAAATGCACAAGGTGTATTAGAGGTAATTAAATTAATGCTACTTAAGAGTAGACGAGAAAATGAATGGATGTATTTCATGCAAAATTAACTGGCTGCCTAGATTTTATGTTTTTCCCCATGCTAAATCATGACGAGCCACACTGAGACGTGAAGAACAACCGAGAAGTCATGGCGAGGTAAGTATCTTGAAGAAGCACACCATCGTACGCGGCCTGAGGTAAGATCAACTTCAATTTAACATCACAGACTATGAAGACAAAGAGCTATTTTATCTGATTCAAGACTTTGGCCATTCATTTACAATTTTATTTAAAGCCTAATGCTGTAAGATCTAGTTAGATACAAGATCTGATAAGATTGTAGTGAATGTGACCTTCTTGACATAAGGAATCACTGCTAATGCAATTGGCTTGCATTTCCTATTTTCAATTAAGTGATTTTATTTACAATTAATTGAATTAATCCCTAAATGATTTTCCTCTGTAGCAGAAAGGCGTTGAATCATTTATGTGAAGAGTTTTCTAAGGCAGTTTTCATCATCCTCAGATCATAAATTGGTGAGAGGACAGGACGAGTGAGACGACGCGTGACCTGAACCACGAACAACAGCAGAGGACCACGAAGGACACCGTCAAGGAGCTGCGGACGCAACCAGGGCGTTGACAACAACCGTGGGAGAACCACCAGCACACACAACACAGACTACCCCAAAGGAGGGGGAGCAGAGACAGAAAGGACGACATGCTGCGCCACCCCGACAGCCTACGACAAACCAAGGCCAACGCCATGTATCTCCACCATCCGTGTGAGAGAGAGCGTCCTACTGACTAGCCACTACACCGGTGGGCCCTCGCCCTCCATCAAGTGGTACCGCAATGACGAGAAGAGGACAGCGAAACCAGCACAACACATTCAAAAACGCCCTGACCACCATGTCTCTGGGCCTGATAAAGGTCAAGCGTGAGCACAGTGGCAGACATGTGATGGTGGTGAAGAACAACATAGACTCCAGGGAAAGAGTCTGCAAGGCCACTATAGTTGACCGCCCCACTGCTACAGGTGACCCTTGACAGGGAATGGACGGCGACCAGTGAATGTTCCCGACTGCATCGTCAAGAAGAGACATCATCAGAGACCTGTGGACCAAGAGACTTCTGAACACACATTGTCCACATTGTTATGTATGTATTTCATTTTTACTGTGTTACTGTTTGGCCCTGCCACACGACAGACCGAGAACAGATGATCAACACGACACAACAACTGTCAGATTCACAAACAAGAACTGTTTCACAGAGTTCATATGTATCTGGAAAATTATTGACTAGGAATATGATGAAATACAATCAGTAAGATTGCATTAACCAATTTTATAATGGCAATGAGAAATGATCACAGAGTCACATTGCAAAATGGTATTGGTAAACAGGGCAGAACCAGTTGGGTTGTTCCAAGACACCAAGTTTGTTTTGACCATTGATAGTATGCACCACAGAACAATGCATAACGATTATCATAATCACCTTTTATATCAGTTTTATTAGCCACTAGGTTAATGCTTATGTGTAAATCCTATTCCTAATAATTATGCACACGATTTTGTTTTTTCACCCTGTACACTCTGACCACACAGAGACAGTGCTCACATGTATTTAATTGGTTTATTACTATGCCTGTATGCACAACCATGACATTAGCTCCCCTGAGTCATGACATGAACGACTGAAGGAATGCCAAGATATGTGCACAGCTATAGCCTCTAATGATTATGTTATTTGTTGTTTGATATCAGAGTTGAGGACCAATCATTGATATAGGTATTTTGAGATTAATAAAAGAAAAGGGGGATATCTATTCCCACATCTCTGATATCAAAATAACACAGAACGCAGTCCAGTCGATCATGTCATGAATCATGTATATAAATAATACTATTTTAAACTGTTATGCCATCCAACAGATCACATTGGCCAACATTTTCATTATTTTAATTGTTTTCTATTTTTATTCATTATCTGATAACCGATGGATCACATCGGTCCCATTCTTTTACCATACCTATTCACTTTTACCTGTTCCAAACAATCCTGGTATATTATACATTAATCTCACCCACATTATAATATAGAAAAGTGAGTATTGTAGTATAATATAATGTCCCCATGTAAAGATATTCCCCACCCCTGTGTCCCCTTACCTGTGCCCCCCCCCCTCTCTGGGGAATAAGACATTCCCCTCCCCTTTCTCCCCAATCCTGTGCCCCCCCCCCCATTTCTCCCCAATCCTGTGCCCCTCTCCCCAAACCTGTATCCCCCCCCCCATTTGACCTATCAAATGGGACCACATCCCCCCCTTGTTAACTATATAAGTCTCCTCCCGAGATCAATCCAGGTCTTTTACCTGGGTCATTTTAGCTGATCACCTGGGGAGAGCCCCTCAGCCATTCTCTCTTCTGTACTATACTGTTTGGTTAATAAACCTTGTTATTATCCAAACCTCGGTTGACTGAGAACATTCTTCTTCAGGATATCCACGAATATCCCACAATGGGTAGGGAGGTGAGTGCGACTGGACGTCATTCAGGTAGCTGATGGAGTTCTTCTTCAGGTCCGGGATGATTATGGAGGTTTTCAGGCAGGGTGGGATGATGGCCTGGGACAGGGACTGGTTGAAGATCTTAGTGAAGACCCCCGTCAGCTGGTCGGCGCAGTCTTTCAGCACCCGTCCCACGACATCGCCCGGCCCTGCTGCTTTCCTCAGATTCACTCCCTTCAGTGTGCGTCTCACCTTGTGCTCCGTGAGGATGATGCTGCTGAGGGCTGGTGAGTGTGGTGAGGCTGCTTCTGTCTGCACCACCTCGGGCGTGGCGTTGATGTGCAGTGTGGCTGTTTCCGTCGACCTCACCTCGAATCGTGCGAAGAAGGAGTTCAGCTCCTCCGCCAGCTGAGGGTCACCCTCGTTA
This sequence comes from Notolepis coatsorum, assembly GCF_963971535.1. NCBI lineage: Eukaryota > Metazoa > Chordata > Actinopteri > Aulopiformes > Paralepididae > Notolepis > Notolepis coatsorum. The sequence continues at coordinate 16,959,966 of NC_140169.1, forward strand.
GCTGAGGAGTGGCTGGGTTTGTAGTTGGTCATCTGTTGGACCCCCTGCCATACCTGTCTGGTGTCATTGCTCTGGAAGCGGTCACAGAGGCACTTCACTTAGAAAAAGTGAAGGGCCTCTCCTCTGTCCTGATTCTCCTGGACCTTTCGGCAGCCTTCAACACGGTCAACCATCAGATCCTCCTCGCATCCCTCGCAGGAATGGGAGTGGCTGACTCTGCGCCGGCATGGCTGACATCCTACCTCGATGACCGCTTTAGACGGGCGTCCCCCAGGGCTCAGTCCTTGGACCCCTCCTCTTCTCCCTCTACACCAAATCTCTGGGTAACATTATCACGTCTCATGCCATGCCGATATCCATGTCTCTGAGCGGATCTCGGCCTATCTGTCCGACATCTCCACCTGGATGATGACCAACCACCTCAAACTGAACCTAAGCTAAACAGAATTGCTTTACCTGCCGGCCCGCTGACCGACCTTTCCGTCACAGTGGAGAATGTAGCTGTGGCCGCGTCCCCGACTGCCAAGAACCTTGGTGTTGTCCTTGACGACCGGCTGAACTTCACCGCTCAAATCGCTGCAACAACCAGAACCTGCAGATTCCTCCTGAGCAACATCAGAAGGATCCGCCCAGTCCTGACAAAAGAAGCCACTCAACTCCTTGTCCAAGCAACAGTCATGTCTCGCCTCGACTACTGCAATGCACTGCTTGCTGGTCTACCGTCAACTGCCACCAAGCCTCTTCAACTCATTCACAATTTGCCGTAGACTAAAAACACACTTATTCAATCAATATCTGAAATGAAAAAAAAATATTAAGAAAATAACCTTGTGTTGTGAAAAAGCGAGCTGTGCCAATCCAGGAGTTTGTTGACCTGGGGCATCGGGTAGGCATCAAATTGTGGGTAATTTGGAGACCCTTGCTATGATGCAGGAAAGGCAGGCAGGAGCCCAGCAACAACAGCTAGAGGCACTGTGGGCCCAAACAGTGGGGCAACAGTGGCTCAGGAGGTAGAGCGGTCTTCTGGTAATCGGAAGGTTCCCGGTTCGATTTCCCCTCCTCCCAGGCAGCGTGTTGAAGTGTCCTTGAGCAAGACACTTAACCCCTAACTGCTCCCGATGAGCAGGTTGGCACCTTGCATGGTCACCGTTGGTGTGTGAATGTGTGAGTGAATGGGTGAATGTGAGGAACAAAATTGTAAAGCGCTTTGGATAAAAGCTGTTAAATGCACCATTTACCATTTTATCATTTACAAATCTACCTCCTACACCTGTGCTGATGAATCGGAGTTCAATGGTCACTCTTTTCGTTTTCTCAGTACATGAAGTGCATAGAGCTCTTAAAGCTTTAAACCCAGGAAAGTTGACACAGTTGACCATATCATTTTGAAACAGCGATTGTTTAGCATAGGTCTCTCTGAACAAGAACGCAGTGGACTAGATTAGATGGTTTCTCTTCTGATTTGCTTCATGTCCACAAGGGGGTGCCCCAGGGCTCAGTACTGGGCCCCCTTTTATTTACTGTTTACATTAATTGTCTGGGTCATAATGTGTCAAATGCAAAACTATGCCGATGACACAGTAATTTATTGTTGTGCGGCTAAACTTACTGAAGCATTTCAGAATTTGCAACTTGCCTTTGATGTTGTACAAAACACACTTGTGCAACTGAAACGTGGCATTTTATTTTAGAAATAGAGCTTGTAGGGCTTGTTATTGCCACTTTTATGCCTGTGCTTGATTACGGTGACGTTCTGTACATGCACACATCGTCTCAGTGTCTGAGTATGATTGATGCTGTCTATCACAGCTCGTTGAGGTTTGTGACAAATTGTAAGGCGCTGACTCATCACTGTACCCTGTTGGCTGGTCTGCACTGGCCACCCGCAGACTTGTGCATTGGTACGTTTTTTACGTTCTTACCTTCTCAAAGTCTGCTCCTATTGTCTGTTCCCAATGTTCGTGCTGAAATGGGAAAGGGAGCATTTAGTTATTCTGCTCCCTCAGCTTGGAACATGTTACAGAATGACCTGAAACTCTCTGACTATGTATCACTGGATGCTTTTAAATGCCCCTGAAGGGACTAGAGGTTGAATCAATGGTCTGTCGTTGTTTTGATTTGCCCTAATAGTCTATCGTTGCTGCCAGCATATTTATGTAATTATATATGTAATTTGTTGTGGTTTTTTGTATTTATGTGCAACTTTTGTATTCCTTTACTGCATCTTGGCTTGGCCAGGTCTCACATGAAAAATAGACTTTTAATCTCAATGTGACTCAATGTTGTTAAATAAAGGTTAAATAAAATAAAAATAGAGAAAGCTGTTTTTACCTTGGACTATGGAGACATGGGAAGCCAGTAGCCTTTAGTCAAATCCAGTGTTGTGAAAAAGTGATCTGTGCCTAGCCAGTATCGGGTAGGCATCGAATTGTGGGTGATTCACCTTGTGATAGTCCATACAGAACCATATAGAACAGGGGTGGGCAATTATTTTTCCCGGGGGGCCGAATGAGCAACTGAAAATATGTTGGAGGGCCGGGCCAAAATTCCAAACTCAATTATGCATAATATACATTTTTATTTCTATATAAAAAGCAGTAAATGGCATTGTGTTGACCCCTGATAAGAGTGTATGTTATTATTTGGCAATTAAAAGGTGAGGTTAGCTTTAAAAATATAATTTATTCAAATAGAATTTATTTCCAAAATGATAAACAAAATGTGAAACATTAATAACAAAGGGCATGTATGAAAAAGTGCTATACAAATAAAGTTATTATTTTGAGTTTCATATACTATTGAAACAAGGATTTTCTTAGCTTTCTAAAGACATCACATCATCTTATAGCCAAAATAAACAAGACATGTTACTGAACTGTGTAAAGAAAAGTGTCCCATAGCCTTTTTTACTTTACATGCCTATATTAAACATTTAATGTTTTCAGAACTGTGCAAAAAAAAAAAAAAAAAATATCAAGTGTCCCATTTCACTTGTTATATTTCCACATTTTAGTGTTCTTCAGCTCTTTTTTTTCTTCATTCAGTGTGATAAATCCAGTCTCTGTTGAGCTTTAACAAGTCCATCAAAGTCAGGTTGCATGTCTGAGGTGGATATGCGAAGCACAGCTGCCAGATGTTCATCAGTGAGAGAGGATCTGTACCTGGACTTGGTAAACGTCATGACTGAGAATGTCTGTTCACATATAGGTGGATCCAAAGAAAACCAACATCTTCTGAGCATGTCTCCTCATGTTTGGAAAGTTCTCCTCCTTGAGAGCAGAGTAGAACTCTAGCAGTGATGCTGACTTAAAGTGCTCTTTCAGTAGTGAATCAGACTGCAGGTCAATGAGTTCAAGCTGAACATCAGTGGGTGCACTATCAACACTGCAGGTAAATGGAGAGGAAACCAGCTGCATTTCATCCTCAACCTTTTTGAAATCTTAAAAACGCCTTGAAAATTCATCATGCAGTGCTCCCAACATGGATGAGTACCTGTGCCGGTGATCAGCTGATGGTTTGACTTCTTTCAGGGTTTTCATGTGTTTGAGATTGTTGCTGCCTAGTTGCCTTGAAATTAATTGCAACTTTGTCATGAAGGCTTTCACATGGCTATGCATTTCATGAGCAAAAATGCCCTTGCCCTGCAGTTGTGTGTTCAGTAGGGATGGGTACCGTTCATATTTGAACCGATACGGTACCGATACCTGTGAATCGATACCGGTACCCAACGGTACCTTTTTTCTGTACTTTAGTCTCTAAAAATTGAATCTACCTACCTCAGTTGTGAAAAAAGAAATCGAAACTTCAAATAACCACACTTTCGACCGTTTTCGGCTTGCCCCGACTGCTTTGTTGTTGAATCAAGTAAAATCCTCGGTAAGCGTATATTGTGCCGTGCGTGTGAAAAGAAAAAAGTAAAAAAAAAATTAAAAAAAAAAAAAAAAAGAAAAAAAAAATTATCATGTAATCTTTCCGGCCCGCGGGCCGTACAATGCCCAGGTCTGATATAGACCCATCATCCTTGACAACAGCAACAATTGGGCGACACCGGGCACTGTTACACATCTCCAGCATGACCGTAACTTTTTTCTGAATCACTTTAATTTCGTGCTCAGCTAATCTATATGGTTGTGAACACACTGTCACACCTGGGCAAGTTTCAACTTTGCGCATCCTGGCAGGGAAATCCGCAAAACTTTGGTGTAACTTCGCTACATCTGTTTCCTGGGACGATGAGAGTTGGTTATCACAAAGGAGCAAGGTGGGATTGGTGGAATTTGGCACCTCAGGCTATGCTGTACACCCAAACCAGACTGGTAGTGGAGCAGATAAGTGCTACAATCTTTAAATTTGTGATACAAGCGTGAAAATTGGCATGAGCAGTCTCCATGGGTCACTTGACAAGAACATTTTCCGAGACATTTGAAATGTCAAGATGGCGGCCATTTTTCAAGATGGCCGACACCAGTGGCGGTTGGAATGCCCCACAGGCCCTGAGGCGAGATTGACAGCTCTTGACAGCTCGGGCCATTATAAGCGTTCGTTTATTTGCGGTCTGTGTGAGAACTGAGAAGCATCCATCTGCAGAACAACAGCCAGCCCAGCTCTCTCTGTCCCCACGCTGGCCGTGAGGCCGCGGCGGTATATAAAGCAGACAGAGATAATAAATACTATTATAGACTAGAGTAAGAAAATGGCAGTTTACTCACCTATTTGAATGGCATACGACGAGCCTTGCGTTGTGCAAAATCCTCGACAATGTCTTTAATGTCCAACTCCCGGGCTCTGGTGTTTTCAATGGACAGGATTGCAAGCCCACTCAGTCTCTCCTGACCCATGGCGCTCCGCAGGTAGGTCTTAATAAGTTTTAACTTGGAGAAGGATCGCTCGGCTGTCGCCACAGTCACAGGTAACGTCAGGAATAACAGCATGGCAGTACACACCTCAGTGAACGAGGAAGTTACGGACTGATGATCCACAAACAGCATTTTTGCAAGTTGGAACACTGACGACTCCTTAGCGATCTCTTGTTTAAAACAGACCCTGAATGACAGGAGTTGAGTGGCAAAGTAATTTGCTAGGTCCCTGTTGTAGTGGTCAGATAGACGTTTTGCCTTCTCATATAGCTCATTGTCTCCTGCATGCTGGAGGGTTATGGGGTGCAGAGCCTCAAACATGAGAGAGGTCTCACGCATACTACGGAATCTGTGGGACAGCTGATTTCACTCGCTGTAAGAGACAGACGTCTGCTGTTAGTTTTAATTTCCGCACCAGGTAAATTGTCTCATGACGCAATGACGCATTGATTGCTGGGTAATGTTGTTGTCCTCCAGTAACAAGTCAGTGGAGGCACAACAGGAGAGACAACATTTCCCAGCAATCATCATTCTTTAATTTATTTTAGGCTACAATCGGGAAGAATAGGAGGGCCTGACAGCGTGGGGACAGAGAGAGCTGGGCTGTTGTTCTGCAGATGGATGCTTCAGTTCTCACACAGACCGCAAATAAACGAACGCTTATAAAATGATTTAATAGGCTAAACTTCGTTTAAAATTCTTTGTTTTAGACTTGTTTATTCTATTTGAATTTTGTCGACATAATGCTACGTGGCCCGACTAGATCCATGACTCCATTGCGATACACATGAATTATCTATAAAATCTTTGAAATCCATCCACTGCTGTGGCGAGCCTGGGGCGAGCCTTTATCGCTACCGGGGAAACATAGGGGGAACATAGGACCCGGGGAACATAGAACCCTTTTGGAACATGGGAAACATAGGGGGAACATAGGAGCCGGGGCATGGCGCAATGCAGTCTGTCGATCCATCCAGTCCCACGAACGGCAACTCCATTCAGTCCCGGGCCCCAGACCCTAAGGCGGCTGCCTCGGCAGCCTCGCCTATATCGCCGCCGTTGGCCGACACCTTAGTGGAGCAGTTTAGATTAAGATTAAGATGGACTTTTAAGAAGTCTTTATTCATTGCACACATTGACAATGACGTCATGCAGTGACACACCCATGGGATGGGCGGCACACACAGATACACAGATTTTTTTGGGTTGCTGATTAAATGTTCCTCTCTGCGCTTGACCCATCCCGTCGTCCTTCCCGCCAAGGGCAGCTGGGAGCAGACATGGGCTGCGGCGTGGGGCCTCGCCCGGGGACCAATCCAAGTGCTCCTGTCCGCCTTCGTCAGGGACGCGACAGCGTTAGCGATCTGTTCTGCATGTTTTTCCATTGGGTTTATCTTATCGGGAAGGGAAACCCTTGCAAGCACAGGGAGAACATGCAAACTCGAACCCTGGACCTTCTAGCTGTGAGGCGACAGTGTTCACTATACACCACTGTGCAACCGTAACAAGTTAAGTGATATAATGGTTTATTTGGTGATACAAGCATGAAAATTGGTATGATCAGTCTCTAAGGGTTGCTTGACAAGAAAACACTCCCAGCTACTTGAAATTTCTATTTTCAAGATGGCCGCCCCTTGGATCCTCAAAAGATACATTTTCTGGTGTCGTTATATTTTATATGTTTAAGATTATGCTTAAGAACAACTTTAAAATTTACCTAAATAAATTGTTAATAGATAATATTTTACTTTTCAGTTTTTAAAAGAACAGAGTAATTAATGTTGTGGAATAGGCTGCATTTCACCTCCAAGCCACTATGCGTCGCCCATGAGTGTGTCTACTAATGCTACTCCAACCCATTTGGTGAAGAAGAAGCAGCAAGCTGCATAACGTGATGTAAACAGGAGGCTTCCCATGGTCGTCATGTCCTGCAACTGCGACTCAAGTAAAAAGTAAACAGTACGCCACATGCCACAGAAAAAACGGCTTAACCCGCCACAAGGCTGTACAAGGCTGGACAGCTTCGTCTTTATAAAAAGGCCAAAGACTAACGCTGTTAGCGCAGCAGCTAGCACCGCTACTGAAGTTGACACTGCTAGTAGTGTTTGTGTAATTTGTAAAAGCTTGTGTACCTCAGTGAACCCTGAGAGCTATGCCGATGGGAGGCAACTCCTGACATTTTTATTTTCATTTTTGATTTATAAACAACATGGACAATACATTTCAACATACAAAACTATAAAGACATAATATCAAAAAGAAATAAAAATAAAAAAAACAAATAGAAGATCGACAAAAATGAGAAAAGAAAAAAGGGTGACATGGGTCCTTCGGTCCATTCTATTTTTACATTGTTTATTTACATTTCCATTTATTTTCTTGTTTCCTTTTCATTCTTCTGTGATGTCGTTCCTTTTCTTCCTATATTCCTCCCACCTTTCCCATTTTGACTCTAATTTCTCCTCTTGCAGCCTCAGCATATGTGTGATTCTCTCCATTTCCTGTATCCCCTCTATTATCTCTGTCCATTGTTCCTTCGTCGGTGCTTTTACCCTGTACCACAGTTTAGTCAATGCTTTCTTGGCTGCTACTAATATCTTAATCAAATATTTGTCTTCTCCCTGAATGTTCCCTAGGTATATTACTAGACCTGTCTGGGGTATTTACTAGACCTGTCTGAGACACTTACTAGTGTCTCACAAAGACAAACAAGTGGTTGAGCAGATATTGAGTGCAGAACTAGAGAAGGTTAGCGACTGGCTAGGCTACAACAAGCTGTCCCTCCACGTGGGGAAGACTGAGTCCATCCTATTCGGGTCAAAGGTCAGGCTCAGAAAATCGCCAGGTTTTAACATTAGAATAGGAGATACTGTACTCACCGACAAAACATCTGTGAAATATCTTGGTTGCGTCCTGGAAAACAGCTTATCAGGGGAAAGCATGGCTCAACAAGCACTTATACAAAGATCAATAACAGGACTAGATACCTAGCCAGAATCTCAAATTTTTTAGATCAGTCAGCAATGAAGATTCTTGCTGGAGCACTCATACAGTGTCACTATGACTATGCGTGTGGCTCCTGGTACAACAGTGCCCCCAAAAGTCAGAAAATACAACTACAGACATCACAAAACAAGCTAATCAGGGTAATACTAAGGCTACCTGCCCGAACCCACCTTGACCCATCACACTTTGAGAACATGAGATGGCTAAAGGTGGAAGACAGAGTAAACCAGATAGGGATGTGCCTAGTTCACAGAATTGTGCATGGGGTAGTGCCAGTGTACTTCAACAACTACTTCAACCGAATCAGGGACACCCATGCATACCCAACTAGGCGCAGCTCAACTGACTTTGTGCCAGTCAGATTCAGGAGCTGTATGGGGAAGGAGTCATTTTTGTATTCAGCAGCTGTCTTTTGGAACAATGCTGTTAGATTCAAGTCCAGCCTGAAGACATGGCTCAAAAGGGACTATGCTTAACCTAGACACTCAGCTTAAGGCACCCTTGCATGTTGTATGAGTCTGTTATGTATATAAATGTTAAATGGTATATGTGATGTGTTGTGATGTCATGTTTGTATGATGCATGTCTAAGCATCACACTCCCCTACCCTCCTACAAGGACCACAATGGAAACAAGCTCTGAGCTTTTTTGTGTTCATCCTTGGCAGTATCTCCTGACTGTGCTTTCTGTCACATGTTTATTTTTATATTGTCAAATAAAGTCATTCATTCATTCATTCATTTCATATCCTACTATTTCATTTATCATCTCTCCTATCTCTTCCCAATAGTTTCTTATTTTCTGACATTCCCAGAATATGTGTGTGTGGTTCGCTACTTCTTGCCCACATTTTCTCCAACATGGCTTTTGTGTTGGTGTGTAGTTACCCTGTATTTCTGGTGTTATAAAGAATCTAATTCCCAAACTCCCTCCATATCCTTGATCCTGTGGTTGATTGTTGTATCTTACATGTGTTATACCATTCCTCCTCTGTTATCTCTATTTCTAATTCTTTCTCCCACTTTTCTTTTATATACAAGGTTGTAATTTCCTTACTGTCCATTATTGCCTGATATAGTGCTGATATAGCCCTCCCCTTCCTTCCTTCATATGATTTTACCATTATCTTAATTACCCCATTCTGTTCTTTGTCTCTGTCTTGTTTTATTTCTTTGTTATAGTAATCTCTAATCTGTAAATTTCTAAAGTGGTCTCTATTCTCTAGTCCAAATATTTCTTTAAATTTTTGTAGAGTCTGCATCTCCCCTCCTTCTATCATTGTACATATTGCTGTTACCCCCCCCCCCCCCCCCCCCCCCCGTTCCCATCTTTTGAACCCATGGTCGTCTATCCCTGGTTTGAATTTGTTGTCGTGTGTTATCCATCTCAGTATCTTGGATTATTTTTCTAGCTTGTATTTCTTTACTATTTGTTATGGTTTGTAACCGACCCCAATCGCACAACACAAGACAGGTATGAGAGTAAGCCAAGAACTGGGCATTTATTGAAAACAACAGAAAACGGCACTGTCCCTTTAAGGGAGAACACAAATTACAAGAAAACATGAACTTGGGAAAAATAGGCACAGTGCCTTTAAGAGGCGAGCTGGCTAAGGGGAAGGCTAAGGGAAGGCTAACGGACTGGGCCAGGGCAAGGGACAAGGCAGGAACAGGGAGGACTAGGAGGACTGGACAGGGAGGACTAGGAGGACTAGAAGGACTGGACAGGGAGGACAAGGAGGACTAGAGAGGGGAAACAGGGACAGAGGCCCGCGGAGGCGGGCTGGGGACAGGGAGGACAAGGAGGACTAGAAGGACTGGACCGGGAGGACTAGGAGGACTAGAGAGGGGAAAAAGGGACAGAGGCCCGCGGAGGCGGGCTGGGGACAGAGAGAAAACAGAGTCAAAGCCTTGGACAGGGCGAGGGCTGGAGCTGCTTACAGGGAGGAGTAGGAGGGCGCAGGCTAGACATCTGGAGGAGAGCGCATCTGGCGCGGAGGTCTGAGTGGTGTGCGACTGCTTGGAGTACGCGCCGGTACGGAGGGCGCATCTGGCGCGGAGGTCTGAGTGGTGCGCGTCTGCTTGGAGTACGCGCCGGTACGCAGGACGCATCTGGCGCGGAGGTCTGAGTGGTGCGCGTCTGCTTGGAGTACGCGCCGGTACGGAGGGCGCATCTGGCGCGGAGGTCTGAATGCGCGTCTGGATGCGCATCTGGAGTGAAGAGCGCGTCTGCTGCGCGGAGGTCTGGATGCGCGTCTGGATGCGCGTCTGGAGTGAAGAGCGCGTCTGCTGCGCGGAGGTCTGGATGCGCGTCTGGATGCGCGTCTGGAGTGAAGAGCGCGTCTGCTGCGCGGAGGTCTGGATGCGCGTCTGGGCGTCTGCTGCGCGGAGGTCTGAAGTGGAACACTGGAATACCTCCCGTAGAGGATTAGAGAGCGTAGAACAATATCTCCCTCCAGGCAAACGGCGACAGGTGGCCAAAGCTTGCACCTCGTCTCACGCCGGAGATAAAACAGCATACAGGCAGAAACTCCCGTAGGAGCCTATAGACAGAGAACCTCCCGAAGGAGCTTGGTGATAGAGATATGATACGGAACGACCCGACAAGGACAGAGGGGAAGAGCGAGGTACTTAAAGCCCACAGGCGCGCTAATTAGAATACACATCAGGTGCGTGATGGTAATTGATACTAGAACTAGAAGTGTGTGTTCGGCACCAGACCAATCAAACACATAATGACAGGTAGTCCAAGGGTGTGGCTGCTGAAGAGCAAACGAGAGTAAACGAGCGCGAGGGTGGGGGCTGGAGAAGTGAGGAGACAGGGAATTAAGGTCCAGGGAAGAGGCAAACCTCACAGTACTCCCCCCTCCACGGGAGCCACCGGGCGACCCAAAAACACAGACAGAGGGGCAGGGGACAAAAAAACAAGGCAACAAAACAAAAGGTACTGGGCCATGCAAGCGGGGAAGCTACACCAAAAGTGGGGCTAGCAAAGGGGCAGGGTAGCTGAGGGGTAACTAGAGGAGCTGAGGGGTAACTAGAGGAGCTGAGGGGTAACCATGGTAGCTGAGGGGTAACCAGAGGAGCTGAGGGGTAACCAGAGGAGCTGAGGGGTAACTAGAGGAGCTGAGGGGTAACTAAAGGAGCTGAGGGGTAACCAGAGGAGCTGAGGGGTAACTAGAGGAGCTGAGGGGTAACAGCCAGGGCACTGATAGCCACAGGGCCTATGCTAGCCGTACTGCTACATTAACATAGAGGCTGCGCTAGCTGCCGGAGCTAGGCTGGCAGACAGGGCTGGACCAGCATGAGAGAACAAGCTAGCTGGAAGGACAGTCCTAGCTGTGGGGAACTGACCTTGCTAGCTGAAGGGGCAGTCCTAGCAGTGGGGAAACTGACCTTGCTAGCTGAAAGGGCAGTCCTAGCAGTGGGAGAAAACTGACCTTGCTAGCTGAAAGGGCAGTCCTAGCAGTGGGAAAAAACTGACCTTGCTAGCTGAAAGGGCAGTCCTAGCAGTGGGAAAACTGACCTTGCTAGCTGAAAGGGCAGTCCTAGCAGTGGGAAAACTACACAAAAAGTGGAGGCCATGCAGAGGGACCGGGTTAGCTGCCTGGGCATGGCTAGCAACAGGGCCTATGCCAGCAGCAAGGCTGCATTAACATAGAGGCTGTGCTAGCAGCCGGGGCTAAGCTAGCAGACTGGGGCCATGCTGGTAGTAGAGGCCTAACAAGCTGCAGGGGAGCTAACGAGGCTAACAGGGAAGCAAACAGGGGAGCTAACAGGGGAGACTAACAAGCTAACAGGGGAGCTAACAGGGCTAACAGGGAAGCTAACAGGGCTAACAGGAAGGACTAAACAGGCTAAACAGGGGAGCTAACAGGGGAGACTAACAAGCTAACAGGGGAGCTAACAGGGCTAACAGGGAAGACTAACAGGCTAAACAGGGGAGTCAACAGGGGAACTAACAGGGGAACTAGAGGGAACAAAAAAAAAAGGCAAACTCAACATACACCGTCTGTGCTGGCTGGGGTCGTCGATTGGTCGGGTCGTACTGTTATGGTTTGTAACCGACCCCAATCGCACAACACAAGACAGGTATGAGAGTAAGCCAAGAACTGGGCATTTATTGAAAACAACAGAAAACGGCACTGTCCCTTTAAGGGAGAACACAAATTACAGGAAAACATGAACTTGGGAAAAATAGGCACAGTGCCTTTAAGAGGCGAGCTGGCTAAGGGGAAGGCTAAGGGAAGGCTAACGGACTGGGCCAGGGCAAGGGACAAGGCAGGAACAGGGAGGACTAGGAGGACTGGACAGGGAGGACTAGGAGGACTAGAAGGACTGGACAGGGAGGACAAGGAGGACTAGAGAGGGGAAACAGGGACAGAGGCCCGCGGAGGCGGGCTGGGGACAGGGAGGACAAGGAGGACTAGAAGGACTGGACCGGGAGGACTAGGAGGACTAGAGAGGGGAAAAAGGGACAGAGGCCCGCGGAGGCGGGCTGGGGACAGAGAGAAAACAGAGTCAAAGCCTTGGACAGGGCGAGGGCTGGAGCTGCTTACAGGGAGGAGTAGGAGGGCGCAGGCTAGACGTCTGGAGGAGAGCGCATCTGGCGCGGAGGTCTGAGTGGTGCGCGACTGCTTGGAGTACGCGCCGGTACGGAGGGCGCATCTGGCGCGGAGGTCTGAGTGGTGCGCGTCTGCTTGGAGTACGCGCCGGTACGGAGGACGCATCTGGCGCGGAGGTCTGAGTGGTGCGCGTCTGCTTGGAGTACGCGCCGGTACGGAGGGCGCATCTGGCGCGGAGGTCTGAATGCGCGTTTGGATGCGCGTCTGGAGTGAAGAGCGCGTCTGCTGCGCGGAGGTCTGGATGCGCGTCTGGATGCGCGTCTGGAGTGAAGAGCGCGTCTGCTGCGCGGAGGTCTGGATGCGCGTCTGGATGCGCGTCTGGAGTGAAGAGCGCGTCTGCTGCGCGGAGGTCTGGATGCGCGTCTGGGCGTCTGCTGCGCGGAGGTCTGAAGTGGAACACTGGAATACCTCCCGTAGAGGATTAGAGAGCGTAGAACAATATCTCCCTCCAGGCAAACGGCGACAGGTGGCCAAAGCTTGCACCTCGTCTCACGCCGGAGATAAAACAGCATACAGGCAGAAACTCCCGTAGGAGCCTATAGACAGAGAACCTCCCGAAGGAGCTTGGTGATAGAGATATGATACGGAACGACCCGACAAGGACAGAGGGGAAGAGCGAGGTACTTAAAGCCCACAGGCGCGCTAATTAGAATACACATCAGGTGCGTGATGGTAATTGATACTAGAACTAGAAGTGTGTGTTCGGCACCAGACCAATCAAACACATAATGACAGGTAGTCCAAGGGTGTGGCTGCTGAAGAGCAAACGAGAGTAAACGAGCGCGAGGGTGGGGGCTGGAGAAGTGAGGAGACAGGGAATTAAGGTCCAGGGAAGAGGCAAACCTCACACTATTGTGTTCCATATGTTTATAGTGAATTTGGTAATTGGGTCTAGTAGTTGTTCCTGTCTTCTGAACAGCTCCCTATCTCCTATTAGTGCCTGCACTTTGAATCCATCTCTTTTGGTTTCTATATCTTTCCATTTGGCTTCATAATTCACATTGCACCAGCATTCTACTGTCCTAAGCTGTGCTGCATAGTAATAGCCTTCTAAACTGGGTACTGCCATTCCTCCTTTTCCTTTGGTAGTTGTAGAGTCACATATCTGATCCTTGGTCTTTCCCCCCCCAAAAATGAATCTTGATATCTGTCTATCCCATTCCCTGAATTGTTTTTGTGGTATTAATATAGGTAAAGACTGAAATAGGTATAATAACCTTGGTAATATTTTCATCTTAATGATTTCGATCCTTGAGCTGAAATCTAGGGGCATTTCTGTCCATCTTTCTAGGTCTCTCTTGATTTTCTGATTAATCTGTGTATAGTTTGCCTCGTATAACCCCTCCACCCCTCTTGTAATGTTCACGCCTAAGTACTTGATCCTGTCCATGTCCCATTTAATTTTGTATTTTTCTTTGATCTCTATCGTTGGCGTGTAGTTCAGTGCTAAAGTCTGTGTCTTCGTCACGTTGAGTCTATACCCTGAGTAATATCCATATTCTGTCAGTAATATATTCCCCTTATCTCCACCCCTTTGATGTCTTTGGTCTGTCTAATTAGTTGAGCCAGTGGTTCGATGAATACATTGAAGAGCGTCGGCGAAAGACAACAACCCTGTCTGGTAGCTCTCTCTAGTTTAATCCTGTCCGTCAGACTGCCATTTACCTTAATCCTTGCCGTCGGTTCTCGATATAATGCCCTAATTGTTTTCATAGCGTTTTTCTCTAATCCAAATTTCTCCAATACTTTATATAGAAATATCCAGCTTACACTGTCGAATGCTTTTTCTGCATCTAGGCTAACTAATACTGCACTTCCTCCTTCCTTTTGTATCTCCTCTACTATCTGCACTGTCTTCCATGTTATCCTGTGTCTGTCTTCCTTTAATGAATCCGGTCTGGTCTTCGTCTATAATATCTGTCATAAATGTCTCAAATCTTTTGGATATTATTGATGTATACATCTTGTAATCTACATTAAGTATGGACACTGGTCTGAAACTGCTACATAGCTCTCTATCTTTCTCTTCTTTTGGAATTGTAGTAATTATGGCTTCTTTCCATGAAGGTGGCATTGTGCCTTTTTTCATCGTGTGTCTGAATGCTGCTTCTAATATGGGGCTCAGTTCCTGTCTAAAAGTTTTGTAGAATTCAGAGGGGAATCCGTCGCTACCCGGTGACTTACTGTTCTTTGCTTTACTGATCGCATTCCCCACTTCCTGTTCTGTAATCTCTGCGTTTAATATTTCGTTCTGTTCCTTCCCCATCGATGGTAGATCAAATTTTTCAAAAAAATTCTCTATCTCCTCTTCTCCTGCCGCTATCGGTTGTGTGTATAGTTTCTTATAGTATTCTTCAAATGTCTTCTCTATTTCAGCTGGTTCTCTTAGTATTTTGTTTGTGTTTGTGTCCCTTATTGTGTGTATTGTGTTCAGTTTTTGTTGTGTCCTGATTCGTCTAGCTAAAAGTCTGGTCGCTCTCAGTCCTCCTTCATAGTATGTCTGTTTCATGTACCTAGCTTTCTTCTCTATTTCTGTCAGCAGTTCTTTGTTTATCTTTTCTCTAACTTCCTTTACCTCTCTAAGTGTCTTTTGGTTCTTTGAGCTTTGGTGTTTTTTCTCTAATTCTTTCAGTTTCTTAATCAAGTTCTGGTATGTCTCTATTCTGGCCTTCTTGAGTAATGCCGTCTTTGGTATAAATTGTCCACGTATTACTACCTTTAGTGCATCCCATAAAATGTTTGGGTCTACCTCTCCATTATCATTTTCTTCTCTGTATCTAATTATGTCTCCTTTTACTTCGTTAACAAAACCTTTGTCATGTAATAGTCCTACGTTCAGTCTCCAAACTGTATTTCTCTGCCTACTTTTAAGATTCACTGTCAGATATATTGCGCTATGGTCTGATATGTCTGTTACCCCTATCCTGCAGTCTTCTAGCCTGTATCTGTCCCCTGTTGTCATGAGAAAATAGTCTATCCTTGAATATGTTGTGTGTGGATGTGAATAATGTGTGTATTCTCTGTCTAGTGTGTGCATTTCTCTCCATATATCCATGATTCCTATTTCTGCCATTTGTATATTCATATATTTGCTAATGTTTGTCCTCCATTTCTTTGTGCTTGTCATGTCTATGTCATAGTTCAGTACTACATTAAAATCACCTGTACAGATTAGGACCCCTTCCCCTTCCATCGCTATGATATCAAAGATAGTTTCAAATAGATATTTCTCACTTTCTGGTGGAGCATACACATTCACTAGTGTTACCATTTGACCTTCCATTTTCCCCTTGACCATTACACACCTCCCCTCTTTGTCCCTTATTTCCCTGATCATTTCAAACTTCACTGTGTTCTTAATTAGTATAGCTACTCCTCTTCTAAGGTTCTGTTTAAAAGAACTATAAAACAACTTCTCATACCCGAATCTCTTCAGCTTTTCATGTTCTTGTGATATTAGATGTGTTTCTTGTAAGAAGATAACCTGCGCCTCTTCTTTCTTAACTTTCATCATCACCTTACTCCTTTTGATCGGACTATTCATACCATTAACATTCAACGACATAATTTTGATACCCTTAACTTGTGTCATATTTATTTTCCAAATGTTCTCCCGTTCTACCCATGTCACATAAAATAATATTTGTGCTTGTAGCCTCTGCTATCCCTGTCTGATTTACATACATATAACCATAATAAACATTAACATCAACATTAACACTTGGTACTTCCATGGTAGTAGAGGGTCTCAGTCGTATCCCTCTTTCCCCCGCTGGCGGGTGGGGAGTAGTGGCTCTCCTAGTGAGAGGGCTCCCCCTAGTGGCTAAAAGATGCGCACTATACATGTCCAACTTGTTCTGTGTGCGACCTCCGAACTCCCGGTCAAAAGCTCCTCATTAGTCACTTTCATGTTCCCGTCTATTTGTATTATGTGTCACGTGTAATCCTGTGGTTCTTTCATGTCTGTCCCAATATATCTCTTGAATCTCCATGTCCTTTTTTATAACTTTTGGTATAATTATCTCGTATGTACTTTACCATCTTCTCATTGCATAAGTAATTTTCATGTTTACATTTACTTGTATTGTGTGTGTCACATGTATACCAGTCTAATGTGTATTTTACTTATCCTTCCTTGGATCACTGTGTCCCCTCTCGTCTCCTCTCTGCTCCCCTTCCCCGTGTCTTTTCGTCGTTCTACTCAGTTGATCCGATTTGAATCGGTTCAGATCTCCTTCACCTTCCCGTCCTCGTCCCTCGACCCTGGTCCATCGTCTCGCCTTCTCCAACCTCTGCATCAGCGTCGGTCTCTCTCCTTCTCCTCCCGGCACCCTCCATCCTCTCCGGTTCATGTCCCTCGTCGCTTCCCGCATGTCGTTGTACACCTTGATGCCTTCTTTCCAATGGACCTTCAGCGTGGTCATTGGTGATTGAAATCTGATTCCTTTCTCTTTCAAAGTCTTTTTTATCTTTTTATCAACGTTTTACAGCCACCTCTGTTGAATAGTCATGGTCAAAGGTTATCCTCCCCCCCCCCCCCCCCGGCGCACCTCTCAGGGAGGAGTCAGACTGTTGGAGGATACTGTGATCGCGGACGTTAATGTAGCCTATGTATGTATGTGACAAATAAACCTCTTGAATCCTGTCACATATTCAATCAGTTTCAGTTCTACAGAACACATAATACTAGACAACTCACTTGTTGAGGTCCGGCCGTCTGGACGGTCTGGGCTTCCACAGCACATTCCATGATAAAAAAAAAAAAAGTATCCATTTAATTAGATGATAGATCATCATCCAACACTGTCTACAGTATCTAATCCTATCCTGTGTTCTGATACGAGTCCGACCGCAGCGCCCATAGATATCTAGGCAGCGCCGGCACTGTCACCGGGCGTTGTAATACTAATAATAGTAGCAGCAGGCTGCAGCGCCTCCGCGCTCCGAATGGTAATTGCAAGAATAGCATGCATGTTGCCATATTACGTGTGAATTAGTGCGCAAATCATTAATCATACATCCAAAATAGCATACGTTTATTATTATACACGATGATGATACAGAAAATTACAGAAAAATTAGAAATGCATGGCAAAAGTAGCATTTATTTTCAGTAATTTAGAGACCCCGAGGGTAGCTTTAGAGACCCCCAAGGGAGCTGATGTCTGATCTAGGGGAGCTATAGCTCACCGAGCTCCCCTCCTGGATCGCACCCTACCTCCACCTCCATCTTCGTCTGCCGGGCTGCTCTGAGAATGTTTTCTTTGACTTCGAATTTCAAGAAATTAACTATAACTACTCTCTGTGGTCTGTTTATCTGTGGCTTCGGCGCTAAGGCCCTGTGCGCCCTTTGAATCTCTATCTTGTCGAGGTCTGACATTTCCAATTCTTCTCGAATTAGGTTGTCTACATATTTGGTCATCGAGTCTCCTTCTATCCCTTCTCTCAGTCCCCATATTCGTATATTATTTCTCCTTGACCTCCCCTCCAAGTCCGTTAGCTTTTCTCTCAACATGTTTTGTTGTTCGAGCGTTGCCATTAGAATTCCTTGTATTTCTGTATTCCATTCCTCCGTTTCAGCTGTCCTGTCTTCTAACATCCTTATGTCTTTCTCTTGTTCCTGTAGTTTTCCATCAATTGTCTCGAGTCTCTCAAGTTCAAGTTTCTTTATTAGTTGTCATACAGAAGTACAGAATACTTTTATACAAAATGCTTCTTTCTGTTACACTCCAGAGACTGTGCTAGACAAAAATATAAGTATAAAATAAGTATAGCAAGTATAAAATAGAAGTCAAGTACGTAGACACAAGTGTTCAGTATGTACATATATACAATGTTCAATGCAGAGTAGAAGTAACTGAGTTACCATACAATATACTATACAATATAATAATATACAATATACTATACAGTGCAAAGCAGAAATGGGATAAGGTACAATTTAGGTACAATTTACAGTAAGGTGTAATGAGGTATGGGTTGTAGTGCAAATTCTTTACCAATAAATATAAAGTGTGTTTAGGTGTTCTAAAGTGGGTGCTGCAGTGAGTTGTTTGTTTAAAGTGAGTGTGTGCGTGTGGATGTGTGTGCTGTGAGTGCATTTGATGGTTGTTACATAGTGTTATTGTTCGTTGAGCATCCTGATGGCCTGGGGATAGAAGCTTCTCTTATTTATTTCTTCTCTGAGCTCGTCCTGACCCTTCTTTAATTCTTCCCTGAGTTTGTCGATATTGTTCTGGATGTTCTGCGTGTTAGCTTGGATGCTAGTCTGTATGCTAGCCTGTAGCTCCTCTACCCAAGTGGGCACCTCTGCTCTGTCGCCTTGCGTCATGCTAGCTTGATTTTCCTGCGTCACCTCCTTGTGTCGATAACTTTCCTCCGGTGCTTGTATCTCTTCTGGGGTCGCTTTTCTTTAGCTTTTTCTCGTGTTCATCCTTCCTTTTCTCTTATATCATTGAATTGTCACTTTTTATTTTGTTTTAGATATTTTAACTTCCTTTTTCGTTGTTCTTTGACCGGAAGCTCTTTACAATGGCCGTCTACCCGAACATCTCAAACCGGAAGTCTCCTGATAGGTTTTTACCAAACTGGACAGGTTGTGGGTGAGGAGTCAGACAAAACACAGTCAAACAACCTCTCTTGACAGAGCCTTTTGAGGAACCCAATATATTTCTATGATAAAATGTATCATTTAAAGATCCACATGGCGGGTGACAGTCATCCTGAAATTTCAAGTAGCTGTGGGTGGCTTATTGTCAAGTGACCCACAGAGACTGCTCATGCTAATGTTCATGCTTGTATCACCAAATAAACCATTATATCACTTAACTGCTCCACTAAGGTGTCGGCCATCTTTAAAAATGGCCACCATCTTGAAATTTCAAATGTCTCAGACAATTTTCTTGTCAAGTGACCCATGGAGACTGCTCATGCCAATTTTCATGCTTGTATCATCAACTGAAAGATTCTAATGAAAATAAGCACTTAGCCACTCCACTATGGGCCCAGACCACTTGGCTGACTTCCATCACTGGACACGCTCTCCAGAAGTGACCGGGCCACCCACATCACCAGCACTCCTGCCCTGGCATCTGAGGCTTCCCATGTGGGTCAGAGGCAGTGGGAAAGAAGACTGAGAACTAGAGAGGTGAGACAGGAAAGGGGTTAGTACAGGGCAGAGGAATGGGAGGGGGCTCAACCAATTGTTTCCTCCAAGGGAATGGTATAGGGAACCTATAGTCTGGGAACCTTCAGATTACCAGATGACTGCTCTACCTCCTGAGCCACTGTTGCCCTGATGTTTGGGCCCACAGTGCCTCTAGCTGTTCCTGCTGGGCTCCTGTCTGCATTTCCTGCATCGTAGCAAGGGTCTCCAACATCCTGGTGAGTGCCTCCACCAGTTGTAATGGTTGTACTGCTTGGCTCTCGATGTTCACAGTCCCCATTGTGCACCACTGTAGCAGTGAGGATGCTACCCCCTTGGGTTCAGACCAACTTAGTACACTTGAAGACAGGTTGAACATGGCTTTATTCTCCCCAACAGACACATCAACACTTTCAGCATTCCTGGTGAACTATCAGCAACCTAACATGAATGCCTGGCTGGCTGTCCAATATGCCAGTGAGCCATGTGCTCTCACTCTGTGTGTCCTGGTCAGCGTATGTCTCCAGTCCCAGTCTCACTCAGGAGAGAGAGGGTTAACTACACACAGACAAGCTGCACCTGCAGCCGACACCTAAACCACACCACTCCTCCCACAGTATCAACTGAAGAACAACTTGCAGGTCCAATGTTTCTTTTGCAGGTGCATCTCAGAGGAGCATAATATCTTGGAAAAGAAGAAATTCCAACACCACTGCTCTTGCAATTAAGACAATTATTTATTACGAACTAACGTTTCAGTCCATACGGACTTCATCAGAGTATTGAACAGGAAGTACAAATGCAGATTACGTCTATCTTATTGTCTTTGACAAAACTATGTAGGTAGAATGAAAACAACACAGAATTATGACTAGTCTAAATGACATCAGTTAAAATATAAAGGGAATTAACAATCCAATCCAAGAGTGGGTTGATCAGGTGTGTAAGACCAGAATGAAAAGAGGCTCCTATCCTTTTCAATAAGTCAGTTTATTTTAATAAGGAAAACTGGGAGGTAGATATTATTTTTAAGGCTGTCAAAGTTAACGCTGTATTAACACGTTAATACACGATTCTATTAGCGCCACAATTTTTTTTAATTCGCGATTTTTATTTAATTTTTTTTAACTAGACTTCACTCAGGTGTATTATTGATACTCTCATTGATACTATGTTTGTCTCTTTCTGATCTTTCTGAAGTGTGTGTGTGTGTGTGTGTGTGTGTGTGTGTGTGTGTGTGTGTGTGTGTGTGTGTGTGTGTGTGTGTGTGTGTGTGTGTGTGTGTGTGTGTGTGTGTGTGTGTGTGTGTGTGTGTGTGTGTGTGTGTGTGTGCGTGCGTGCGTGCGTGCGTGCGTGCGTGCGTGCGTGCATGCGTGCGTGCGTGCGAGAGAGAGAGAGAGAGAGAGAGAGAGAGAGAGAGAGAGAGAGAGAGAGAGAGAGAGAGAGAGACCGGGGTGAGAGAGGTGAGGAAGGGGCAAGAGAGCTGGGAGAGTGTGTGTGTGTGTGAGAGAGAGGGGGGGGGGGGGGCGGGGTGTGAGTCCTCAGCCCTTGTGTGTGTGAATGTAACAAGTTCCTAACGTTTTCTTTCCCCTATTATTTCATGCACACTTTATTCATTGTTTTAAATTATTATTTTCTTTTAAGTTATTTTGTGCATCATCTGTTTTGAATTTGATGCAAATTTGCAATGGGTTTGATTGATTGATTGAAAACTTTATTAACAGATTGCAGAATGGGTACAGTACAGTACAGCTCAATACATACAATTGTTAAGGGGATGCAGACCAGAGAAAGACTTTCGCCTTGTTTACATCAGGGTCCCCCATTTTCAACATACAGATAGATCCTTTTGTGTTAAATGGCTGCATAAAGCAAGCATTTGTTGACTCTCATGTTGATAAGAGTATTAAAACTAGGAACTTGAAAAAGATCCGTTTAAGGTAGATTAAAAAAAGCGATTAATTTGCGATTAATCGTGAGTTAACTATGGACAATCTTGTGATTAATCAGATTAAATATTTTAATCGATTGACAGCACTAATTATTTTATTCAGCCTTTATTTTAACACAGAGTCCCATTGAGATGCAGAATCTCTTCCGAGGAGACATGATTAAACATGGCACCAGGTCACACAATGAACACAGACAATACAAAGTGGACAAATATATCGCTTACAGTAAAAATGTCATATCAATCGTAAGTCCCAATCAGGATCAGAAACAAGACCATCTTGCATAAGATTACATGATTTTGTCATGATTGCCAGAGATATGTCATGGTCTTGGGAACAACTGAGAGCATAAAAGTAACTATCCTGAACACATACAACTCCCAGAGGAGGTCCATATTGCATCCCTTTTAGCCAATAGGGGTGAATGAATCATTTTCATAGTGGAAGACTTCAACTGTGTACTAAATATGAAATTGGATAAAAAAGGGGCTCCAATCCAGATGGACCTGTTAGCCTAAAACTTTATTTGGGACCAGATAAATACGTACTGTAGGCTTAACATCTCGCTAAGAATTGATCCCCTGGTCCAACAGGAAATACAGAAAGATTTTGATAAAATTTTACCATAAATGATAACAGGAGTTTCTCTCTATCCATATTATTGGAAGGGGCCAAGGCGTGTTGAGAGAGGAAACATTTGCTTTATCCTCCAGCATAAAGACAACAAGAATTGGAGACTGAAATTAAAGTCAGAAAATGCTAAATAGCAAAAAGTCTGTATGGCGGACATGGACGGACCCAGTGACAAAGTTGTAAAGCATTGCATGTGTGTGAAGTTTTGTGTCAATAGGACCTGAATTTCCCCTCTTTTTAAAGCGTCACCATCTGGCCAACACTGTTGTGGGGGGCCATAGGAACACCTGCCGAATGTGGTCGCTCTGGGACTCTTGGCTCATGATCTGCAGAAATTTCTAGCGGAGGAAAAATTTATAAATAAATGAATAATAATAATTCTAACAAATACAATAGGGTTCCAGCACCTGTAGTGCTTGGACTCCTACCAAAACATTACAGGAGGATTTATCTCCCCTCTGGGGTTAAGTGGATGCGGTTTGAAATCCTAGTTCAGTACACTGTTCTACCAATGGTTCACTGAAACCAGACTATAAGGAGGAATGTGACAGTTTTGCTTTGTTAGTCTGTCTGGGAGTCATGGTACAGTGATCAAACCTGGTTGGAGACCATGTAGGGCCCCCCTAGCTGTATTACTAGACATTGTTAAAACAGTACTACAGGGGCCCAAATCCTCTTTTAATTAATCAAATATTTAGCTTCATGATTGTAGTGATGACACATCATATCATAAACATAGGATGTAGATTTGAATAGTGTAGCTTGAAATCAAGATTTGAATGTTCAACCTGCAGTTCAGTGAATTCAGGAGGTGGATTTTCTTCAGAATTCAAATGCTGAAAATCTTCTGGCATATAATGGTTGTATTACAATTGATTGGAAGTAAATATGTCACAATCCTGCATGCATTAGAATAGGTCGCCTTGAAGAATGTCTTTCCAAAATGAGGAATCTTCCAAAACAAATTTCTGCTGGCATGAAGGTAACTTTGCACAGGCCGGCGGTTTGGAATGTACTTAAAGTCTATTGAAAAGCTATGTTCAGACTTTCATTTAAAAAAGAAAAAAGTGACATTCCTGAAGAATGTCCTGCAATTTGGAAATATTGAGTTATAAATATATATATGTTTTTTTTTTTCATTATTTATTTCTTTACAAATAGATAGTTTCAAGTTCAAGTTTCTTTAATAGTTGTCATACAGAAGTACAGAATACTTGTATACAAAATGCTTCTTACTGTTACGCTCCAGAGACTGTGCTAGACAAGATAAGTATGAAATAAAATAGTATAGCATGTAAAATAGAAGTAAAAAAGAGGTCACAGTGTTCAGTATAGACATATGTACAATGTTCGATGCAGAATAGAAGTAACTGAGTTACCATACAATATACAATATACTATGCAATGTACTAATATACAATACTATATAGTGGAAAGCAGAAATGGGATGAGGTACAATTTAGGTACAATTTACAGTAAGGTGTACGAGTTGTAGTGCAAATCCTTTACCAATAAATATAAAGTGTGTATAAGTGATCTAAAGTGTGGAGAGTGGGTGCTGCAGTGTGTTGTTTGTTTAAAGTGAGTGTGTGCGTGTGGATGTGTGTGCTGTGTGCATTTGATGGTTGTTGCATAGTGTTTATTGTTCGTTGAGCAGCCTGATGGCCTGGGGATAGAAGCTTCTTCTGAGTCTTTCTGTGCTCGCCTTGAGACTCCAGTATCGCTTGCCTGACCGCAGCAGTTCAAAGAGGCAGTTGTATAACCTCAGTCAGGAATATAACCTCAGTCAGGAATATAACCTCAGTCAGGAATATAGCCCCAGTCAGGAATATAGCCCCAGTCAGGAATATAGCCCCAGTCAGGAATATAACCTCAGTCAGAAATATAACCTCAGTCAGGAATATAACCTCAGTCAGGAATATAACCTCAGTCGGGAATATAATATATATAATATAATGCAGGTCACTTATGGGCAGGTTACCGGGGAAAACTCCCAGTGCTCCCGATGGCCATTGCAGGCCTGTGTGTAGCCTATGTACAGTATATGTATACTGTATCAATATCACCATTAGCAATTATTATAATTTAGTAACTTTTGCTAACAGAGATTCCGCCCCCCAGTGTAGAGTGTCCATCTCGTTCCGTCTCACTGTAACAAGACAACACTCCAGAGGCCTCTCTGTTCACACCCTGCACCCAATAACTCACTCTGCCCTCCTCTTTGATCCATGGCGAGACAGGCAGGACAGACAGATGGACAGACAGACACAAATACAGACAGAAAACACACACACACACACACACACACAAGCATGTACACATCCGTGTACGTACATGCATGCATGTGCATAGCTCACACACACACACACTAGATAAGACTTGTGGTGGCGTTTCACAAGGCAACTCCACATGCTTTGCCCCGTCTGCCACGCTGTCAACAAGTGCAGTGTGACGGGCGAGGGAGCAGTTGTGGTGCAAATGGCTGCTCTTGTTTATCAGGAGTGGGTAACAAAAGTGGCATTGAGATGTACAGGCCTCCCACGCCGCTGTGTGTGTGTGTGTGTGTGTGTGTGTGTGTGTGTGTGTGTGTGTGTGTGTGTGTGTGTGTGTGTGTGTGTGTGTGTGTGTGTGTATGTGTGTGTGTGTGTGTGTGTGTGTGTGTGTGTGTGTGTGTGTGTGTGTGTGTGTGTGTGTGTGTGTGTGTGTGTGTGTGCGCGCATGTGTGTGTGTGCACATGTGTGTCTGTGTGTGTGAGAAAGTATGTGTGGACATGCATGTGTGCATCTCTGTAAGGTTTGTCACTAAGCCGTGTAAGTTTAATGCATGGATAACGATGTGGAAGAACTGTGTGTGTGTGTGTGAGTGTGTGTGTGTGTGTGTGTGTGTGTGTGTGTGTGTGTGTGTGTGTGTGTGTGTGTGTGTGTGTGTGTGTGTGTGTGTGTGTGTGTGTGTGTGTGTGTGTGTGTGTGTGTGTGTGTGTGTGTGTGTGTGTGTGTGTGTGTGTGTGTGTGTGTGTGTGTGTGTGCGTGTGCGTGTGCGCGTGCGCGTGTGTGTGTATCCATCTGTTTTCCTGTCTGTGCCCAGGCGATGTGCATAATATACACCATGATGTGTTGGGGTATTAAAGCTCCGCGCCACCCATTCTCCCCTCTCCACTCCCCCCCCCCCCCCCCCTCCCTCCAACCCCCCCACCCCTTCAAGCCCCCCTAACTCTTTCACAGCCCTGTTTCCTCCCAGGCGAACCATGCAAACCAGATTAGCCCATCTTCAGTCAAGGCCATTTCATCAAGCCTAGAGTCAGACAGCTAGATTCCACCAGCAGCTCAATGGGACCAGCATTCAAAGGGTTGTTTCAGGCATCCCTGTTGTGCCTTGAGGCGGCACCATTTTGATTCAAGCCAGCAGGTAGGACACTATTATGAAACTCATGTATCCATTAGATGTGATTACTGGAACTGTAATAGCCTCGATGATGGTCTCTCTAATATTTTTTCCAATTTGCTCTGAAATATTTTTAGATGAGTGTGTTTAAGCACAGTGTCAGCGGTTTATACTAACAACAAACAAAAACATTATATTCTATAATAAATAAGACAAGTCATTGAGTTTGTGGGTACAAAAAAAAAAAAAAAAAAAAAAAAAAAGTCCAACAGCAGAATGTTAAACGTATGTTTGGTTTTAAATGAATCCCTTAAAACTATACTGTTGGTCACCAATATGACTTCATTCATCATAGCAGACTGGTCGATTTCAGAGTGTTTCCATTACAGTGTCACTATGATGTGTATATGATCTCTAATTAAATGGGCTGAGACTTCCCACCACAGAAAATACACTCCCACTTCAAAAAGTCAGACGCGATGAATACCAAAAAGCACCACAGTTTTATTTGTTTTCCGAGCAACATCATAAAACCATCTCCTTTGGTCCTCCAAATGTCCAGTATGAAAGGTTACACGAGTGATAAAAGTGACAGTCCTTGCGTTTTTCCCCAAATCATCTGTTTGCAATCATCTCTATCATGTGTCACAAACAAAATGGCAGCAACCTTATACGAAGTGTGGCTGTGGAAAATGGTTTCTTAACCCCTGTATTGAGGCTCACATTTACATATTAAGTCCAATAAACTGTGTTCATTCATCAGAGATTCATCTGGTGAGAATAATATATTATAAATATATTGTAAGTGCCATGTAGACAAAATATCACACCCTTATCTAAGCATGGGCCAGGCTTTTATAAGTAACACAGAACATCCATAATTATACTTCTATGTTTTCAAAAGCTAAAAACGTTGAACATGAAATTCAATGCTTATGTCACTAATCATTAAGCAGAGTAGATGACATCTACTCAATGGAGGATCATCTTCAAAATAGAATTTGAAGTGGAAGAGATTTAGATTGAAAATCACAACTTAATTAATGTTGGATAAACAAGTCCTATTTTGAGAAACAGGAAAGTAAACATACTTCAAATTTTCTTATGAATCCTGATAATTATATTTGTCTTCACACAGATCATTATTTCTTAGTGTGACACTATAGTGCTACAAGGTATCATGTCATATAAACGTGGGTGAGTCATTTGGAACGGGGTATCCCTTGACAGCGAAGAGAGAAGACATTGAAGGTGTCAGGGGAGTCCAGGGCCCCGTTCCTTGTACCTGGATAACTGAGTTAGCCGGATAACTTTAACTGGATAACTGAGTTAGCCGGACTTTCCGGTTCCCCGTACGTGGATTTTCCAAATCACCATGACAACAGATCCAAAAGTTTGAGCCTGGTCGAAAGCAGAGTTTAAGTTCAAGTTAGCCTGAACCATCGCCACGCCCCCGCAAAGAAGTGACAGCCCGTTTCCTGAAACTATTCCCACAGTCTACGATCTGCATTATACCATTCTGAATTACGTTTTTGTGCTCCATTCTTCCAGAGGGGGCTTTTGAAATGTAAAATAGACCCAAAATGCTGATACTAAATTCACTTTGTCCTAAATAATGCACGTTATATATACCGTGGCGCTCGCTCGTGCGATGTACACATTATGTGGTTATTTTAATTGTAACTGGGATTAAGATGTCTGATGAGATGCGCTGTTTGACGGATTTGAGAAATTGAATGAGCCGTTGACGTCACATTAATGAATGAGGATAAAGAGATAAACTTCATTCAAAACAAAGGATATTCTAAACACGGGTCTCTCGTTCATTAATGTATAAACAATGAATTTATCCCATCTGGCACAGTGGTGCAGCGGTAGTGCTCAAGCCTGCCAACCCAGCGACCGGGGTTCAAAACCCGATGTTTCCAATATGATTTTTTTGAATATAGTATTAATGATTATACGCCAAAGTAGCCTGGTTTTAAGTTAAAATATTATAGATCTACATGCATTGAGGATGTCATTCTTTATATAGCTCTCAACGTGCACCAAATTGAATTATTCCTATATTGCAAAAAGAAGGAAAAGACTAGGGTCTCGAACCCCGGTCGTCTGCGTGATAGTCAAAACAATAACCCGTTAGACCACATTGGAGATAAGTTAAAGATCGACTATACATCAATCAATGGGTAAGAGAGCCGTATCGTAATTCTGTATAAGTTTAACTAATTATTTTCGCTAGCAAGATCTCATTTGATTATTCAATCCAGCAGGCAAGTTTAAAGAAATATAATCTGATTGATTGAGGTAATGAGGGACTTAAAATTAGCCTATAGATAACGCATTTAACTTGTCGGCGAGGCGATTGAGCCGTA